>NC_141240.1:38686651-38999151 GCF_054856555.1 Leptonotus elevatus | reverse complement strand
CGTTGAAAAATCTCAGTATTAAGGACGCTTCTGCTAAGCAACGTCATATCACAGCATTTTCATACGGAATGGAGAGAACTGGTAGAACTCACCTCTTCGGGTTCGTGCAATGCTGACAACTATCGCCAACACAAGCGCCGCAATAACCGCAACAGCCGCAACAGCCACCAGAATAGTTTCGCTCGTTTTAGGCAGTCCTCTGCCTGTTAAAACAAAACACACGGCAAGTTGTTTTCATATTAGCGTTGCATTGGGATCATTACACATTCTATTACAAATCAAAACAGGAAGAAAATGAGGTCCGATTTGCCAGCCCTTTACAGAGAGCCGAAGAAAAAGGATTAGGCTGTTAAAAAAAATGGCATTTGTCTTTACAAAGCAAATATATTGTAATAATCGGCAGTGTGGCACCGCGCCACAGGGTGGCGCTTCTTTGTTTTTTTGTGTGCATGTGAAGCACTTTTCTTCTTCTTTTTTTTGGTAGTGAATGTTTTCTTTTGATTGTAACGTGTAATGGCGCCGAGCCCATTGTTTTTCTTTCGGCTTAATAAAGTGAATCCGCGGAACTGCCAATCATTTTGTAGCTCCCCCCGTTAAGATTAAATATTTATCTTCTGATGTCTCACTGTAATAATAATTTTACCAGGGAGTGCATATACAATGTTTTGGTGTTGGGTCTACGAATTGCATATCAGACATCTATAAATGTCAACTGGGAGGGCTGCCAGGAAATGAGTTCATGTTTGTTATGTGGCCAGGCCAAACCCAAAACACTTGCATGTTTGAGTTTGTGTTTGATATAAATTATCTTGCAAGTATTAACACATTTTATAAATTTGACTTTTTTTGATGTTATGATTTTGAATACAGTGTGCAAATATAGGCTACAAGTACTTGAATGTGAAAGAGAAACTCGGACTTCACTTTCATTATGACACGAGTTGTTTACGAGCAGTCAGTCTTGTTATTGCTTTCGGTTGTGAAAGAAAGAGAGCTAAATACAGCTAAAGAAAGAAAGAAAGAAAGAAAGGAAAAGAAAGAATGTGAAAGACAGAAAGAAAGAGAAAGAAGGAAAGAAGGAAAGAAAGAGAAAAAGAAGGAAAGAAAAAAAGGAGAAAAAGAAAGAAGGAAAGAAAGAGAAAAAGAAAGAAAGAAAGAAGGAGAAAAAGAAAGAAGCTTGCATTGTGCAATCAGTTTGACAGTCGGTTGAACCTTTTTACACAACTTACAAAATGCTTTGAACGTACAAAAAGCCATCTCACTCAAGTCACAAACAAATGGCACGTTATATGGATTCCAGTAAACAAATGGCCAGGTCGCGCTTTTTTATACGAAAACTAAGTGTGTGCATGAAAACTGAGAGAGAGAAAAAAAATCAACGAAAAAAGTTGCTGAAAACTGAATCGTACGAAAACTACGGCAGACGAAATCAGAGGCATTCACGTAAATCACCCGTCATTAAAAAACACATATAGGCATTCACCACAAGGGTGCACTTGAACGTGCACGTCATTCAAGCTTTAAGGGCATACCGGCACCCACCAGCCCCCTCATCCGCCACCGCCTCCTCCGTGCCAGGATCCCAGGAAAAAGGGACCGTCGCCATCTTTTCTCCCCGACCGCCGCTCTGCACCACGCACTCTGCGTGTCCGTTCCAACTCGCAGCCAAATGCAAGGTGACATTGCGACTGCTGGTGAACGTGCGGTCGCGGTTGTCTACCGTCGCGCTCGCCGTCTGGTGAGAAACGGTGCGGTTGGGCAAGAAGCGCCAGCGGATGCTGGGTGCTGGTTTCCCGGTGGCGGAGCAGCTGAACACAACGGTCGCGTTTCCATCCGCAAGCCCCTTGTCGGGAGGGCGTGCCTCTGCTTTCACCTCAGATATTCCTACAAAATGTGAACGAGTCACGCCGGTGACACCGTGAATCGTCTTTCTTGGAGTTTTTTACCTTGCACGGTGAGGCAGGTGCGCTTCCTTTTGGATTCCTCCCGGTACACGTTGAAGATGCAGATGTAGCAACATTCGTCTGCCCACGTGACGTTCTTGATGGTGAGGGACGCTGAGCTGAGGGACGTCTCACTGAGAATCACTTTCCCCCGGTAAGGCTCGTTGACGTGCTGCCCAAACGGCTTGCTGTAGGACGCTACATTCTCAATGGAATGATCCCGCAGAAGCTTCTGCCACGTCACCTGGTGCACGCCTGGGACGAGGCCGAGAGGACACGAGGGAAACGGATTACACACATCAGCTGATTTTAGACGGTGTCTTCTTGAGACAAGAGTCAGAATCATTTTGATTGGCCAAGTATGAAAAAAAAACACACACACAAGGAATTTGTCTCCGGTAGTATGAGCTACACTTGTGTTGCACTATTATGATAAATGACGATGTGAAATATAAGCGCAGAGTCTTTACGTAGTGCAAGGGTAGCTTTTAGGGCTGGGTTTGAAAAAAATTGTTAACGAATCGATTATTTTAATATCTCCCTTTTCTCACAAATTCATAAGAAAATATAATTTTAAAGGCTATTTTTTTGTACCTTATTCTTTTCTTACGTTAATGAAAAGACCTGACTTATTGGACTTTAAGACTTTTTACAATTATTGAATTATTTAACCAGTTACTGCCTCCGCAAAATTTAATTTGGAATTTGTTTATGGAGTTTTTAATCATGCCATTGATATTTAAGAATTGATCATTTGCTTCCAAAAACGTATCAAAATGTTCAATTTTAAATATTTTTTAATTTTTTATAAACATGTTTATGCTTGTTTTATGTTTGTTTATGCTAGAGCATACAGAAGCCTCTGAACTGAAGAGAACGCTTAAAGCAGGGATGGCGAGATCCGGGGTCCTGCGGGTCTTGGATATTTCCCTTCTTCAACACAGCTGATTCCTGATCAGCTCATCAGCAATCTCTGCGTAAGCCTGACAACGATCCTGTGAAATGGAATCAGCTGCAGTTCCGAGTAGGGAAACCTCTAAAACCTGAAGGACTCCGGCCCTCGGGGACCGCAGTTTGCCATCCCCGTCTTAAAGCAATGAGTGGCAGCAGAGTACAAGAGATCAACCAGGGCCATGTTGAAAAAGGCTCTTTTCCCCACTGTTTTAAACAGATTCGTGAATAATGATGAAACTTAGCTATATTCTCATGCTAATTGCAGCAAAACGGAAACAGATAGAAATATACTTTTTTTTCCTGATGAAAGGAGAAACTCTAACCTTTTGGTGGGTTACACGTTTTTATAGCAATAGAACACAATATTCTGTGGGCCTCGCAAAATCTTTCAAAAGATTCAGAAAGTCTTTGAGCAATTTAAAGTGACTAAAAAAAGTGCAACAAAACATTTTCTGCAATAGCTTGACAGACTGACTTGGGTCAGAGGCGTGTTATGCACCAGTTTGGTCACTCAGCCAATTTTCATTGCTGTTTGTTTACAAACAGGTTTCGGAATGGTTTGTGGTTGTCTGCATAAAATGTGCAGCTTCTTTTTGTTGTCCAAACAACAAACCAATAAATGGCGGTAGATTATTGTCCATGCATGTAGAAAAAGACCAGCATTAAATGTTGTTGTACAAGATGCCAATAAAACCCGCCCCACACAGAATGCAAACATTTGGTTGTTGTGTTTCTCCAACCGGTCCACGCCCTCACTTGTTTGTAAATTACCGTTCTGCTTCTGCAGCTCGCATTTGTAGTATGCATCCTCGCCATATTCCACTGTTGTGTCTCCAAAACCAGTTATGATCTGCGGGCTGGCACCTGAAACACAAAGCAGTTGCAATAAAAAAATAAAATAAAAAAGCCCATATCCTGCAAACGGTCAAAACATTACATGCATGTGCACCATGTGCACAAACCTTGCCGATTTTGAGCAAGCCACTTACCGTTCAGAAGCAAGCAAGTGACGAGAAACAACTGCCTCCACATTTTGCTGCAGAAGGGCGCACCCTTTCGATTTCGAGCATTTAAATGCATCACAACCGAAAACGAAACTGACCGTAAGTGAACTGTGTTATACAACCGATTTTAATAATTTATATCAATAAACTATATAAAACATGGTCAAAGTAAGAAACTGACATTTAACTGTGTTAATTTCCGCGACCATTTTAACAACTTTTTATGGAAGCACAGCTGTCTCTTTGCGTTTCCTCTAAAAACGGTGAAAAGCTTTGAGCCTCAAGCCAAAGCATGACCCAGAAATGTCGTCAAAAGTGTTTCACTTCTGTTCTGACCACCATCGCCACACCAGTGTGAAGCATCCCTCGCCATAACTGACGTTTGGAATGTTTTGTGTTGCCAAAATAGACGATACCAAATTGAAGCTAACTTAACTTCGGTCCCCGTCTGTCTGGACAAAAAGCCTGTGTGACACGAAAACGAAAATTTCTCTGACGACCATTACAGACTCAACTGTGTGTGCCGTACTAGACAGTGCGTGATATTCTTCTTATTTGTTTCTATTTTTTATTATATTTTAGTCTACAAAGCACAGGTTAATCGTAAAAAAAAAAAAAAAAAAAACTTCCCTCACACACCTGATTTTGTCCTCTTCTTTGATAGATATTCATTTTCACGAGTTCTAAAAATACATAATAATAATAACAGAACGTTAAAGCTATTACACCAAGATGTTCACATAACAACCACCGAGCGGCGTTACCGACTTCCGGGCGATCGGTCGCTTTGCAAAGGCTGCTGGGAAATGTTGTCAAACGAAGGGTAAAACGTCGAACTCAAGATTGTGAAATGTGAGTTACTCGGGGCGAGTCACCTCGGTGTTATTCAGCAAAAACTTACCTCCTATATATTTTGTATACTTCTAGATAACAAGCGAAAAGCCGGCGTCTTTGTTTGGAAAATGCTAGCGCCCATTGCTAACTGGTCGTCGCTCTGTTAGGTAGTGTAGCAGCCATGCTAACGTGCTCTTCCGCATCTCATTTGTGTCGGTCTTCCTTTGCTCGTTGCTCATTTCTCTTTCAAAATTACTCTTTCAGATCCTGCTGACTGCTGTGGATGTTACTTGTGAGACACTGAAGAGCACACATGGTAAGTGGCAAATGCAGCATGGTTGCCTGAAAGGGGCGGAGCCGTCGAGACTGAAGTTTATGAGCAAACTGCTCCTTTGCAGTGACGAGACGTGGACAGTTATTTAAATGCCCAACGTCAAGAGTCTTGACATTGTTTTTTCTCTCAGTCTTGAGTCAAGACTGAGGGAAAACGTGAAGTAAATCATCATTCTTGCCAGAAAGCTTGTTACACACAAACTAGAAAGGAAATGAGGTTTGTCCAAGTCCAAATCCTCTTATTTCAACCTCTCAAACATGAATACGTTTTCATATCCTTTGCCTGGCCTGGATGAAAGCATGTAAAAAAATAAAAATTCCATTAACATTTCTTTGGATTTAGGAAAACTGACTGACATAATTGCAATTTGCACATTATCTGCTAATGCTTTCAATCAAACACTATCCAGTCATTCCCAAAACTTAAGAGTGCCAGGTTCTAAATTGAAATCTGAACATTTTGTGAAGCCCACTGCCATCACAACACCTTAGGCTAAGGTCAATAATTGTGAGATGCCTAACTGTGACAATAATATTTTATTCTATTCTATTTCCAATTCCCAAATCATAATAACTAATAATTTTGTGAATTAATGTAAACTTGGGCTTTTGTCAATTACCATCATAATTACATATTGAAATACAATAAAAACAAGGAAATCAGGAACTTTAAATCAGATGATTCCTAGATAGAAATGATGTATAAGTGCTCTTTATGTTGTAGTTACAAAGTTGTGTTCCAAACAGTGAGCACAATTTTCCTGCAGAAAATGAGTGGGTTTGTTTCTAACATTAAAATACTGTTCATAGCAATCAAGTGAACATACTGTATGTACTGTTGGATTATTAACATTGTTTTTCTGTTTCAATATATATTCTTCAAAGTGTTTTTGATTTTAGTTAGATAAATACAACTGTTCCCCATATGTTAGTTAGACTGTGGTCTGTTTTCTTTCCCCCTAAGGAAGTGAGGTGTCTGGCTTAATCTGAATAAGGGGTGTCGGAATCTACAGGACAGATATGCGGGAGTCTCTGGTGCGAAGCTGCTACAGAGTTCAATTGTTTATCTAGGAAGCCAATTATTTACCTCACATCTGTTAAGGACGTGGTGGGGGCCGGGTGTTTTACCCACGTCCTTTGAGTTGATCAAGACACCTCCTGAAATAAAGATAAAACTGGGGGATGTGTAGACTTTAAGACTCTTGTTTTGACAGGATGTGCCACATGGGTTGGGCTATGCCTGGAAGGGCAAAATGTACTTCTTATCAATAAAGGGGGTGGGAACTGTTAGGTATATATGGGTGAGTGTTGTTTGAGAATGTTACACTTCTGGGACCAGGGCTATTTGAGCCGGGTTCTAGAGATGCCTTTCAGACTCTGAAATAAAGCTAGCAAAACTTCTCCACGAGACTTCAACTTTGAATTTTATTTGAACACGCAGAAATCAGAGAAATGATTTCCAACAGTACCAATACTGTAGAAGTCTGTGATTCACACGTTTTTTTTCTCCCAGTGGGCAAAAAAAGTGATCTATTGTATTCATCACATTTTTCATGTTCAGAAAACATATATGAAGTTCTCTTAGCTAACAGCCTTTGTCAGCACTGTCACCGCTCCCTGGTGTGATGTCATGCCGTCATCTGCACAGGTTAAAAAAGAAGCAACAAGACTATTTTGACAAAGTACGTAGTAGAAAGTACAGATATCAAGTAAACTACAGATATCTGCAATATCCACGATTTATCCGTTGTTACTTCTTTGTAAGCTTGCAGTCAGCTTGCGCCTCGTGTTAACCTCAACTGCCATGAATGGCAATGCTGAAGTCATATTTGTTTCCTTTTTGACAGGAGGACACAAGCGCTCAAATGTCCTGGTTTTCCAGCCCCGTGTACAGTCGATACTGGCAGCACTACCAGCAGGCGATGGCCTGGCACCAGAGGCACAGGCGGGCCTACCAGAAGGCCTTAGAGGCTGCTTACGGCCCCATCGACCACCGCCGCCAGCCAGCGCGCTACGCAGACTGGCGCGCGCGCCAAAGTGACAGCGAAGAAGGGGAGAGTAGCTCCGACAGTGAGATCGAATGCGACGTCAGTAACATGGAGATCAGCGAGGAGCTTCGGCAGTATTTTGCCCAGACGGAGAAACACAGAGAGGAATTAAGTAAGTGGATGTGTTACTGTATGTTGCTCACTACTAGGGTTGAGCAATTTAAATATCGAGGGTGGGAAAAAAAAAATCTCAATTAGATTATATTTCGGAATTGTTCAGCCAGCTCTAGTTTTAATGTAGTACAAATGTGTCAAAATCATTTTGGAGGTGTAGAACTTATCCAAGAATCCTGGCCTTTGGGTCTTGAACAACCCCCCCTGCGCAATAAGCATCGGTTCACTTGTGTTCACCTTGCTTTCCCCGCAGGGAGGCAGCAACAACTAGAGGCCGAGCAACAGGACAACTACGTCCCCGCCGATCAGGACCTGCGCGGCCGCGCCTCCCGACAAGCCAGCGTGGCCCCGCCCTCGGAGCGGCCGGGTGAGAGGCGCGCGGCCGAGATGAAGAAACTGTACGGCGAGGACGCAGCCAAGATCCTGGCCATGGAGACGGCGATGCAGCTCACTTTTGACAGAAACTGTGACCTCAAGCAACCCAAGTATTGGCCTGTTATTCCCCTCAAACTTTAGCACTCAGTCCGTGGAGGGTTTTTTTCTTCTTCCATTTGGCATATTAAAAATGGAAGACTTTTGCAGACAAATGGCCAGAAAATAAGAGATGTTTTTCAAGAGACTTAATATGACAGGAGTTTGTCTAAAGTGATGTTGGGACGATACATTTCAAGATAAGCAATAGTCAACATTTGAAAACGCTTTTAGTAAAAAAATAAATACATCTGTAGGCAGGTACGTATGTTTGCTGTCTTTTGACTTTGAATTGTCTTTCTAATAAAGTCTTTGTAGAATGTGATTGTACACCTTGCTACTTTTGTCATGTCATACAGTTGGAGGTCTAACTCAAGAGCCACCTAAAATACAGCGCAGATAAATTAACCAAAACAGTCACTAGTCCTTGAGAAAAGCACAAATGTGTCCATAGGAAACAATATTTTCTTTAGTTGGCTGTGAGCGCTTTACATAGAGTAGGTAAGATAAGACGTTTGTCCTGATTTGTTAGCCAAACATGTAATATGTCATCAGTGTACGCTGCCAAGTCAGCTCCTGCATCCGTGACCGTGAACAGGACACGCGATCAAGAAGGTAGATGCATTATTTGAAGTAGTGGGACAAAGTACAAATACCTAAAAGTTATACTTCAAGTTATTTCAGGTACAGTGGTGCCCTGAGAACAAAATGTCATTCAGCCATAATTTTCATTTGACTTGCGAGCGCAAACTTGAAAGATAAGCTCTGCATGGTGGCAGTGAACAAGTTATCAAATAAAGAGGCTTCAAGTTGTATTATATCACTCTCAGGTCACTCTTAAAACAAAGATAATTACATGTTGATGGTTTAAAACAACCAAACAATGGTGCCTCAAGAAAGGCTACCTAGCGTAATGCTAACATATAATGGAGAATGCCATTAACATGCCAACGGTCCTATATTCTTTATCCATTCAACCAAGGATGCATCCATTTTCTATATACAGGTATTCAATAAAATCATAAGTATTGTAATATTGCCCTTTAAGATATGACATTAGAAACTTAATAGTCACATTGGCTAAAAAAAATTTTTACTATTAAAAAAATAATAATTTGATTAGCTACAACTCTACAGTGAAATGTTGATTAGCAGATGCAAATAAGCAGTTTAATAAGGTCTAATTTGTAATTTGGGTGTTAATAATTTACATGTTTATTTAACAGTGATGTAAAGTTTAAGTTTATAAGAATTTTCCACTACTGTATTTGAATTGTAACACAATATCTCATGTATAATAGTATTTTTATTGACTATTAAAAAAAGCGAACCAGATGTAAACACAACAAATAATAATTGTATATATATATATATATATATATATATATATATAAAAATATATATATATATATATATTATTCGAGTGGGGAAGGGGAGAGTCATGCTGGGGCCCAAGTTTATCGCTGGGTCCCTTTTTAGCCATGCCTTAAAAAAAGAAAATAATTTAAAGGGGAAGTCAAACCCCCCAAATATTCTTGACGTTCTATGCAGCCCCAGTATTCTGGTTCATTTTACGTTAGTGGAATATGACTTAAGCAGCAAAATCCAGCAGTTTTGATCAATATCAGAAGACAGAAGACAACCAATCACAGCTGAGCTTCACAAAACAGGTGAGCTGTGATTGGACGTTGCCTGAGCAACTGTGATGTCATCTTCAGTCGACAGCAAGTAGCAAAATGGCCTCCCCCTGAGATGGATAAAAATGGCTGAATTTTGCTGCATAACTCATATTCCACAAATGTAATATTAATCATAATGTCAATATTGTCAAGAAATGTTTAACTCATTCACTGCCATTGACTGCTATAAATGTCAAAAATTAATTTGAACTATTTCTATTAGTTTAATTTTTTCTCCACTTTTGTTAAGAGTATGAGTATATAATATACATATATATATATATATATATATATATATATATATATATATATATATATATATATATATATAATGTATATGTATATGCATATAATATATATATATATATATATATGTATATATATACTGTATGATAGTTTTTCCATTTATAGAATGACTAGTAAAAATAAATCAATAACTGAACATGATTCCCCGTGTTTTGGCGCCCCCTGTTGGCCAGTGCTCTCACCAACACGTCACAGACCCCAGCCCTCTCTTTACCAAAACTGGTCGTCCAATTGCTTACATGATGTTACCATCACCCAAACCCGCCTCCCCATCATACCACATGTGGCCTTCAACTTGGATTGTTTTCATGCCACTTTTTTTCATGACTTCCAGGTGCGCATAGAACAAAAATGGGCACGTTGGGGAGGGGGATTTTATTTTTTTTTTAAAGTAAGCACACAAGAAATCAGGTCAGTTTCAGACTTGCGTTGTTGTGTGTGCTGCGTTTCACTTTGTCACGGTGTTGGCTGCAGGAAGCTTTGCGCCTGTGTGCACGCTCTACGTAATGCGCCTTGCTTGACTATTGTGCATCTCTGTTAATCAGTTTAAAGGATTAAAGGAAAAGAAACCCCACTCAGTCAGTCAGTCTGCTCGCTTTCACCGCTTCGGTAAACCCCTATAGGTGTTTTTTTTTCTTTTTCATAATCACAGTTTGGAAAATGCGATGGCCAAACTTTGTTCATCACCGAGTGCGCATGTGCAAGACGCTCTCTTCTTAAACTAGATGACAGAATTCCAGCAATCAAGATTATGGCAGCCACAAGCGCTTTAAGAATTATTATTTAAAGTCCATACATTTGCTGACTTCCAACCCGTCACGTGTATGACACGATGCGAAGATGGTGTGTTTCCACGCAGCCACCGAGCGGCACCTCATCCTCGGCTCCTCGTGTGAAACGAGATCTTGATTGGATTTACATTGAATGATCATCTTGCTTGGTTTTGGATTAGACGGGCGGGCTGTGCGAGCGTGAAGCCCGCAGTACAATTATGACATATATTTCGCGTCCCGTGAAGAGCACAAGCTCTGTCTTTGTCTGACTTTGGTAACATCTGGTTTCAATATTGCAGCCAGACTGTTTACGGCCTTCAGAAGTGAAGGACGGACTGGAAGTCGCCAACACGCTTTATCGCAAAGGACCTTTTCCTGCAGGACGTCCTTGAAAACCTTTTTTCATCTCATCATTTGGCCTGTTTGTTCACCAAAATTCTATTTCTATTCACTTTCTTGCATCGCCCACCTTCTATCCATCGACTCTTTCCTCAACCCGTTTGACCCCCATCGTGAATTCACCCTTTGTGCTCTTCGCAGCACGTGACTCCGCCTGCATCCACTCTTGAGCGTTGGCTGCGGCGCATTGGAGCTACAAAACAGTGCTGAACCTGACAGGCATTGAAGCAGGAATAATAAAAGACAAATCGGAACCAGCATTTTGCCTTTTTAAGTGAGTGTAAAGTGAAAATAAATGTCTTGTAAATTTGACACACCACTGAGAAGAGTGTTGTTAAAAACAATACCAAATAGGAATGCTGAAAAAGGAAAAAAACTGCAAACATGACGCTATTGTCGCCGCCAAACCACACTCTGCTAAACTGTTAATCAAATAACGCATCTATGACCTGGAAAAACCGGCATCTGTCGTATGCCTACGCAACTGTAGATGTTGGAGTCGTGAGAATTTAAAGCCTCCGGTGGCTGGAATATATCCCTCCAGGTCACCACAGGGCTTTTCCACACCATGACAATGAGGCACTCTAAATTGACCATGCCAGCGCAAAGCCCTGGTCCAAATGCTGACTGCCAGGAAGACTTGACAATCTGAGTAAAAAAAAAAGTTTTTTTTTACTACGCTTTTCCACCTTTTCTCTGTGCAGTGCGCACACTTGCAGCTGACAATGAGGCGCTCTAAAGCAGACATGCCAGTATGCTGATGTGCACGATGGAGCTCAAGCTCTTATTCGAGTGGGGCAGGAGAGAGTCATGCTGGGGCCCAAGTGTATCGCTGGGTCCCTTTTTAGCCACGCCTTAAAAAAAAGAAAATCAGTCAAACCCCCCAAATATTCTTGACGTTCTATGCAGCCCCAGTATTCTGGTTAATTTTACGTTAGTGGAATATGACTTAAGCAGCAAAATCCAGCAATTTTGATCAATATCAGAAGACAGAAGACAACCAATCACAGCTCAGCTCCACAAAACAGGTGAGCTGTGATTGGCCGTTGCCTGAGCCCTGAGCAACTGTGATGTCATCTTCAGTCGACAGCAAGTAGCAAAATGGCCTCCCCCTGAGATGGATAAAAATGGCTGGATTTTGCTGCATAACTCATATTCCACAAATGTAATATTAATCATAATGTCAATATTGTCAAGAAATGTTTAACTCATTCACTGCCATTGACGGCTATAAATGTCAAAAATTCATTTGAACTATTTCTATTAGTTTAATTTTTTTCTCCACTTTTGTTGACAATGGTATGAAAAACAGATATAAAATTTGTAAGTAATCGTGAGTTAACTAGTTAAGTCCTGCGATTAATTATAATAAGTTATTAGAGGATGATCATTCAAAATTAGGGCGTCAGGCGATTATTTTTTTTTTACTCGTAATAAATCGCATGACTTCAATAGTTAACTCACGATTAATCACAAATTTTATATCTGTTCTCAATGTGCAATTTATCAAATCTAGGTTTTCATACTCTTGTTAACAAAAGTCGATTTTTTTTTTAAACTAATAGAAAAAGTTAAAATGTTTTTTTTAGACGTTTATAACCGTTAATGGCAGTGAATGAGTTAAGGTTGACTTCACCTTTAATGCGTACTCGTCACAATTCACTAGTTGTCAGCCTTTGCACGTTTTCAGCAATGATCTTCAAACATGTATGATGTAATAAGACCAACATCTTAACGTATGCTCTTTTTGTTTAAAATTCGGAGCGTGCTCTTCACTTTGCGCTTTCCAATAAATCCACCCCTCAACCTCGATACTCGCAACTCGCGTTGCGTAGGCTGCTTGCCTTTTTTTTTTTTCCTGTCTTGCATGTGAGCAAATTTAAGACCAGCCCGACGGCTACTCTGATGTGTCGGAACGAGTGGTCGTCGAGAGGACTTGTTGCCATGGCGACTGGGCAATGCACTGAACTCAGAGGCGGGCGTCGCATCACGTGCGAGCTGGTTGTGGATCCGAGAGCCCACGCATGCAGGCAGGCAAATAGATATGAATATGGATGCCGCACAATCAGCACGCTTGCCTTGTCTATTCTCCTGACAAAGGAATGATGAGGACCAGGAAGATGTCGCACCCGTTTCCGTCCGATCGTGACTCATGCTTAAATATATAGAAACACGGGAGCGCCTTTGTGCGGGGGTTTACGGCAGGCTGTGCGTCACGTGACACAAGCAAGGGCGCCAGCGTACCGTACGTGTGTATGTCACGGATGGATTGTGGGCGGATGACGGCATAACAACATGTGGAGCAGACTGCAGACCAAATCTGGGCCAGCGGGATTAATGGCTCGTCAGATAAATTGCGAGATGGAGAGATTGGTCGGGCGAGGGGGATGTGTGTGTGAGCGCGAGTGTGAACGCGAGGTGCGAGTAGTTTCAACCCGCCGCGCCGACAAGAGTCAGCTATTGTCATTGAGCTACGAGACACATTGATATTTCGAATTTGCAGTCGAGAGCAAAAAAAAAAATGATGAGTTGGGATCATCGTGGACGAGTTGGCTTCGATTTAGGCGACAGGTTCGACTGTCTCGCCGACTGCGGGGCCTCCATCCACACAGCACCTTCCGAAATAAAAGATGACATCTTTAGATTGTGTGTGTGTCAGGGATGGTCGGATTATCCTATTCAGCGATGAGAGTGAAACGTCTCCTTGGCGACTGAAAGCTGAGTGTGTGAGTGGGAAGGGGGGCGGAACTGGGTCATCACCACCACGGCAGATTAAAAACCCTGATCGCGATGTACACACATATACTACTGAATATACACACTCTCACACACACGTACACGCTGTTAACTATTTCGCTGCCATTGATGGCTACAGATGTCAAAAATTCATTTGAACTATTTCTATTCGTTTAACATTTTTTCCCCCACTTTTGTTAACAAAGGTATGAAAACCTAGAATTATTTTTATTGTACATTTAGAACAGATATAAAATGTGTGATTAATCGTAAGTTAACTAGTAAAGTCATGCGATTAATTACGATAAAAAAAAGTAGTCGCCCGACGCCCCTAATTTTTTATAATCTTTAAAAAAAAAATCGTTAACTTTTGACTTCAAAACTTAACTCAGGATTAATCGCAAATTTTACATCTGTTTTAAATGTACAATAAAAACGTTTTTTTTTTTAGGTTTTCCTACTCTTGTTAACAAAAGTGGAATAAATGTTAAATAGAAATAGTTCAAATGAATTGTTGACGTCTATAGCTGTCAATGGCAGCGAATGAGTTCCAAAATTACTCATTCCCTTGAATCTTGGGCAAAGGTCATTTTTTATTATTTTATGTAGGCTATCATTTAGCAGGAAATGACAAAGTAATAGACTTGGGAAAGATAATTAAAATTGTGCTAAATGCCAATTTGTGCTAATGCTAAAATAGGTATACCATGCGCACAAAATGTTAAATAATGGCCACAAAATACAGAATTTTTGCAAAAAAATATAAATAAAAGAATCCAAAAGTACTCATTCCCTGACAAATATTGGGCAAAGGTTATTGCTTTATTATTTTATGTAGGCTATCATTTAGCAGGAAATGACAAAGTAATAGACTTGGGAAAGATAATTAAGATTGTGCTAAATGCCGATTTGTGCCAATGCTAATGCAGAGGTGGCAAATCCAGGTCCAGAAAACCCTGCCACAGTTTGACTTTAGCCCCAGGTGCTAGCTAGCTAGCTAGCTCCCTAGCAGGTAAACGAGCACCATTGGAGCTAGCTAGGGAGCTAGCACCTGGGGCTAAAGCCAAACTGTGGCAGCGTTTTCCCTTTGAACCTGGATTTGCCACCTCTGCTCTTAAAGCTGTTTTTGAGACACGAGCTGGTACTTGTGCGCGTCAACAACTGAAGTCCAACATGTCAAATGTTCTTATGCCGGGCAAACACAAATCTCGAGGGGTTGCACAAGGCTGAGCTCAACCTTTGCGATGAGCGCTTAAAGCTCCGCCGTCAGAAGAGATTCAAAATGGCCTTAATGGTCGTGTCAGGAAGACGATTGAAAAGGTCGCCACTGAGGATAAAAAGCACACCGCTTGTGGCAGCGCCTTGTAGAAAGGCAGCCTTCCTTTCGCAACGCCGCGACCAGCAAGCTATTCACAGCGAACGGCTTACTTTTACTTTCACTTTCACATTCACGTCCCACATTCACAGCTCACAAGACGACTCCGCCTGCGCAAAGCTCGACAACACGCCGCTTCGCCGTCATCATCTCCGTCCCCTCGGGGACGCCGAGGCAGAAGAAAGCGTGTTGCTGATAAGATTTCTTTCACTCAGCCTCTCTTCATCTCTCCCCTTTTTTATTTTTTATTTTTTTTTAATTTGCTTTCTAGCTCCTGGCGGAATGGCGCAGCAATGAGGCCCCTTCACAACTGACACAGCATCGCTAGGAAAGTCGAACCGCTGCCGATCATTGGCAGCATGGAGTGTCTCCATGGCAACAGCAGAGCATGTAGTCCTGAGATCAGACGGCTACGGTGTGAAGGATGACACCACAGACTGCTACATTGGGGGGGGGGGGGGGGGGGGGGGGGGGGGGGGGTTGAGGGGGTACCAAATCTTGAAACATGTGCCCTGGTTTTCTTCTGCGTCCTTACTGTGAACCCGCGCTAATGTGGGAAGACAGGAAGACAGCAGACGTCCACTTGAAATGGAGAGTTTGCTCACTCCCCAACTATTTTCATTTTAATGCGCCTCGCCATGTTGGAACGGATGTGATGTCATTGAATATTATCCAATCGATTCATTGACTAATCGGATTCATTTGAATTTTGCATTAAGTGTATTACAAAAGCATTTTTTTCCTGGTTACTCTTTATTAACCAGTGATTGGTGTTCATTTCGTACTTTTTTTTATTCATATAGTGATTTAAAAAAAAAAGGGTTATTGATGTTGTACTATGTTTTCCAAAGTAAAAACAGATGTTTGCAAGTGGCTTATTTTGATTAAACACAGTCTTCTTTCATGAAGGACTAAAGTAGAGATAGACCAGGCCGATTATCTGCGCCGATATTGGGCATTTTGACAAATATCAGTATCGGCCTTTTTTAAATTTAAAATCTGACAGCCGTTAAAAGGTAAAAAGTTAAAACCATTTTAATCTCAGGGGACTATTTATTTAAATTTTAATAATATTATATTATAATAATTTTAATAATACATTTTGTTCGACATTAAAACAAACAAATGTGTTTCCTTTTTTTTTTTTTTTAATAAAGTATTTTTTTAAAAATCCTGAAAAGTCTGAAAATTTGTTCAATAAGCACGAATGCTTTAAGACATTACAACAAAGTCAAGATTAACATTTGTATTTTAAAACATTTTGACACCAATATCCCACCCCCCCCTTTTTTTTTTTTTACTGAAAATGAATATCCGCTTCAAATATCGGTTATTGAGCTCCTTCACTACTATTAATCGGCATCGTATCGGCCTTGAAAAAAACACCTCTACTACAGAAATCAGTGAACAATTACTGTTGGTATGCTGAAATCAAAGGATTTGGACAATTTTAAATATTAAAAAAATGGCTCCAAACGATTACCAGTTGTTGATTCATTTGACAAATCGATTATTTGATCAATTTTGACAACTCTAGCGATCACAGATCACCGTTGGCGTTATTTTGTTTCGATTTATTTTATTAGATAAATATTGACTATGAACTGCTCGATGATGTACATTGTCTTATTGCGTAATAGTTCCAAGAACTGAAGTAATGAAGGTCCTGGTTCGCAGTGACCTAAAATATAGTCTGCATGTAGAAAGAATAGTTCTTATAAAGCAACGTGGCGTGACTCCTCTTTACGCCAGTACCGCCCAGAATTTGAGCATTCTGCGTTTGTGTGCGTGTGCGTGTGCGCGCGACGGGTGACGTTAACCAAAACCAGGAAGAACTGTATCTGATCTTTTGGACACGTTCTTAATCTGAGCGGCCCGGCTGGGGATTATGGGAGAAAAATGTGAGATGAAATTCATCTGTCAAAATCAGCATCTGCCATTGACCTCATATATATATATATATATACTGTATGTATTATCTCACTTCATTCTATTTTTAGTGTATTGGACAATGTATTAATCACAGGAGTTATTTATGCAATCCGATATTCAATTGTACGGTGAGAATCTGTTAGCGCGCGCTGTTAAAACGCATTCTGAGTCGCTAATAGAAGCTCGTAAACATCTGAGCGTCTGCTTATAAGACACTCAGTGAGAATAGATAAACACGGTTCTTTTGTTTATGCTTGCAGATCCGGTTTCAGGGTCGCTCACTTGTCAAACGCTCATTGTGAACGATGACCCTCTTTGACTCGGCCACATATGGCGCGCAGCGGGTGTTGGTTTCAGCCCCGCGGCTAAATGCACCCGCTAAATGTCATGTATGACACGTGAGCCGTTGCGGTCTCTGATATTCGTCAATGTTTTGAGGTATGGATAATTATTGGGGGTTGTGGTGGGGGGTCTCCCTGGACTTGTTTGCCTGAAACGGGGCCGCGTTGGGGACTATACGCTAAAACCGTAAGAGGATTCAGGACAGATGGCGTCCCATTGTTTCAGGATATCTTTATTATTATTGGAAAATGGGGCGAATTATAGAATTACGGAGCACCACACCAGCATCCTGTGAGGTAAACAAAGTAGTAGAGTCAAATGTTTGATCTAAATTGGTCAATCACGTTCAACGCAGTTTTGACTAAAGCGCTTTCCATGCCCCCAATTTACACTCTGCTGAAAGCACAAGATTTGCTTGTCTCACTTCCCTCCCTGATTTTCAGTCTCAACTCGCCAGATGGAGAGGGGGGGCGGGGGCAGCGATGCCGTGTGCGTGTGCGCGTACACGCGTGTACGTGTGCTCACGCATGGCTACACATGAGTTTGCATATTTACAGCTCTTGCGCCATTTGGCCCTCATGCTGTCCCCATAAACAAACTCCCCACCCCCACCCTCGAAAAAAGGAAGAAGAGAAAAAGACTGCATTTAATGAAAGGGAAGGTGAGGAAATCATTTTGAGACCACAATCCAACCTGACGAGAGCATTTGCACGTGTGGACTATTTGAGAAAGAGAGAGGTTGTGCACCAGCGTTAAGAAGCGCCGGGGGGAGGGGAGGGGTGAAAAGGGGAGGGCGAGGAGAGAGAGAGAGAGAGAGAGAGAGAACGAGAGAGAGAACGAGAGAGAGAGAACGAGAGAGAGAACGAGAGAGAGAGAACGAGAGAGAGAGAGAGAGAGAGAGAGAGAGAGAGAGAGAGAGAGAGAGAGAGAGAGAGAGAGAGAGAGAGAGAGAGAGAGAGAGAGAGAGAGCGAGCGACGCGCGAGCATCAAGTCCCCGCTCCACGATCGACCGACCATCTTATACTATAAGCCCCCACAGTGCCACTATAGGAGACCCTCAAGCTCCATAATCATGGATGGAACAAAGCCGGCCTTGGACTCCAACGCGGAGGAGACTCAAGACGAAGGACAGGAGAGCAAAGGTAGGGTTCACCCCGTGCTGCCGTTTGCGCCTCTTTTTTCTTTTTTTTCTTTTTGGAGCGGTTTGCGCCAACGCAATGGCTTCCCCGCTCCAAACAATAGCGACGCGATTATTCAATATGCGAAACAAAAGACGCGGAGGACTTGTTGGTTTTGTCTTTTTTTTAACCGAGCTGATGTTATCGCGCGCGTTTAATGAAACCGATCTGATGCACGTATAGTTGTATTGGTGGAGCGCTGCCACCCCCGCGCGCGTGCACGGTCGCGTTTTCACACGAGCTCTTTAATCATCATCGTGATCATCCGCCGGTGTCAATCGGGAGCGGGTGTTGTGAGGAAAGCATTGTTGTAGTTTGGAGTTGTGCTTCGACGTGTGTCTGCGGCGATGTGCCTGCAAGGAGGCTGCACTTGACGCAGAGGCACGGTCCGAGGACATCAGACACAAGAGCAGCATCACTATTCGGGCTCCACGTAAAAAAAAAAAGCGTCTTAAAAAAGGAGCGAGGCTCTGCATCACAATGTTTTTTTTATGTCTCTTTTTTTCTTTTTTTGCGTTGTGTGCGTTTGCGTGGGAAGATGAATTGAAACTAAATGACGTCAAACTGTTGCCGTTGTGTCACCGTGCATGCAGATAGGACTTTTATTTCCCATCACGCTATACGTAGATGTACGCAAACTGGAAAAACTAACATTTTGAATCTGTCCCCCCTCCCCCAAAACACATTAAAATATAAAAAATAATGTAAAGTAATATAATTATTTTCGTGTGTTGGATGTGTGCTTTTAAGGGGCGTGGCCAAGAGAGTGACAGCAGTGACTTGTGGCTACAGCTAGAGTTCTCATTTTGTATTTGTGTGTTTGACTGTTTGTCCCCTTGAACAATCGGCATGCAGGGCAATTGCGGCTCTTCTTGCCCTCAGGCCAGGGTATCAGTACCTTAATTGCTATATATATATATATATATATATATATATATATAATCAGGTCTAGTAATCACTAATTATATTACACACAAGATTTTACTAGCTTTTTTTTATTTTTTTTAACTAGCTCCTCCCGCGAGTTGCTGCTGTTAGCCACTCGGCTAGGCTAGCTATGGCTCCGACAAACTCCTGCTAGCCACACTTGTTAGCCACTCAGGCTAATTCCGGCTATACAGTGTTCCCTCATTTCCCGCTGGGGTTAGGTTCCAAAAAATACCCGCAATAAATGTAATCCGAGAAGTTGTTAGCTTTATGTTTTACATTTATTATAAATGTTTTAACGCTCTAAAACCCCTCACTACACAGCTGGTACACGTTTCTCATCGACGCATTTACATTTTCTCACATTTTTCTCTTGTTTAAACATTCTCAATGTTCAAACCTTCAGAAATTTTATAAATAGGCACATTACTGTAAAAAAAAAAATGCATGTAAAATTGCACCAAAAAAATCAGCAAAACAGCAAAAAGTGAACCGCATTATATTATATATATATATATATATAATCAGGTCTAGTAATCCCTAATTATATTACACGCAAGCTTTTACTAGCTATTTTCTTTACTCGCTCCTCCCACTAGCCGCTCTTGTTAGCTGCTCCGGCTAATTCCGGCTCGCTCGGTCTTTCGGCGTCACTCGCCGTGTTTCACAACGGCTGCCCAGTCGCCATCACTCGCTGAGATGCTCGTCTGCTCTCGCAAAATAAGAATTGGGGGTATAGCTTGCGAAATATGGTCTCTCTGAGCCACCGTAGTGTGCGTGCTCCTGCCTGCTTCGAATGCTATTCTTTGACCACTAGATGGTGCTAGGGATCACTGAATGTCTTGAATTGGTCATCCTGTCATTAAATGTCGCTGTCATAGATAGACGAAGATACATTATTTGTAGTAAATGAATCATTATTTAGGGTAATTGGATAGTTCTCACAGTGGTGGGGAATCACTGTTAGTTTGCTCTTTTGTTCCGTTTCCTTAAAATAAGCAACCATTAAAGTTTGACCAAAAGGATGATAAATCATAAGACAATGACTTCCACAATTTCTGCATTTTTTTATGCCTGAGAAACAAACATGGACTCTTCTTCAGTGTCTCTTCTCAGCTATGCTGATGTAAATTGGAGACGAGAGGGTGTACCTCCTCTCTGCTGGTTTAAAAAGCGATTACATCACTCCCTCTTCAGGCGTGCCGCTACACGCACGGGTCTAATGGGAGCCCATCTTGCAACATCAGCTGGGCGGGCGCATTTGAACCCCCCCCCCCCCCCCCCACCCACGAGGATGGTTGGGCACCGTGGCGGCCATGTTCGGGATGAGTAGTTAACCCTGAGAATACTTTAATCGCCGGTTTACGCGAGTGATGGCCAAGCAGCTCAATGCAGGTGTGATGTTGCACAACTTCAATCCACCCACGCTGCTGCGCTGAAATAGATTGGAGGGTGGCCTATTTGTTGTAATCATTTGTGTGTACGTCTTTTGACATCTGGAATGAGACCATGAGCTTATAGCATCCGATAAGACGCTGAAGATTTACAGTGGGGGCCAAAAGACGAGAGTGTTGGAGTAAGAAGCTTGTGTTGCCGGGCGCCAGCCGCTTTGGCTCCAAATTGTCGTAGGAGTTGCATGGCATGATGTTCAGGTGCGGCTCAGGGTCAAAACGTGGACCGATATAAATTTGCCAATTCGGCAAAATTACGATTCCGATCACCTATATATAATGAATAAAATAATTTTTTTTTTTTTTTTTGTCGCTTAACACTGAATTACAGGCAGTTTTACAATACTTTAGTGTTTGTTTAGCATTACAATAGAGAGAAAAATGGACAGTCAAACACATCATCCAAAACGAACACACTCTCAAGGAGCATGGAGAAGACCTTCACAGGGAAGTAAATATGTGGCAAATGGCCAACGAGAGCCGGAGTCGGAGCTCCTGACATCACTCACTAAGCCACGCCCCCTAAAAGCAGACATTCAACACACGGATTGTACAGTGCATACTAATTAAAGTACACTTTATAAAGCCAGTTATATTTTTTGTTTGCTTATGTTTTATAATGTGTTTATATTTTGCAATACAGAGCTATTTTTGTGTGCGTCCAATAATCCTGCTGTTTGAAGACCCTCTCACTGCAAAAAGCACAGTAGAAAATTTAAGAAAAAATATAAGAAAATAAGAAAATTATTACTCTCAATAAGCAAAAATGATCTGCCAACAGAACAAGAAAATTGTACTTAAATTTATCTGTAAAAAATTTCATCCACAGTGGTTTTGAAATGAGTATTTTTAGACTAAAAACAAGCTGTAATATGCAGAACTATTTTCTTAAAATCCATATGTATTAATTCACATTTGGCCAAGTTGGCCAACCTGAGTGTCAAGCAGAGATGTAACAGGTCCCATTTTTATTGTATTTGGTATGACCCAACCAGAGATCGAACCCCAAATCTCCCAGTCTCAGGGTAGACATTCTACCACTAGACCACCGAGCTGGTAGTGCATTTACTGGAAAGAGGAAAAATAAGCGTGGTAAATATAACGAAACAAGCTGCAAAAAAAGTGCTGTATTGCACTTTTGTCTGTTTTCACACTTGTATTTTTCCCATTTATCGTGTGACTAAGAAAATTCTCCTTATGAAAGCCCAGTTCAGGGCCTTTGATGTTAGTTAGTCATCTTAAAATGTGGAAAATGTTTGTTTTAAGCCTCACAGTACTTACAACTAAACTGGCTGTTAACACTCAATGCCAATACTGCTTGATCAAATAAGATAATGAAGTAACAAGTATCTTAAAATAAGCATGATGATCTTGTCTGACAATTTTATTTGAAGTAAAAAATAACTTGTGAAAACAAAATAAGCAAATTTCGGTTAAATTGAAGAAATAATATCTTGCTTAAGATTTCAGTTTTTGCAGTGTGAAAATGGCCCGCCGCATTTTCCCATGCCGCCTCGTCTCTCTGACGTTCGATTGCATTCTGTTTGATGAGAGAAAAACGAAAACCTCCTTGAAGTCCCTGTCAAGCGGCACCTTCCGAATGTTACGTAAAGCAGCGCTTCCTCGCTGCCCTCAGTTGCGATGCTCAGATCAGAACTGGGGTGGAGATTACGTCAGCGTCTGGAGGGGTGCAAAACGCTGCAAAGGAAGGTAAAGAGGCTGCCGTTGTTTTTTTCAACAGAGCTTTGCTAAAGAAAAGGATGAGCAACCAGAGGAGAATATAAGAAGCTGTTTTTTGACCATCACAAAGATGAGATGAGCTTTGTGATTGTCAGAAAAGGTCAACTTTGGTTTGATGGCCATCTGTCGGGTGCTGGGGCTGACATTTGGTTTGTGCCGATAACTAGATGGGATCCTTTTCATCCATTTTTACCCTTCATCCTGATATTTGCACTTTCTCCTCCTTACTTTTTCCAAATTGGCTCCATGTTTTTTTTCAACATTTGAGGGGGATGACATGACGTAAACAAAGAGAGGTAACTACCGATAAACTCAACCGCGCTTAAGATTTAGATTGCAGGGAGCGTTAATGACAAAGATCATCTCCCATCCATGGTCTTATTTTTAAAAATGGATTGATCAGATTGTGGTGCTCAAAAGTTCCCCATCTAATAAAAAAACAAAACATACAGGTAAGGTGTATTTTTCCCCCAATTGTTTTGTAAATAATTTAACATTTTTGTGAGTCCGTTGTGGGAATACAGTTGATACGAGGGAAACTAATTTGTGTGCAAATAAAATATATATATTTTTAAATAATTTTGAATCTAACAATATTGACAATAAAAATATATATTTTTTGACTTAAGTACATCCGTACTTGTATGTTAAACAGTCTTTTTATACACATGCATTTGTTCTTTTTATTAATTTGTTTGTTGGTTACGGACATCACAAAACATTGGACAAACCAGATGCAATGAATGCTAATTTTCAACACTTGACTACAGGAGACTTTCAGACGCTATCTAAATAAAGTTTTTAGCCTTCTACGCAACCCTTTGAAACAGTGGTTTGGTGACCTCTGGACTGAATCGCTTAATTCTTGTCTAAAGGTCATTAATTAGTTGAAGAAATTTTATGTCAGCTGAGAACCACTCATGGATAAACCGAGGTGGGATCATTTAAGAGCAGAAGTGAGCTAGTACACATGCTAGCAGGCCAATAAAACCATGGTTGGATGGCCCTGCTTCCAAATTAGCTCAAAAATGTGCGTTCAAGTGGCAGGTGTTAGAGTAGAATATATTTATATTCTACTCTTTGCGTGTTCAATTAACTGAATGGTGAGATTCTGGTGAAGAAGTCCCTTTGCAAAGGTATCAAAAGCTTTTGATGACAACAATTGAACTCACTCAAACAGTGGTCTGTTCAGATTGTGTGTCCTCTCTACTCCGGCACATCATTATTTATTGAAAAGTGGGTGAATACGAAAAGTCTCCTCCCTCAGCAAGTTCCCAGGAATACAAATCAGATTAGAGAAAAACAATACATCAGCCTGTGCCTCCCCTCTTCCGACCGGCTGAGACCAGTACTAGACTAAACTCCCTTTAAGATAGCAAATGGAAGAAACCCGTTGCCCTTCTTCTGAGAGTGAGACAGATAAGAATACAATTCTATTCATTGAGCCATACTGCTATAACTAAATCCAAAACGGCTAAAATATAAATTGAAACTGAAAAACAATGTTAATAACTCATCACAGGCCAACGGAAAGACATTAAAGAGGGAGTTAGCCGTTTTCAAACTGCTAGCAAGATTTGAATGTAGCCACGATTCAGTCATCTCTGAAGCCTCTGATCAAAGTCAAGCGACATTTCATCGTATTTTGAAATCAAAATAATTCTCACGAATCAAGTTACAGCCATCCAAAGTTCATTTGCATATCAATGAGCGGCGGGGAACGTCCTTTCACAGTTGCCGCCATTTTGACTTGTGAGGTAAGCTCGGAATTGTCAATAATAAGATACGCAAGTCTAGTTAGCAAGCCAGTGCTAGCCACAATTGCTAATTTGGTGGCCTGACTTATTCATAATAGTGTGTTTCTGGAACACTAAACGACATTAAAGGTTTGAATTTCATTTTGTGGAATGTAGATATGTTTTTAGCAGTCAAGGAGGCCAAGAACTGATATTTGGAGCCGATATTCATTTTCAGTAAAAAAAAAAAAAGGGAGGGGGGGAATATTGGCCTAAATAAATAAAAAATACATATGCCAATCTTGACTTTGTTGTAATGGCTTAAAGCATGTTTATCAAACTATTTTTCTGACTTTTCGAAATGTAGTTTTTTAAAAATCTTCTTTCATCAAAATCCTTATCCTTAAAAAGTTAAATGGAAATTCAATCAATACCTTAGCTCTCTATAGTTTTTTTTTTTTTTTACAGTAATTAAACATTCACATTTCAGAAGGTTAATAAGGTTCTCAGCATCTCTTATAAAGTTAACTGAAATTTTTAATTAATAGTTCCGTGAGATTAAAATGGTTTTAGATTTACTTTTTATTGGCCTTCAGATTTACAAAAAAAAAAAAAGAAAGAGGCCCAATATCGGCGCCAGGCCAATTATCGTTCTATCGCTAGTGTAATATACAATCAGTTAAAAATCAGGTGATAAATGTACCTGTTAATCAGAAATGTTGCTAACTCCACGTTGCTGTTCCGAATCTTCTTGGGTCCCTTTCGCTTTGCTGCTGGAAAAAAAAACAACGTGATTTTTGTTATCAAATGCAAGATTTTGCTTCTTGACCATGAATTGTGACCCACATTAAAATGGCAAGCGTCCAAATCATTCACAGTGTGGTTCCAATTGTAGACAGCACCACGAACCGTCTCTTCCTCCTTTCAGCGCTCATCTCTATCCAACACACACGCTTGCGCGTACACACTAACAACCTTCACCTACTGTATCCTCCTTTGAGCCCGGAGCTACGTGTGAGGTCATGAAAGCACGTGAAAGCCGTCGCGCGGGGAAGGAGATGCTCGTGTGTTCCTCGTTTGAAGTCATTTGCCCAAAGCGTGCTGTCAGCCTCCATCTGGGTTTGTGCGCGTCTGTGTGTGAGTGTTGTGTGCTTTCATTTGTTTACGTGCCAATGACCAGGGGTGGTTGAAAAGGGGAAAAGCTCTATTTTTACATGCGCACAGTGCGCGGCACAGCATCGCGCTCACATTCGCCCCGCGCAGCTGCCGCGTGGTCGCGTTTCGATGTACGCGCTTGCTCATATTTGAATCTGCCTTCACTTTTGCACATAATGGACAGCAGTAATATTGGGCAGCGCTTGGTACCAGTCTGCAGCGAGATATGAATAGCAGCGTGACAGGTTGGCACAGCGGGGCCTTGTTCTCGCCCTTTCTGAATCCCCCTCCTCAGTGGTGGCAGTGGCGATGACTGTTCGCCATCAATTAGCCGTCTCCGCGGAAATTCATCTCTCACGCAATGTTCGGCGATCCTCAATGCTGGAAAGTGAAAATTTCCCTGACGGCATCGCGAGGCGGCCGCTGACTTCTTCCACATCTCGGAGAGAGTGACATCAGCCAAGTTGGTTGCGTAATTGCTGAGCCACTCGCTTGGTTGGCACACAGCACAACTTGTGGCCAGAGGGGCCATTTTGAATTTTGGTGGAGGAAGACTAAAAGCTAATATCGTCCACTCTGCTTGAGCCTACCCGACGGCATGATTTCTGAATAAGAGGCGAAAAGACAAAAGACACGAGTGCCAATGTCACGTGTTCAAATGCAGTGCTGCATAAAAAGCTCTTTGAATGCTTCGTTTCATCCCAGATGCAGTATATGAATAGAGCCAAAAGATTCAAATTGATCTTACATTTTCTTCTTGTTCTGACTGCTGAAACCATCTCTGAACTGTTGATAGCTGTAACCCTTGACCCTTGAGGCCTATTATTTACTTTTCACTAAGCAAGTGCAAAATCATCTTTTCCCATTGAAATGAATGGAAATACCATTAATCCGTTCCAGCCCCTTAAAAAAGTCGTAACCCCCCCCCCCCTCCCCAATTAATTAAAAACTATTGTAAAGGCATACACCTATAACCTTTTTTTTCATAGAATGTAAAGGAAAGAACAAGTTGTGCATTATGATTTCAGGCTTCAATTGCCCATTGAAATCATGCGCACCACCAGTCTAAATATAGACGTCTATAACAAAAAAGAGTTTCACAACTAAGTGACCAAGGCATCAATGCGAGTTTCGTGTGCGTGTCTATGGCATTATGTACTGTGTGTTAGCATTAAGCTAGCTGACATTCGGAAGTTATGTTATGTATAGCGCAAAGCGTATAATTGTATTTTTATATTTGAGCTTCAAATGGCTTGAACACTTGACCCCTTAGTTGAATAATTTTTACTGCTTGCTTTGAAGTTCACAAGACACCCTTTAGTTTCGCTGGCATAGATAAACAAACATACATTTGTATTTTTCTTTCTTTCTAGTAAATGTTATTACATTTTTGCATAAATATAGATATATTTGCCTCTGAACATTTGCTGCCTGTGTGAAACGTTGATGCAAAGGGCATGACAAGGGACTGGTGATTTTGTTTTGGAAAAGCATTCACGATGAGAAAACAATAACTGTAGGTTGAAAGCAAAAGCATGCATGAGATATATGAACTATAGCAACACACACTAAGTGCAGCATGGATTATTTGGAGTTATGGTTTCAGTTTTGTGGCGATGTAATCTTCTTTGCCAACTCGAAACATCCTATATGAAAATCATTTGCTTTCCGAAAGGCCACAATGAGCCCAACAATCAGATTATAGCTCTTACTCGTCAGCACACAAAAAAACACAAGAATCATTTAGTCCTTAACACCAAATGCTGACCTGGTGTGCTTTATATCAAATACAAAGATTTTAGTGCAGCTCGGGTAAAAACCATGCCATCTTCTTTTTTTTTTATCAAAGCCTTTCTGACAACGGCTGGATTTTCAAGCTTTAAATCCATTTTTTTAGGAGAAAAATGAACCGATATCAAGCCGGTCACTAAATTCTCATGAAGATGCAAGAATACCATCAAATGGCTTCTTCTTTTTTTTTAAACGCAAAATACATTGAAAAAAATACAGTAAAACAAGACCAGAGAATCGACAGTTACGAATGTAACTTTTAATTTTTCTTCTTACGTCATCGCTTCAGTTAACTTTTGTGTGTGTGTCCATTCACTGTGAGCGAGTGAGTGAGTGGGTGAGTGAGTGAGTGGGTGGGTGGGTGAGTGACAAAGGGAGAAATTGAGAGAGAAAGAGAAAGATGGAGAGAAAAAGCGACAGAGCAAAAGAGAGAGAGCAACAACAGCGGCTGTTAAGCTCAGCCTATATACCACTGAATTGGGGTTGGTGACAAGTTGCCATGGCAACTGATTCTCTCCAGCCCCCAAGCACAGAGGTGCTCTTCTTACGAAGAACACGTGCAATCAATTTGACTTGTCTCTGCGATCCCCAACAAAATTGTACACACCAAGGCAAATTTGCTGTTAGCTAAATATCCTTCCATGCATTTTGTACATCTTCTTCATTAAAGTTGGGCATAATTCTTCAAGCTCTTTAATGCTACTCTCAAGTTTATTGTCATATTGTACATAATAGTAGGAGAATTACATGTTGTGAATTTAAAACAAAGACATTGGTCTATTCATAGCCTTTATTTTGCTAGCTTAATGCTAATGCTAAGGCATAACGCTTTCAAGCAACTGATGTTTATTTTGAACGCACATTTAGTCTATCTTTTGTCTTATAACTGCCCCAGGTGGCCAAAGTAGGCAGCAGTCAACAAATAGTCGTTACAACTGCCTTCGGGCTCACGTTGCGAACATCACGTGACCAAACCCAGAAACAGGTCAAATAAAATCACATCCAACTTTATTTATATAGTACATTTCATACATAAAAATTAAGGGTGTCAAAACTAGTGCATTAATATTGAGTTAATTTAAAGTTTCTTCAACGGCGCAATTTTTTTTTTAACGCTCGATTAATGACCGGCCCTTACTTGGAAATCCTGTACTGGGGGAATTCCAGTCGCAATGCAGCAGACACATCCATGTCAAAATTAGCAGTAAAAAATGTAATAATAATGTATATATTTGTGGAGACTGGGGTCAAGTGGTATTTAACAATTTAAAAAGTTTGCAGAATTTCCCAAGTTACTTCATGTTAAAGATTAGATAGCTCTTAATATGAAAATAAAAATGCACTGAGCTGTCACCAATGTCTAACAAATGCAATTATGCCATCTAGTGACAGAAAAATGACCTGAACACAAATCAATATAAATATTATTTTTTACAGTACAGTACATCTTTTAAATTTTAACTCAATTTATGAATTAATATGAAATTACCGTGTCAATGACTAAAAGATGCAGCCATATTTCTATTAGTTTAAAACATTTTCCACTTTAAAGTTAACAAGAGTATAAAACTTAGGAAAAAAATAATGTCCTGTACATTTAGAACAGATATAAAATTTGCGATTAATCATGAGTTAACTATTGAAGTCATACAATTAATTACAATTAAAAATATATATATCGCCTGACACCCCTAATAAAAATGTGGTGTAATTATAACAACACACACATTAAAACAATGTGCAAAAAGTGCTTTGGGTTTCTCATTTTTAGATCAGAAATAACTGACAAACCGTAACAATTGTGGTCACTATAACTGCGCTTAGAAAAATGAACATTTCATGTATCACATTCTCGTTCTTTCACTTTCATTTCATATCCTTGACTCGATGACTCGCCTCTTTTCCTCTCGCTTCTTTATTTGTCCTTCACCGTATGGCATCCGTGCGGCTGATTATCACAACATCTGGATTATAATGTGGAATAACCTCCCGAGGGCTAACCCTGAGCCGTCCCTTTCCCTTTCCCTTGATGCTACCGAGAGCGCCGAGATGATGTACGACGCGGCGGGCCGACACCGGCGTCGTAACATATTGTCTCAGCCAGCAAGTCAGCGTAAGTGCAGCGTGGGCTGGTGGTCATATTTCACAGCGAGGCGGGCAGAGGCAGGACGCGTAGCGAGGTGGCAGCATGCAGCGAGGCGTAACACAGGAGCAAGTGGCTGACCTCACAGTGTAACCTCAATTCACTTCTAATGAATAGTCCATTGATTTCCATTAGGCCCGACCACTCTGGCCTGTCTGTTTCCTATTAGCGGGCTTTTAAAACACGTCCACGGGCGGAGCGGATAGCACGAGTGTGTTTAAAAGAAGCATGAGAGTTTTTGCTCTAAAGCCTTCAGGGATAGAGCGACAACACATTTCAGTCGAACTAAAAAGTTTGGATTTGTTTTCAAGTTGTTTCTCTTACAAAGTTGTCTCTAAGTGGGCTTGAATTAAATGGAGATTCGGCCAGGCGGAAGAAGGATTATGGTTTGTTTTGGTTGAACATATAAACAAAACACAAAACACATTACAAGTATAAAATATAAATTGAAGTAAAAAAGGAAAAACAAGAATAGGAAGAAAGAAAAGAGTTTATATGTTCAAAAAGCTTAGGAGGAAGTCAAAAACGTATCTAGTCCTACCCCTTATTTGTTGTATGTAGATACAACGATATGTATTTAAACAAAAGAAAATGATTATGTTCTATTTTCTTAAATAATTTCCGATTTGCAGGTGAGATTGGAACTGAAAAAAAAAACCCTATAGAATTTACCCAATAAATGTTGGGTAGTTTGCAGCCACTTTATTTGGGTTAATATGCATTTTACAGTGTGGTTGTATATCACATTAATTCAGTAATTATGAAATGCTTAAATATGTTGGGTAGAGTTTACCTAACATTTCTGAATACATTCTACAACCAATTTCTAAACATAATTGGGGAAAATACACTCACATTTTTTTAACATACTACTACTCAAAATTAATTACTATGTTGGACGTAACGTGTAATGAAAAATTGCCACATTGTTTGTAGGGATGTAACCATAACGGCAATATCGTGCTATCCCGATATTACAACTGCCACAATATCGTCGTCGTCATGACCACGGTATTAAAAGCAACACATCTGTTAAAAAAAAGTCAGGTTGATTTCCATTTGTGCAGTTCTAGCACCCTCTGGTGGCTAGTTTGTACAATTAAATTTTCATTAGGGATGTTTTGGCCATTCTATGTTTAAAATCTACACTAATTGTCAGATGAAGGAGAACGTAATGTGCTTGGGAACCGAGTCAATATATGGAGGAACTCAATGTGTGCATGCATTAACAAGCAAGTGGCGCAATATTAAGTGTTTTTAGCGATTGTAGGTGGTTTATATGCATTGCGGTTACGCATAAAAGCACAACATTGTATTTTTGTTAGTATGAGCTCATTTGTTTACAATATTGTGACCTTTTTTTAAATATCGCCAACCTCCCAACAATAAGATAATTATCGTATCGTGAGCTTCATATCGTGACAATATCGCATCATGATGTTTGTATATCGTTACATCCCTAATTATTAGAGAATGAAATTATTTAATCACAAACAAAATAGTTCAGTCTACATAAGTGAGAATATGAGAAACCCTAGTTAAGTACGTGCGTAAATTAAAATACGTACTAAAATACTTAGTCCATAAGTACTAATTACTTACATACGAAAGTATTTCACGTACGTACGTATTTTAAAAATGATTACGTACATAACTCTCTTATAAGAGCTGGGTCACCAATCCGTTGACCCCCATCCCCAGTACCCCCTCCCTCCAGGAACCTGGCCTGTTTCAGGGGTTTTAGTTTTTCACTCCACCTTCCCTTCAGCCCACCTCTTCATTAACATTAATGAGATGTGGATCTATTATGCAACAAACTTCTTCCCCCGTTATGCAACGCAGCGTCTTCATCATGAGCAGCATACTTTGGAAGGGGAGCGTCTTAGCTCTACGACTTGATCTGGCGCCGAATCACAGGGTTTATAGCATCCCCCCCCCCCAGCATCCCGAGCAGCACGGCATCAGAGTGAACGTTGCTGGTAAAGTCATAAAGCCGAGCAGATGCCGGCCAATCACAGGGTCGACACAGAGACGCTCACTAATTCATTTCGCAGTTTACTTCCCCCCCACCAACTTTTATTGAGCCAAGGCAAATGTTTTACATTGGAAAATATCTTCTGGCACGCTACCAATCAAAGATGTCACAAAAGTGGACACAGATTATATTTGACATTTTTATTCTTAGATACGAGAGAAATGATTGTGACCTGTGTTGTACTGTTGTGACGAGATTTGGAGATGACCGTTCTAACGCAATGGTTCTCAACCCCGGTCCTCAAGTACCCCCCCCCACCACACACACACCTCCCCCACCAACCTGTTTTCCATGTCTCCAACAGCCCACACAGGTGTTTCAAACGATCAGCTAATCACCAAGCTCTGCATGGAGCCTGATAACGATCCTCAGCTGTGTTGGCTAAAGGAAGGAGGCATGGGAAACAGGCTGGAAAGGGGTACTCGAGGACCGGGGTTGCCAACCACTGTTCTAACAAATACTAAACAGTCGGCAGTGATTATTTTACGCCGTCTCATCGAGATGGACACGCCCACTGATCTGTGTATATTACTGGATACCTGATAGGCCAAGACTTTTGAAGCCGCGTGGCCGCCATATTACTCCTCCCAAGAAACGTTTCTCAGCATACAATGATATACATTTACATTTAAATTGGAGACCATTTGAGACAGCACTTTTTCATTTGAAACAGAATGATTTATGATGTTTTAAATCTGGTAAACATAAACAAGAGGACTTCAGACATTTTACAACTTGCCTTAAATGCATGTGTAGATTATGCCTCTGCCAAAGCTAATATTGGAGTCTAAGGAAAGAAAAAGGGTTTGTTCAAAGCAGCACAGCCACATACCGTCCACTTGTTAAAAAATAGCGACCACCCCCACTGAACATGATGTCTGAGGACATCTCCTTTGTTGAGCTTGAACAATTTGCAAATAAAAAGAGTGGGGGAAAATACCAGCGGAGAAGTGCAAGAAGCTTGGCGATAGCTATAAGAATCGTTTGGAAGCTGTCATCAAGGGTGTGCAACCAAATATCAAAGAGGTGTGCCATTATTGCTGCACATGCTGTATTTTCTATTTCTTCTTTGGAATTACACTATGCAATTTGGAAAACAATTTATTTTGTGGAATTACGTTGGACATCCAATTAAAAGGTTCCGATGACATCTATTTGGTACATTTCCATTTATTTAGGAAGATATTGTCGAGATCATGCAAAAAATGAAGGGCTGCCAATAACAGTGAGCAGGACTGTATACGTAGTCGGCTCGCGAGACGGGAGGAGTAAGATGGCCGCCCTGTGGCTTCAACGGCGTGCATGGGCTATCGGCTATCCTACATACACAGATCAGCGGACATGCCTCACGAGCACTTAGCTTAGCGATTAGCATCGCAAAGTTGCCGGTCGCGGCAAAATAAACAGATAAATAAAGTTTGACTGTTTCGTCGCTAGGTACTGTGGCTACTGTTTTCCGTTTTGTTACCCTGCTGTGTTACGAGCCACTCAGGATTTTCAACAGGCCGAATTTCAGATGATTTGAGGTTGTTTTTTTTGGGTAGTGGGGAAACTTTCCACTGATCTAAAGACTTTAGCCTATTTGCTTGGGGAGATTATCTCTATATCCTCTCTGCACGGTTAATCATTAGAAGACAAAAAAAAAAACGTTTTACCAACGTACTTTTTCAAAAGTTCAAGGTTTAAAAAAAAAAAACATTTTTTTTTTTTTGTCAGACTGTAGAAAATCTAATTATCTATTCTCAAACAAAGCAAATAGTAACTTATCAAGCTTGTTCTCTTGAGAATACTTTTGAATGTAACACTAGATAAAAGTTGTGGATCCAGAGCATTTTTCCTTGACATTTTTCATCATTTCTCCGTGACATTTACATACAGTAAATCTTGTGCCTATCCAAATCGGGATTGTTTTGCCAGATAAGCTCCAATGAACTTCCCTCGCCTTAGTGAAGGCAAAAAATCAATTTGCTCTTTTAAGCCCATCAATAATGACCGCGATCCCACGGGAAAGTAAAATGGCCTGCTCTGACGGGTCGATAGAAAACTCTCAAAGGATACTTTTCACTTCAAAATAAAATCATGCCCTTGCTGTGGTTTCGCAGGATGCCTGTTTATTTGGGGTGTGCCGCAAACTAATCTTTGAGTAAAATGAACGCTCATGTGGATTATTCATTCTGTGGAAGACCTGCCTGTCATTATTAGCTGTCCGAGTCTATTGATGGGGTCTCGGATAAAAGCCGACAGCGGCTTTTCGTGTCGAGTGTGAAAGTGGATCTCGTGCTCTCACTAGATTATCTGTCATGGATCATCAAGTGAGCGTTTCCCTTTGAGGTTTCGCACTTCTGGAGCAGAGAACGTCTCATTTCTGGAATGGGATATTAGAGTCTGATGGAATGGTAACCGTGAGCAAAAATATCACGGTAGCAAGGTTTTAAAAATACAGCTCTAAAACTATCAAATTCGAGGGTAAATAAAAAAAATTCTATAAAATGTTTCACACTAAATATAGAATATTTGGTACAGAAGAAATGTGCACCAAGTTTAAATAAATGTCAACATTCTTACTAATTCGTAATGGCTTGCCCCTCACCTTACTGCTAACGAGAAGGAGGGGGAAAAAAGTTCATTGAGGACACTAAAAAAATAAAAATGGCTCTGTGATCAAATCTGCAAGCAGCCAATCATATTGTGCCCTGATTAAAACCACGGTCAAGCGTCAAACCCGTAATCGGCCCATGCCAAGCCTCCGACCGATATGATTTTTTTTATTTGGCTGAGCCAATTCCGTAATAAATAAAATAAAATAGAGTAGTAATGAATACAAGAACTTATTTTTTAGTCCCTTAACGCTTGCAAGATATGAATTCCAAGCAAAACATGCGACTCTTTGACAATACCTTTTTCGATTTTGATTTTTTGCCGTTTTTGGGAGGCGAGGTTAAATGTCATTATTTTTGTCTTACGTTGCAAAGAGTAAAATTGGCGCAAAATGAGCCAGGTTTTGCCAATTTTAAAAAGCTAATATCATCCGATTAAATCGGCCGGCCGATGAATCGGTCGGGCCTTACTCATGAGTGGTTTCATTGGATGCCTAAATTCAACAAATGTTTGAACATGCAAAAAGCTAATGATGCCTTGGGGTTTCCAAATGGAACCGGTTGCCATGGAAACAGAGCACAAAAAACCACTTTCTTTCATTCTATTTTTCCTGCCTAACAAACTTCCTGCTTTGCTGATGAATCTATTTTTAACAAGCTGTTATATAAGAAACCCCCCTTACCCCCCCCCCCCCCCCCCCATTGTTGCTCTTGATTCTCTTGACTGTTGATGTTCATAGGCAGAGGAAAATGCGTGATGATTCTGGAGTGTACAAATCCATCCCAGCATTTCAGAAGGAAAACACTCAAGTGCTGCTCCGCGGCTGGCCTAGAAAACATCTCCTCCGCTTTAAAATCATTTATTTAGCACCAGGACATGACTTATTCATGCTATCTGGTCATAAGAAGCGTGTGTGTGTGTGTTCGTGTGTGGCGGGGGGGGAGGGGGGGGCGTTATTCCATGACAAAAGGCAGGAGGTGAGAGTAATTGCTGCCAACATTAAATCTGGAAAAACAAAAAAAAGGGGGAAGGAAAAATCGATTTCAACCTGACGAAATATCGCACTTATAATGGTTTAATTTATAAAAATAAACGTAATGAAATATATACAAAGAATAAAACCATTTGTGAACCATGATTAATTTATTGTGGCTCCAGGTGTGCGCGACTTGGAATAGTACTTGTTTTTAAAGAGGTGGTGAAAAGAGGTGTTCAATTATTATAACACTGCCACATAGTTGCTATTCGTTAATCTGTCTATGGCATTTGTCATTATGTATTAGCATTAAGCTAGCGGCTTTATACGTACATATTCTTTATACAAGTGAAGGGAGAATAGCAAAGTACAAATGTCATTGCTCAATGCTACGAAAAGCAAATCTATGCGGATGTGGTTGTTTTAAATAAAAAGCATGTAATTCTCTTTGTTTAATAATAGGGATAAACCGATTATCGGTCGGGCCGATTATCGGGCTTTGTATGAATCTGAAGGCCGATAAAACTGGTGTCTCACTGAGCGATGAATGCTTGCGAACGTAGCGAATTTAGGGTTTTCCTCAGGATTTGTAAGGTGTTCGCAGACAGTTTTTACTTGTCGCAAAAGACATTTCGATTTGGGCACATTCAGAAAAAAATTCACGGTCTGCGAAGATCTCTTGAAACCTTTTACGAACCCTGACCCCAAAAATTGTTTTTGCTACGTTCGTTGATCAGTGAGATACAGGGAACATTTATTTAATGGATTTTTGTTTTATTTCCACTTTATAAAAAAAACTGATGCTGACGCTGGGAACTCCCTCCACTTTTTATTAAAAAAAAAAAGAAAGAAAGAAAGAAAAGAAAGAAAAAAGAAATACTGCTGAAATTTTGGAAAACTTTATTTACAATAGAAAACTTTTTATTTATTTAGCTTTAACACATGCTGATGACCCTGGAAACAATTTTTTTTCAAATTTTTAAACAAAGCAGTCAAATCTTTATATGTTTAAAATTAAAAGAAAAAGTAACATTTTACAATTTTGACACTAATATTTTCTCTTTTGCGGCAAATGAATATCGGCTTGAAATATCGTTTATCGGTCTCTTTGACTACTCGGTATCAGTATCGACCTTGAAAAAAACATATCGCTTTATCATTTGCTTAGAGTGGTCTTAAATAGCTTGAAGACGCTTTTCGGTGTGTGTGTGTATATTATTTACCAAATTGCTGCTTATTGACAAGTGAGCGAAGACGAGCAAAGTTAATAAATAAATGAATAAAAATCGGTCAACACGCGTGATTATTTCAACCCGTTCAAGCCCATCAAGCCTCTTTCTGCAATTCAAATCGAACTTGTTTTAACCCCGCGCCGCCGCCCCCTGCAGGATGCTTCGAGTGCTGCATCAAGTGTCTGGGCGGGGTTCCCTACGCCTCCCTGGTGGCCACCATCCTCTGCTTCTCCGGCGTGGCCCTGTTCTGCGGCTGCGGCCATGTGGCGCTGACCGGCACCCTGACCATGCTGGAGAACCACTTCTCCAGGATCACCGGCGACCACGCCACCCTCACCGTGGTGTAAGTTCCGGCACTTTTTGCTCCACTTGAACCCTTTCTGAATTCTCCTGTTTCCGAATTTCCAGAATTCAGATCTTTCAGTACATCATCTACGGCATTGCCTCCTTCTTCTTCGTCTACGCCATCGTCCTGCTGGCTGAGGGCTTCTACACCACGAGCGCCATCAAGAAGGAGCTGCAGAGCGACTTCAAGACCACCGTGTGCGGACGTTGCATCACCGCCTTCGTATGTTTCACACGCTCACACACTCAAAGTGCGGGCAGTTATACACTTGTGCACACTTGAGCCCTTGGGGATAAAACTGGCACAGTTTGTCCGTTCTAGCCTGATGACTCTGATTGCTGCAGATGTCCAAATTTGTGCTCAAACCCGTTAGCCTTTAACAGCGGTGAGCCATCATGAGCAGCAAAACCTTCTCTGCCGGCCTAAACACTATCAGAAGCATTTACCAATATTTACAACTAAATGTTTTATTAATTTATTATTCACAATAGTCCACTCTAGTTTTGTGGCGTTTTTCTTGGCTGCATTTGGAGTTGAGTCATTCTCGTCCACCGTCCACAGCAGTGTGTGCTAGGCTAGCGTGTTATTTAGGCTAGTTTGCTAGCTAATACTGTTGATGAGCCTCATGTGAAGGTGGTTTAATTTGGTGGAATAATTTACAGTAACTACGGGATGCAGAGTTTTATGTAAAATTGGTTCATAATTGTTTTTTAGTGCTCGAAGCATGGTGTTGGTGTTTTACGATCCTTTTTTTCATCTCGTCATCTAAACACAATTACAAGCCCCTTTTTGGCTATTAGCTGGATTGGTAAAGGGACTTTTTCTTTTTTTTTACGTGGAAGTCAGCCTTAAACAGTTTTTAACAACAATATGTTATATGTGACCTCACTAGTCGAACCGTGACATTCTGATTAAATTTGTGGAAAATGAGTTATGAAGCAAAATCCATCTTAATCCTCTTACTTGCTGTCGACTGAAGATGACATCACAGTTGCTAAAGTTTCAGGCGACGACCTGTTTTGTGAAGCTGCGCTGTGATTGGTTGTTACCTGAGACCTGAGCAACATTGATGTCATCTTCAGTCAACAGCAAGTGACAAAATGGCCGCCCCCTGAGATGGATAAAAACGGCTGGATTTTGCTGCTTAACTCTTATTCCACTAACGCAATATTAACCAGAATGCCATATTTAGACTAGTGCGGCTGCATGGAACATATAATTGTCACACAAAAAAATTGGGGTTGACTTCACTTTTAACCAATTACATTCCAAATTCCCCTCTCAAAGCCAGCTAGCTAGACCACAATAACTGTGCCATTTCCTGCCTTCTGATTGGTTGAGAGCAAGCCAAGTTGGACTATCAAAATGTCTCTGTAGCGATGCCCCCGGGCCCCTTCCACTCTGATAACGAGAGGAGTGATGGAGACTAATTTCTCTGCTCTTTTCAGTTCATGTTCCTGACCTACATCCTCGCCCTAGCCTTCCTCACCATCTTCGGCTTCACCGCCATCCCGGTGTTCCTCTTTTTCAACATGTGGAATACTTGTGCCGCCATGAAGAACCCGGACTCCAATATCACCTCGCCAGACTCCATCTGTGTGGATGTCAGGCAGTATGGTAGGTGGCACCGACACCATTTAGTATATAGCCTACAACAGCACCAACACCTTTTATAGTGTTTTCAACGACGATGTCGGTGACACCAAGCTAAACCACAAATGAAGACCCTGGAGTGCAGTTGAAGCGTTTTTATTGTCTTCATAAGCCTGTGGTAAAAACTGTAAATACAAAAATAAAATCAATCGCTCCATACACACTGTAACGCCAATACAAAAACACAAAGTGCATCGATTACATTATGATAACAAATCGACGAAAACAAGCATTGACATCCATGCTATTAAGTATAAAGTATATTAAAATAAAACTTATGGCATTCCTGCCTGATAATTCTAAGTGGATGGCACCGGATGGCGTTTAGGCTCTGCTCCTGCGTTTACTTGTTCACGAAAGATGGCTTTCCGGAAGTGCGTTCTTAGGAACCGGAAGTGTGTCATCAAAAACCGGAAGTAAGTTAAACGATATTATTTGTTCTTTAAACATAAATAAAATTGTCATTTACCATCCAAACAATTAACAAACCTTCGTTAATAACTTGGACATATTTTTTAACATTATTATTTAAAGCAATTAATTTATTTACATTGGAAAAAGCCATGAAGGCAACACACCTTTGGTAATTAAACTACAACAGTGAAGTCGGAAATTAGTGAAATTAATACATTAACTCATTCACTCCCAGCCACTTTCACTGAAGCAACCCCCTTCACTCCCGGCCATTTGACCTTATTTTGACCGATTTTGCAAGGTCCACAAAATAGTGTGTTCCATTGCTATAAAAACGTGGAACCAACCGAAAGAAAGATTAGAGTCTCTTCTTTCATCAGGAAAAACAAGTCTATTTCTATCAGTTTCCATTTTGTAGCAATTAGCGTTAGAATATAGCTAAGTTTCATCATTATTCAAAAATCTATTTCAAATTGTGGGGGAAAACAGCTTTGTTTCAACATGACCCTGGTTGATCTCTTTTGCTCTGCTGCCACCTGCTGGCCGTTTTTGTAATAACTACCATTTCTTCAATCGTTCTGTGCAGTTGGGAGGCTGCATCGAAGCCTTCTTAAAACATTTAAAATAGAACGTATTTATATGTTTTTGGGAGCAAATGAGTTAAAAGGAAATCTGAATTGGGGAATATTCAATTCCAGGTTTGTCCTTTTTAAATTAGACGGATAGACAGCGAAATAGATATAGATGTAAATTTTTACTATACTTTATTGTCTACGTCACTCAGTTGTTTCAGTTTCCTTTCAATAGGTAGGAAAATGCATTGAGCTTATGCAAATCCTTATTGGATTTGGTTGAAAAGCCACTCCAGCTTTATCCGGCTGTGTGTTTGACGGCCCAGTGTGTAAATGTACTGTAAGCGACCCACATGTGAGGCACAGCTGGTTCGTCTCCCAAATGGGACAAAGTTCACATCTGTGTCACAGGCACACCACGCTCTTCATTCATTCTTTTGATTTTGATTAGCAAAGAAAAGGATTCACGATTTCTCCCCGACTCAATGTTTTGATCCCACAGGTATCATTCCCTGGAACGCCACACCGGGGAAAGCTTGCGGTGTCACCCTGGGAGACATTTGTAACACCAGTGAGGTGAGATGTTGTTAAAGCAGGACATTTCACATTCTCCATCATATCTTTTTTTTACCCCCCCTCCACTAACCCGAAATCTGTTTTGGATTGTAGTTCTACCTGTCCTACCACCTCTACATTGTGGCATTTGCCGGCGCCGGAGCGACTGTCATAGCACTGGTGAGCATCTTGGTCTCTTAATATGCACGTTGCCATGGCGCAATTATCTGTTTCCATAGCAACCCTGCCTCTCTCTCTCTCTCTCTCTCTCTCTCGCTCAAAGAAAAAAAAGCCACGGGATAAAATTCTCCTCAGCTGCCCACCTCTGTGTGTGCAAAGGGTCACTCACTGTTTTTGTTTTAAGCTCGGACGAAGGTGCGTTTGTTCCCTCTCATTCAACGAAAGACTCTCAGAACATAATCAGACATTCTTTGGGATAAGAGCTATAATTGGTTGACCCAGTTTAACAGGCGAGCTTTATTTCAGTTGCTAACTTAGGGGTTAGCAAAATGATCCTGGTAAGGGATCCCTGGACCTAAAAGGCATGTGCAGAGCTAAAAAAAAAAAAACTAGTTTTGGATCAGCTGATTTAAAAAATGATATATAATTACTGCAATTGCAGGCTATGTATTTAATCTATTATTGTTAGCATACAGCTAATTTACTTTCATAGTCACTTGGAAGTTGACAAAACATCTACAAGACTAATCAACAAGTAAGAAAATCCTTCAACAATTCACACTATGACATTAAAAGGGACATTTAGTGATCCCTAGCGCCATCTAGTGGTCAACGAATAGCATTAAAAGCACACAGGAGCACACTACACACTACGGTGGCTCAGAGAGACCAAATTTCACTAGCCTACCACCAATTCTTATTTTGCGTGAGCAAACGAGCATCTCAAGGAACAACGGCCACTTGGCAGCTGCTGTGAAGCCCGGCGAGCGACGCCCAAAGACACAGCGAGCCTGAATTAGCCGGAGCAGCTAACAAGAGCGGCTAAGGGAGTTAGTCGGAGCTATAGGCTGGAGCAGCTAACGGGAGGAGCTAGTAAAAAAAAAAAAAGCTAGGAAAAACTTGTGATGACTGAAGCAAATAATGTGAATATTTTTAATTTAAATAATTTCGTTTTTTTTTTTCAAACTTGCTGATTGGTGATCGTTAATTCCATAACGTTACGTAGGGGGTGTAAGAAAAACTGGTTTGAACCGAAAGATGTTTTTTTAATTTAAAAGGATCGAGTGCATCCAACCAAACCGAATCGTTCCACATTGAAATTTCTCGAGGTAACGTATCAAATCGCCGTTTACTGGAGAGATATATCTTAGCAGAAAATGTCACTTTCATAGAACTGACAAGTTTAGTTAAATGCGTAATGACAACAAAAATTGCATCCGACCATGTCGAACTGAGCCGCACCGTATTGAATCGAATCGAGTATTAATCCCATTCAGTTGAACAGAATCGAATCATTCCACTTTCAAATCAAAGGGGTCCTTCAATCATTTTGCACCCCATGTATCAAAAGCCGTATCAAATCATTTTTTGGTGCACTTACACACACCCCTAAAACGCTGCCTTTAAATATTGAATCCGTCATTCGACTTCAACTTGACTTTCATCGCTATACCGTCCGTCATTGTCCACCCCGTGCCACGTTGTAAACGATCAAGAATGCCGTTGTTCTTCCTCAGATTCACTATCTGATGATCTTGTCGGCCAACTGGGCCTACCTGAAGAGTGTCGTCTCCACGCACGACTACCAGGACATCAAGACTAAAGACGACCAAGACCTGGAGGCAGAGGCGCGCTCCAAGGAGGGCCAGAACTCGTCCTCCTACTCATAAGGATGAGCGACCGCGCTTCTTCCAGCACCGCCCATCTCCCCTTCAACCGCAACCCCACCACACCTTAGCACCCATCTGGCTCCTTCATAAAAAAAAATTAAAAAAACATCCACCCTAGTTATAGTGGATAGTCCCGCGAGCTCCTGAGTCTCTCTGCTCTTCCCTTCCGCCATGTTGGATCGAGTGGCCGTGTTCTCCCACCAGAAGGGAACGGGATTGAGGGTCAGGAAGATCGGCAGCCCCCCCCCCCCTTCCACGCCACCCCCCACCCCCAAAAAAGAGGCTTCTGAATGGGAGAGCTGGTCGCTCACATACGGTCCATCGGTTTACGAAGCGTCTACTGGCTGTTGGGTTGCAGTTCGTCCAAGTGGCCCGGCCGACGTCCTCGTACGGCCTCTCGACGCGCGGCTCCCCGCGGCCTAAATAAACATTGTTTACTGTCAGCGCCCGCCACGAGGAAGCCAGACAGCAACCAACGTCCTCTCTTTTTTTGATGTTTTATATGCATATATATATGAATATGAATATATTGTGTGAATGTGTGCGAATGTTGCTGTTTTTTTTAATACTTTCGGAAAAATGTCAGGTACTTTTAAGATCTTTCTTATGTTTTTGGCGTTCAACCCCCCCCCCCCCCCCCACTTTACTTCTATCCATCTATGACTCTTTATTGTTGATGCTCAAAATATTGTTAGTGTACAAATGGATAAAAATACAGACTATCTCATAGAAAGTCAAGCGATTTAAAGGCTGTATAGCATACGTGATTTGGCGTTTTGGGAAACGCTTACCTGCGCTTCAATTTACTGATTAAAGTCGAAGTCAACCTTAAACATTTTTTGACAATAATATGTTATATGTGACCCCACTAGTCTAATCAAGACATTGTGATTAATATTACATTTTTGGAATATGTGTTATGAAGCAAAATCCAGCCATTTTTATCCATCTCACGTAACGGTCATTTTGCCACTTCCTGTCGACTAAAGATGACATCACAGTTGCTCAGGTCTAAGGTAATAAAAAAAAAAAAAATCACAGCTCAGCTTCAGAAAACAGATGAGCTTTGATTGGTTGTTGCCTGAGACCTGAGCAAATGTGATGTCATCTTCAGTCGACAGGAAGTGGCAAAATGGCCGCCTTATGATATTGATAAAAACTGCTTGACTTTGCTGCTTAACTCATATTACACTAACGCAATATTAACCTGCATAGAACATATTATTGTCAAGAATTTTGGGGGTGGGTTGACTTCCCCTTTAAGGATTTTAGTGCTCAATCATTCAGACCAAAGTTCAAAGTTGAAGTCAACTGCTGTCCGACGTTTTTCCCGTTGCCGTTTGCAAAAACAACATTCAAAACTGATACTTGCCAAAGCCAAGGACATCAGCCAACCAGGAACGAGCTTGAAACCAGTCCACCAATCAGGAGCAGGGGTTCGCACAGCGAAATTTGCATATGCCACTCGAGTAGCTTTTCTCCGCAGCTTGGCTGGAAGGAAAACGTTGAAACTTTCGGACTATATCTTTGAAAATAGATTTTTGTGGCTTATTTAAAAATCAATCATTTAAATGCCTCATCAATAATCTATTATTTAAGTAATTAGCTCCGCACAAACACTGGGACAAAGATGGTGTCATGAATCTTGCACTTGATTCTGACTTTCTAGTTTTCAACATTAGATTACAGCTAAACTATCAACCCTCGAAATAGATCATCTCTGCAAGTAAACGTTTCCCGAAAGTTTGAAGGCACCTTGACGCCTTTAGGTATCAAAATCTTTTGGATTCCTATCTCAAAAATGTAAAATTCCCAACCTTTATTGAGCCGAGGCACACAAACAAACAAACAAATATTCCCTTTTAAAATGGTTAATTATGTCGTTGACTGCCTGTCACTATACGTTGCTGGCATAGCTAGATGAACAAGGATACATTATTTGTAGTAAATAAAAGTGGAATTGGATCATTTCCTGCCGCACGCTGGTTGGGAATCACTCAATTAAAGCACTTACTCAAACAGTACGCATTTTACAATGACTACCTTTTGTGAGAAAGTCCCAAATGTAAATATTTGTATGGCCCCCAAAAGATTTGAACTGACTTGAGAACGCAATCAAGGTCTGCCCATGCTATTTATTATTTCTTTCCAAACATGTACGCGTTCCCTTCGTGTGTTTAGCGCTCAATTAGTAGATCTGCGTTTTATATTGCAATTGTGACGTACCATCTTCAATAATTATTTCATGTGAGGGATTCAGTGCCGTCATGACACGATAGATTGAGGTTCTTGTGATTTAAAAAAGCGAAAGAATTCATTGAACCACTTTTGAGTTTTAGGCAGCTGAGTTCTTCTTGTTATTCTGTATTGAGATATATATTTAATTATTTAATTTTTTTGCTTTTGATGACCAGCCAAAAGAGTGACTCGTCAGTGCAATTGAGTTTTTTTCTTTTCTTTTAAGCCTCTCAGATGAGCCACAGACTGTTTTTGGATGTTTACACTGAACAAAACAAGTCAGGAATTTTCATACATTCATTTTATAATCCGATATTGTTTCATAATCATAAACTCTACTGTATAATTGATGATTACTGCTTAGTCAACCCTAAAAAAAAAAAAAAAGGAATACTACAATTTGATGAGATGAAGCATGTCAGTATTGTCCACGTGTGCAGCTGTCTATTCTGTATTAAAAAAAAAAAAAAAAAAAGGACTTTATTGCCATGCGTGCTATGTTTGATAAATATGACGTCCTCTGCCGCCAGGTGGATGTAAAGGCAAACTTCAATTTCCTATCAGACAACTCATGTCAGGGTGTTGTTGTTTCCTTGTTATTTGCATGAAGGAGACATGACTGTGTCTTTGCAGTTTTTCAGGTGATGTGTAGTCAATCGTATGACAACTTTGGTAGGCGGTGTTTCCCCCCACTTCCTCTGCACCCCTACCCACTGCCCCTTTTCTAAAAAAGAAAAAGAAAAAAATAATATCCATTGTACTTTGACGGCAATGTAGTCTATGTAGGTGTTTCCTTATGCTTTTTATTTTCAGTTGGAAATAGTTTTATGACTGCTATACAGTGATGATTTTTGTAACCTTCTCTAGTAAAACCGGTATTTTTATTATCGTGTCACTGTGGTCTCCTGCCTCTTTCTTGACTTGGCTGCTCTTTAAGATTCTTTCAAGGAACGGGGAAGCATTTCACAAGTCATGTGTCATGTGAATTTGACATTCACACCCATGGTTCTGTTCGGTTCTGTTCAGTTCACGGATTTTGTATTACACGCATGAAAACAAAATGGTACATGAAAATGAAATCACATGACGTCTTTGCATTTGCACCCAAACATTTTTAGATGGTTTACGTATCTGCGATATTTTCTGTCCACGTGTTATGTGCGGTACGTGTAAACATTTTATATTTTATTTCCGAGATGATACGTAAATACTCTTCATACTTCATAGGGCCGTCAATAAAATTGTATTGTGCTTCCACTTGTTTCCAAGCTAGGGAGACAAGTGTTTTCTTACTGATAGCTTTATTATTTATTTTGATGACATATTTCCAATTTATTTTAAGTAATTATGAAGGCAACATTTTTTTATTCTTAATATGAGTTAAAAAGAAGGCAATGTCTGAAAATTAATGAGACACAATAATTTTAATTTAATAATCAGTATTACAGTAATCAGCTTTTGTGTTACATTCTACTTTAGGACATGACAAAAGGTTTTGAGACAAAAAAGGTTGGGAACCTTGAAGGGTAACGAAACCACGATCGATGCTATCCGTTAGCTCGTTAATGGTGTTTTCCATTATGTTTTAGCATTAAGCTAGTGGGGCCTTTATTTTATTTTACGCGTTTTAGATACGGAATGGGTGTTTTGTTTTTGTTTTGTGCTCTTTGTTTCAGTATAAACTTAAATGTTAGTGTCATTAAACAGCTTGAAAACTTTTTGTTGACGATTGTTCACTAGCTAACATAGGCCTGCTGCTCATTTTGAAGCGAGTCAACCACTGTACAGTATATAAACCATTATTAATGACATGCATTTATTTTTTTTAGGGAATGTGGGAGCTAGGAAGCCTGAGTCCTCCAAGGGGAACCATCTACGCAAACATGGGGAAAACATTTAAACTCCACAAAGGGAAGCCACATAGCCGAGATTCGAACCTTCATCATAAATCAATACCTCGGTCGGACTTTTGTCACTTAAGTAGAGAAAAAGTAACAAAAAATATTGCCATTGAGTAACATTTTAGAACTCACCTTGGAAATGAAGCAACGGAGCACAAACGAGCCCACTTTCATCCATTGCACGTCAAGTGAAAGTGACTCGCGCGCCGACTAGTGGACAATTTCAAGTATTACTACTCCTTTTACTCCAATGTTTATCAAGTGGAAGATAACTCGAACTGGTTGTAAAAGTACTCGGGCTCTGTACTTAAGTAGAAGTAAAGATATCAAAATACTGTATGAATTTTGGGTAAAATTAAAATTAAAAAGAAAAAGTACAGATTCCTAAACGTACACTTATATAGTTTTTTTAAAATATATATTTACTATCAGCCAATTTTGACAACTTGACACAAGAAAAACAAACAAAAAATGCATTCATTACCCTCTTTTATTAACTTGTGCATTATTGAGCAGGAAAAAAATACACATTTTCAGTCAGACAGAACCATTTTTTAACACCAGAAGCTTGTGGTTTTGTTATGTCTTGCAATTGTGATGAAAATGTTTTATTTTAATACATAACATTAAAATATAATAAACGTAAAAGGAGTAGAAAGATAAGAGATGAAGAAATAGGAGCGGATGAAAAACATAGTCCAGTAATTGGAATCATATCTACAAGAACACTAGATGAAGTCATCTCGTCACAGGGCGACCATCTTGGGACAGTGCTGCTACAGCACACATAACATTACAATCAATGGAGCACAGACAGAAATAGCTGTAGATTTCTCAACACATTTTCATTATTGCTGTTAGATATGAGATCAAATATAACATTATGCCACATTTAAAAAAAGAAGAAGCTGTGATTAAAAAAAATCAGCTTGAATTATAGCCACGTTTCATAAGGTGTGCAATAAACTAACCGTTTGTTAATTTGTCAATAATTCAACGAGTTACCAGTATGTAAGTAGGTAAAACCACCTTACCACCGACAACAGCACAGCGCACCAGAGCAGTCCTCTGTCCTAAGATGGCCGACTCTGGACTAAAACTGAGACTAACCCCTACCTTCACGTGCGACGGGAAAGATGGACCTTACCAGTCGGAAACTCCTAATTAGGACCGAGTTCTGTTCATGTGATTTTGTTGTTATAGCAACATTGTGTATGCTACGTAACTGTGTAGATTTTAAAACAACCTGCTGTGCTAGCGGACGTTAACGCCCTTATAAGTGTTATTATTTCTTGCCATTCACAAATCCTTTGGCGCTTTCCGCCATGTTGAAACTTGAATAGTTCTCTCAATTCGGAAACTCGGTATCAAAATAAATTCCCAGTTGTCCAGTAGAAAATACGACATGTGGGGGCGTTCACGTGAAATTTTCTACTCGACATGTGGTATTTACCATAATTTCAATACCACATGAAGGCAGCATAAATTTAAAAATGGCGGATAAAATTAACACTAGTTACAGCCGTACAGTATTGGTGCAACACACACACACACCATCACAGGATCATTATTATTATTATTATTATTATTCAACAGGAAGTTACCTGATTTCAATAGGAAGTGACTCAGAAGTGACCTGATTTCAACAGGAAGTGACCTGGAAACGGCCCAATCGCAACAGAAAGTGACCTGTTTCAACAGGAAGTGACGTGGAAACGATCCAATCACAACAGGAAGTGACGTGGAAACAATCCAATCACAACAGGAAGTGAGCTGTTTCAACAGGAAGTGACGTGGAAACGGCCCAATCACAACAGGAAGTGACCTGTTTCAACAGGAAGTGACCTGGAAACGGCCCAATCACAACAGGAAGTGACTTGTTTCAACAGGAAGTGACCTGGAAACGGCCCAATCACAACAGGAAGTTACCTGTTTCAACAGGAAGTGACGCGCGAAACAATCCAATCACAACAGGAAGTGACCTGTTTCAACAGGAAGTGATGTGGAAATGGCCCAATCACAACAGGAAGTGACCTGATTTCAACAGGAAGTGACCCAGAAGGTAACCTGATTTCAACAGGAAGTGACGTGGAAACGGCCCAATCACAACAGGAAGTGACCTGTTTCAACAGGAAGTGACCTGGAAACGGCCCAATCACAACAGGAAGTTACCTGATTTCAACAGGAAGTGACCCAGAAGTGACCTGATTTCAACAGGAAGTGACGTGGAAACGGCCCAATTACAAGAGGAAGTGACCTGATTTCAACAGGAAGTGACCTGGAAACGGCCCAGTCACAACACTTAGAGCCCAATGGAGGCAAGGACCAGCTGTGATGGTACCAACCTCGGATAGTTCATAACTTGCGACAGCCATTTTGGACAGTGACCGTGAACTGGAGGCGTGCTGGATACCAAGACGTGAGACCACTTCAGCAGCAGCTGGAATAGGAGCCACTCTTGTTACTCAGGTCCACCGTGTTGGTGTGGATGAGGTGGTCAGCGCGGTCGTCCAGCGCGAGGATCAGGCGAATCGCGTCTTCAAAGGCTAACGCCACATTGGTGGCATCCTTGGCGCTGGTCTCAAAGTAGGCCATGCTTCCGTTGTCACGGCACCACTGCCGCGCGTCCTCTTCCGACACCTGCCGCTTGTCCACGTCCAGTTTGTTACCCAGCACCACAAAGGGGAACCTGTTGGGCTCCTTGAGGTCGGCGTAGTAGGCAAACTCTTTCTTCCAGTTGACCAGGTTGCGGAAGCTGTGCGCGTCGTCCACGCTGAAGGTGAGCAGGCAACAGTCGGAGCCGCGGTAGAAGGGCGTGCGCAGGCTGCGGAAGCGCTCCTGGCCCGCCGTGTCCCAGATCTGCAGGGTGACACTTTGGCCGTCCAACTCCAGCTCCTTGTTGAGGAACTCCACTCCGATGGTGTGGAAGAGGTGGGAATCGAACTTGTTGGCAACGAAGCGGTTCATGAGCGAGGACTTGCCCACGCCGCCGTCGCCAAGGAGAACGACCTTGAACAGAGGTGACTTGGAGGTCATGGCTTGGGCGTGGCCAGTCTTCAGGCGAGCGGTAGCAGCAGGCGTTTAGAGCCACTGTTGATGAAAATCATCAGAACATTATCGATTGTTGCCAAAGCCAGTTATTAAATGATATTCTACAATAAAAAGGCTGGGTTGTTTTCCTAACCCACTTCGCTGTGCATTTATATCCCAAAACCTTTTTTTTTTATTTTCCCAGTCAGTTACTTTAATGCTTTTTTTCTTCCCTTTTTGTTCAATATTTACACTGTAATTTACTATGGATAGGCGAGTAGTGATAAGTATTAGGTAGCTAGGTAGGTCCGTTTTACAACGGAACTGGAAATTGGAAAATTAACTTCCAGTGTGAATGGAGCGCAATCCTCTAATTTCAGCATATCAACCGTAATTGTTCACTGATTTCTGTAGTCCTTCATTAGAGCAGACTGATTATCTTCTGTGTTTAATCAAAAATAAATAAATGCAATCATCTGTTTTTACTTTGGAAAACAATTGCCGAACCGGTAACATAGCACAACATCAATCCACCATTTTTTTTTAAATCACTACACAAATACTAAGTACAAAATAAACACCAATCACTGGTTAATAAACAGTAATCGGGAAAAAAAATTTCTGTAATACACTTTAATGCAAAATTAAAATGAATCATCACTTCATACACCAGACTGCTGCTGTCACATGCGTGCGTCCTCGGGGGAAATACCGGCTCACCCGTGCCTTTTTTGCTCAGCAAAAAAAAAAGAACAAAGTTTGTGTTGACAAAATATTTCCCTGTTTTGTTAACTTAAATAATACGAGTACAGAGGAGAGAATTTTTTTTTTTACCATCATGTTACATCACATGTTGTTTAAGAGCTAATTAGCATTAGCGGCACTTTTATGTTATGCACACATAAAATGATCAATACTTACCTGTACATGATGAAACCAGCATTATCAGACTGATCTTTGACAGACGATAACAGTGATAAAAGTATCATGTTTATGTGACAACTATATTAAGAAACGACAGCGACTGTGTACGACTCTTTACGGTGAAAATTCACCAATTTCTGGCCAATTTTTTAATTCAAAATTTGGGGGTTGAATTGTTAGGTGTGACCTTTTTTGTAAAATCCAACTTTAAACTTCAACTACTACTACTACTACTACTGTATGTACTTCATCTTTCGAGAATTTTTGAATTGGATGGACTTTAGATCCACTGTTGAAAGAAGACTTTGATTGCTCCTCTTTTATCTATCATTGCTTCATACAACAAAGCATATGCCGAAATGGAGACAAATATTTTGTTGTTTTGGTATGGTTTGTTCATGTTTTATGTCATGTGTTCTGTAAAGTGCTTTGATACCGCCGCAGCGGTTGTGACAGCGTTATATAAATAAAGTTGAGTTGAGTTTGATGAGTTATTAACATTGTTTTTTAGTTTTAAATCATATTTTAGCCGTTTATAATTTAGTTAACTCAGTATGGCTGTATGAATAGACCTGTATTTTTATCTGTGTTACTTTCATGAGAAAGAGCAACGGGTCTGTCTATTCATTCTGTAATCTAAAAGGGAGGTTTCCGGGGCTATGTCACCAAGGGAGTCAGGCTCATTATTTCTGTATTCTTTTAATCTGATTTATACCCATGGGAACGGATTTTTTTGTAACCAGGTGTGTTGTGGGCTGACCTTTTTCTGAACCCTTTTTGTGAATAAATAACGATGTGAGCTGGAGAGAGGGAGCCACATCAGAACAGAGACATCGCTTGGATGAATTTGTCAATGTGGACCAGAAGCTTCTGGTAATTAAAATCTTTGCAAAGGAACTCCTTCAACAGAATCTCACCATTCAGTTAATTGAACACGCAAAGAGTACAATACTTAATATTGTCTACTCTAACAAGTTCTACAATGTTTTTAATATTGTGTCATCATCTCCAGAGGTTGAAATAAGACGTATATTTTAAGTAAAAAGTACAAAGAGAGATTTTCATTTTTAAACGTAAAGAAATAAAAAGTATTTGATTAAATAAATACAGTACTCAAGTAAAGTATAGGATAGGTCGCCTTCCTGACAAATCGATTTGTAGTCCGGAAGTAGAAACTTTGTACTTCGTTACTTTTCACCGCCAAATTCCATTTAATTAAGAGGGGGGAAAATGCTACATGCTGTGTGTGGTTTCACCTCAACACAGCAAGCATAAATGTCGTGAACCTACCTTGTGCGTTGACTTTTTCTGTGTACTTCCATTCAGCCGGCTTGGCAGCCTGTGCATGAAGGCGGCAACATGGCGTTGGCTGTCTGGCCCAAGGAGACTCATGAGCCCCGTGTCCATGTCACGCCTCCACTCGTCATGTGCATGATGCTGTCTGCCACACTTTATTGTTTGATTCGTTTGGGGGAGGGAATAAACCCTTTGTATGCATCTCACAACTCACATGTGCATTTACAAAATGTGGGGGAAATTATATATGTTTTTCCTGTACTACGAGACACAGGATACTCACAGTTCTGCACCCGTGGATTTTTTTTTTTCCAATTCAAAAATATTTTTGGGGTTGAGTTGTTTTTGTGAGACAAGCCCCGTTTTTCATGGAAAAAAACATTAGAGATTCAGCATTTTTTTGGCATCACCAAAAAAAAAAATCCCAATGCATTTCAATGGCGGCCAATTATACGCGGATTTTGACTATTCAAGTGCCATATTTAAAATGACATTTTTGCCATACATCTAGTCTAAGTGGCCCCTCAATAGCACCGATAATAATTAAGTTGCCCATCCCTGCATGTTCACAAGCCTTTTACACACAGACATGCAAGTTTATTTGTATCGCTCCATTCATATACGGCACATCATGAAAATCCATAGAGAAGAAAAGAACCAATGATTAAAACCAAAATTAAATTAAAATATGAAAATCAAGAACAGTAAGATATACACACACACACATACATATATATATATATATATATATATATATATATATATATATATATATATATATATATATATATATATATATATATATATAATAACAAAATGGACGCTAGCTAGCCGTATACCATTATCCATTATGTGTGTATGCCATGTTGGCCCCGTTGGCCGGACCTCAGGCTGTTTCGCTTTGAAAGATTCACATGCTGGTCATTTCCCGTGAGCATCACATGCTTGATCACATGAGACGCTTTATTGATGCAGACAGTTTTATTTATTCAAAACATTTTCAGGCAAGCACGGTGCACTAGTGGTTAGTTAGCACATTTGCCTAACAGTTCTGAGGTTCTACACTGACACCCTTAGGCACACAATATTGTTTAATTTAGGAGTGTGGAAACATTTATGGTCAAGGGCCACATTTGATTTTTAAAACGGACATATAGTCCGTCAATCTTGGATGAGGTTTATAAAATAAAATAAAAGTACTTTTGAACGTTAAATACTTGAAATTCAAGAGGGCTCTGTAATTGCTTATGCATGCCACAAGAGGGCGGTAAATCCCAACGGAGAAGACCACAAAAACAAAAAACTTTCTAATGTGTTAAAAGTAGCAAGGTACGGGAGTTTGCTCAAATCAAAGGAGATTGCTATTCTGTTTGGATTGATTCATTGATTGTGGTCTGTAACAACAGAAACAGAAAATAATTAGCAAATAATCAGCCCCATGCATTATATCCAACACATACCACCTTTACATTAGCCTTATCAACAGTATTAGCTCGCAATGGTGTGCTAACTAGCAAGACGTGAGATGAATAACAGATAGGCTTGTTAGCACCCTTTGTAATAATTTCCTGAAAATGTAATACAATTTGCACTGAACTCAATTAAAAATGTAATAAAACTAAATAATGTAAGAATTCCGAATAAAACATCTCGACTGATATTGTGATTTTTACCAATAATGTACTATATTATTATTTGGCCCTACATTTTGGTGTTAAATGTTTCAAAGTTGATTTTAAAAGTGTATTTTTTCAACACTGTCTGATTTAAATGTAATGTTTAATGGTTAATCAAAAGTAAGCTCCGCTCCACATACTTAATTAGAACGGCTCTGCCGCAAAGACTTCTGGGATATGACATCATGGAATAATGTATTACATTATTGGTAGACTATATTACTGGTGAAACTATATATGAAACTATTATTGTTTTTTTATTAAATTTTGGATCGAGTCAAGTGCAATTTTTATTACATTACACACATTATCAGGAAGGATGCTACAAGACTTTAAAAAAATCACTAAGAGGGAATTATGTGGAAATTCACTGTATGCACATTTCCTCAAGTATTATGTTGAAAGAATGACCAAAATGTTATTGTTGAAGTGGTTCACACGACGCGTGTCCATGTGGACATGAATCCGTTGAAAACGATGGCATTGTGATTGACTTCTCGATGAGAAAAATCAGAGGCAGACCCAGCCGCTGTGGTACCACTGCTGCCCACAACCGCTGCACGTCACAAAGGTCATCGACTGGTCATCGGGGCCTCCCGGCCGCACCCACGCCGGCAGAAAGAGCGCCCCTCGGTTCACCTGCGTCACCTTGCAGTCCGAGCCGCCGCAGCGCTCGCAGCGGATCCGCCTCGTCTCCGTCCCCTCCATCCCGCCAGGAAGTTGCCTCTCGCTAACTCCGCGAGACGAGTACTCCTCCCTCAGTCGCCGGAGTTCAACGCAGGCCATCTCCTCCGCTGACATGCGGGCGAAGGCCTCAGGGGTCAGGGAGCCGCTCATCAGGCCTCGGTGCAGATGGCCGTTTTTAGGATTCTTCAAGTTGGCCACCTTGCTTCTCACACAGGCTTTGTATTTGATTTGATTGCGTGCGTGGATAAAGCGGATGTGCTGCTCCACCTGCGCGGCCAGCTCCGTGGCCTTGTCCAGGTCGTGCGGTTCAGGGCGAAGGGCGGAGACGAGGAGCTGAACACATTTGGACCTCATAGAGGCCGTGGCGTCATCTGCGTGATCATCTTCGGCCAAGGAAGAGCACGAGGACTCTTGCTCTGCTGGAGCACTACTAGAGTGTTCTGCCATTCCACTGTGGGGAATTCCAGTGGTGGGAAGTAACAAAGTACAAATACTTTGTGAATGTACTTAAGTAGAATTTTCAGGTATCTGTATTTTTAAACCTACTTCTACCAGAGTCTTCCTCTTACACAAGTATTTGTGCTACTTAAGTACAGAGTGTAAGTATTTGTTTCCATCTTTGGGGAATTACCATCATGTGCTGCCTCTTCCGTTCGGCTCGCCTCGCACCTCCATCAGAGCAGCTTTCGAGGAGCCTGTAGAGAATCTTGGCGCTGTCCGTGTACTCAAGGTGCTCCATGCTGACGTCACACCTGTTAAGGTCACCAAAGAGTGTGCACGTACACATTTACATTTTTTTCTTCTTCTATTACTTTTACTTTTTTCTTAGAATTTATTTAAAAATAAAAATAAAATAAAAATACCCAAGAGCAACTAAACACTATAATTAGACGGGTGGGATTATATTATCACAATCTCAGATAACAAATAGTGGAATTTAAATTTAGGCTGTAAATGTCGTTTAGTGCTTCTGATAGAAGTGGAATGTATGCTATTCATGATCAGTCATAGATTGTACATATATGCTATTTAATTATTAGCTATGCACTTCTTGTTAGATGCAAATTGCATTAGGTCGCCTTAAATTTCACATTGGCCTACGTAATGAGTACTAATGACAATGACGTTCATGTAAGCTCTCGGTCCACGGTGGGGTATACACTTTCGTGCATTGTGGTGTCTCCGTAAAAAGAATATATGCGTGTATAAAACACGTTTGTGTGCGCGAGTACGTACCTCAACTCCTTCGCGCAGATCGCAAATGTCAACAAACTATCGTGAGCACGGGAGCGGCCATGTTGAACACAAACAAGGACGCCACATGAATCGGCCACAAGGTGGTGCTGTCGCCTGGGAGATCCACCGAGAAACGGAAGTCGAGTAGATAGCTTCTTCTTCTTCGCTTGAATAGCGTTTAATTGAAAATTACCGCCATCTATTGATTTGATGGATAAATCGTACCGCATGTAAACCATTCATATTCGATCCATTTTCGGTTATTTTCAGGTCCAATAATTCAACTCTTCTGGGAGGATGTACGTCTTTGGATCACTCCTGTGTTCACTTCATTTTCAGCCTCTTTATCCAGAGATCATATTACTTTTAGACTCACCCTTGAAAACGAGAATGAGGAAATATCTACAAATCTCATTTTAAGCATGGCAAAATTCTTTATCCACAAGAAAAAGCTTTAAAAAAATCTAAGCCCGGTTTTCGAAATTTTGTAAACGAATTTGGCATATATGTTAAGTCTTTAAGATTGATTAAAAGACCTAAAGTACAAATCATATATAATATTTTGAAGAAATTCCCTCTTGTGTTAATTTGATTATTTCCTGATTTTATTTCTGTAATGTCATTATTATTATTATTTTATTTATTTTATTTTCATGTGTATAATTTACTATTGTATGTGAACGTTGTATGTTTGATTGTTTTGTGAACTACTGTTCCCTTGGCAGTTATTGTTGATTTGTATTGAAAATGGTTTGTTCATTGTTGCCAAGTTTGTATGTCTTACAGCAAAATAAACAGTTCAATACAAATAAAAATGATAAAATCTGGGTGACTAAATTCTACCAAAGTCATTTTATTTTAAGATACTAGTCGTAGTTTTACGTAGTATTGCTTTGTGCAGGACTGCTTGCTTGTTCACAGGACCCAGAAACAGTTGATTGCATGGCCAGGGATTAATCAGGTGTGTAATAAAGAGATGTAGATGTTTATTAGCCATAGTCGCCGGCTAGTCGCTTGCGCTGCAGTTGACAGTGGACTCACTAAAGCAACATGCTAGGAATTTGGGAACTGATGGTATCTCACTACAAGAAGGGGCAAGTCCTTCATATTTTGTCAAATTCTACGGCTGTGAAGAATTTGGGAATTTGAGGCAGAGAGATGACATTTGTAAAAAAAAAATTTTTAAATATCCTAAAAAGTTGGTAAGATATCAATCCTGAAAGGTCCACGACATGATATAGATCATTCTTTTTGTCCATATATACGGAATGAAAATATAGGCTAACATTGTCATTTTGTTTCTTTTTAGAGCTAGTCAGTCTTTTTCTAAGCACACAAACTGCCAATTTATCTCAAATATCTTTTCACAAATCTGTTAGTGAGAACCTCTCCTTTGCCAAGATAGTCCATTTCACAGGGATGGAATTGAATAGGAGTGAAAAGGAGTGTTGAATGCATATTTTTGTTCGTTATAGGAAAGGGAAGTGGAAAATGGATGGATGGATCTAAATCAGCCCCAAAAAGAGCTCACAGGCCAGTAGACTTCCTCGAATGTTTTCAAAACATATACAATGAAGATGAATGGTCTATTATGTAACCTGAGCTATGTGACATCATCGTCCACATTTTATGAGGAGGAGGCTCTTTGGATTTATGCGTAAAGGCCCCTGAGGCGAAGCTGACGGCTTGTCTCTTCATTAAATATGCTCCAAGCCGCAGCTTTTAAAACCCCACACGGAAGCTTTTGGCTGCAGTAATGGTGAGCTCCTCTCCCCTAATGCAAACGCTTTGAGATGTACGGGAATTTCCGTAGGTCTGTCTCCTGGTTGATGTGCAGAAGGCAGTTTGTGGAGGGTCACTTATAAAAAGTGCAGCGCCCGTCGACCTTTGGCGAAGACGTAGGCGTCAAGACGGGAATCCTTTAACAACAACGGTTGGCCTCCAGCTGGCCTCCCTATTGTTTGACCGCACAAGGCTGGAATGTCCTCAGGTCTTATCAAATCATTTCCCTGCAGGCCCTTGAGCATTCTTGCTCTGTGGGAATGGAATTTTACCAGCTTGCGGGTTGCCATGAGGGCTCTGCTCCAAGAGGTGGCGCTGTCGGCACTGCGGTGACTGCTTTGGAGTCCTGCTGTATCGCTTCCTCCTTGGGTTGAGAGACAGACAGAGAGAGAGAGAGAGAGAGAGAGAGAGAGAGAGAGAGAGAGAGAGAGAGAGAGAGAGAGAGAGAGAGAGAGAGAGAGAGAGAGAGAGAGAGAGAGAGACAATACATTATACGTGTTGGAGATTAATTCCTGAAAACATGTACAAAGACTGAGAACTGCGTAGCACTCATTTGATAAGCTAGAGCATTAAACCGTTTTTAATTAAAAACTAATTTTTTTGGGGTCCACTGACCTGAGGCACCAGCAGGTGCGTATTGGGTGGAGGAGCAAAGAGGTAAGGTGGGGCAATTTAAAGATTTTAAAAGCAAATAAAATAATCTTGAAATCAGAGGTGGGTAGTAACGAGTTACTCCGTTACATTTACTTGAGTACGTTTTTGAAAACAAGAGTAGTTTTACCGCACAATACTTTTTACCTTTACTTGAGTAGGTGTGTGAAGAAGAAACACTACTTTTACTCCGCTATATTGGGAGACACTCGAGTCGTTACCCGCCGCCTCAGTCATATTTTAGATTTACAGTATTACATATTGATTACATACATGAAATGAGGCCCTGGTTGAAGACTGGCAGGCATGATGAGAACCCAAAAGAGTCAACTGAAAGATGACGTCTTGGTGCTAGACTGGGAAGCAGCGCCGAGCGAGTTAAGCCACAATTTGTGTCTGCTTGCACTGTTCAAGCTCAAAACGTTTTTATTTAATTATTTTATTTTGTGATTTGAAGATGCCAGCATTTGCACGTCATTTTGTCTGATGACGTTTTTAAAAAATAAATCATGTTCAGGCAGTTGCTCAGTACATGAGTATTCTTTTCAGCAAATATTTTTTTACTTGAGTGATTTGTTTGATGACTACTTTTACTTGAGTAACATTATTTTGAAGTAACACTGCCGGTACTTTAACTTGAGTACAATTTTTGGCTACTCGACTCACCTGTTCTTAAAATTAACTTGTAAGTGAACAGGGAGCCAGCGAAAGGTGGCCAGAATTGGAGTTATGTGCTCCCTCCTACGAGCTCCAGTTAGGAGGCGAGCAGTAGCATTTTGGACCACACGGAAATGCTTGAGGGAGGACTGGCTGACTCCAAAAATGAAGTGCATTGCAGTAATCCAACAAAGGCATGGATTACTGCTTCTAAGGGCTGTTATGAGAGGAGAGTCTTCACTTTATCCAGTTTCCTAAGATTTAAAAAAAAAAAAAAAAAGGCTGAATATAACAACAGCACCGAATTTAAAATCACTGTCCAATTTAAAAGCCAAGTTCCTGACTGTTGGTTTTAGATAAGACACTAGCGGTACCAGGCCCACTTGGGGCCAAACGCCAAAACGTCTGTTTTCCTTTCACTGAAATTCAAGAAGCTCAGTGCCATCAGGCTTTGATTTCCTCCAGATAGGACAAGATTAGCCTTAGGGACAAAGTGTCCCCCTTTCGCCTCGTGAGACAGAGCTGACTGTCATCCAACCGCATACCATTTCTTTCTTAAAATGGAACCTAGGGACAGCAAATACAATGAAAAAAGCAGGGGGGGGGGGGCAAAATCGAACCATGTGGAACACCATATGACAGTGGGGTATGGCGGGAGCAAAGCTATTATATCGGGCTGCCAACTCAAAGGCACCATATATTAACCTCTCATGATATAAAAACATTTAGACATGCACACCTACACACAACCGCAGCCATAATGACTATGACTATGATTCTGTTCAACAGTGGAAAGCATTGTCTTCGCAGTGAGTGCAAAATGGAGGTTCACGATGAATCTTTTTTTTCATGTCATTTGACAACCGTGTTAGCGTGTGTGTATCACCGCTCGCCCACTCATCACAAAAGCACCCCCCCCCCCCCCCACACACACACACACCATAACCTTGAGCGTGATCCCACATGACGGAAGGAACTCTTTCCGTCGAAATTTCAGCCCTGAAGGTTTTGATCTGTTTTGACTGACGCTCCTGCCGTGTTTGGTTGGTTCCCACTTTTGAGGGTGTGATCGGCGAGACATTGCCATGGTCACGCCACGGCCCCACGGCCAGAAGACAACAATTTGACGTGCCACAGGCGCCAGTGGCTGTTCAAGACTAACATGGAGCGGTCCAAATGTGAGAAGTTAAGAGTTAAACTTCCCTCCCTCTCCTCCACTCTGCTCGTTTCCGCTGTGTGATTACGTTTGAATTCCAGACGTCCCATAGTTTAGATTCTTGGACCTGCAGTGTGAGATGACACTTTGAACAGCAGAGGTGGGCAAAAGCTTTGCCACTTTGTACTTAACTCACATACTCGCCGCCATTTACACTGAAGCAACCCCCTTCTCTCCCGGCTGTTTTACTGGATTTGGACAGATTTCGCAAGACCCACAGAATATTGTGTTCTATTGCTATAAAAACACAAAACCTACCAAAATGAAGATTAGAGTCTCTTCTTTCATCAGGAAAAGAGTATATTACTATCTGTAGAAATGTGAGTAAATAAGCTTTTTTTCCCAACATGGCCCTGGTTGATCTCTTTTGCTCTGCTGCCACCTGCTGGCCGCTTGTGTAATAACTACCATTTCTTCAATCGTTCTTTGCAGTTGAGAGGCTGCATCAAAACCTTCTGTATGCTCTAGCATTAAAAAAAAACCATTTAAAACAATATATAAATATGTCTTTGGGACAGTTAAAACATTTAAAATAGAACATATTTATACGTTTTGGGGAGCAAATGAGTTCAACAGGAAGTCAACCCAAAACAAGTCTAAATGCGGTATTCTGGTTAATATTGCATTGGTGGAATACGAGTTAACAGCAAAATCCAGCAGTTTGTATCAATATTAAAAGGCGGCCATTTTGCCACTTGCTGTCGAGTGAAAATGACATCACAGTTACTCAGGTCTCAGGTCACAACCAATCACAGCCAAGCAGGTGAGCTATGATTGGTTGGTCCCTTAGCAGTTGTGATGCCATCTTCAGTCGACAGCAAGTGGCAAAATGGCCGCCCCCTGAGATGGATAAAAATGGCTGGATTTTGCTGCATAACTCCTATTCCATAAATGTATTATTAATCAGAATGTCATGTTTAGACTAGTGAGGTCACATATAACATGTTGACAAGAAATGTTTAAGGTTGACTTGACTTAAAAACCCTTAACGCAGTTCCCCGCCTCTGTCGTACACTTTTGACACATCATCATCGCCACATTTGGACGGCAAGTCAGATCGCCAAAAGAGTTAAGTGGAAAGAACTAAAAACGCATGTGAGCATGCAGACGCTCCAGATGCTGATGCACACCCTCGCAAATTCCTTCCTGGTCATGTGACACGTCATCCGTAGCAGACTGTACTTTCATGGCCATAATGTTAGGTACAGTGGGACTGAGTTTGCCACAGCAAGAAAAAAAAAAAAAGAGTTATTAATGCCCTCATAATCATTTTTTTTTTATGACTGCTTACATTAACAGCTTTCAATGTACTCTATAAATGTACCTGAAAAAGAATCACTCTTTTCGGTGCAAAGTTGTCATTGTGTGATCGAATACGATCAAAATGATAATCCTCCGTTTTGAATAATATTGTTAGGGAGGTGATCATTTAACAATATGACGATGCCCTGAGCCACGTAGGTCCGTTTTCGGTTTTGACTTGTGAACACAAACTTGAGATACGGGCGCTGAATTGAACTGATTTCAACTCACTTTACAAAAAGCAGCAATTCAAATAGTAAATAATTCTTAAATAAAAAGAGGCTTCATGCCGTTTATTGTTGAAGTTTACTGTCAAACTAAACCTAAGACTAAATAAATTACGCATGTATGTAAAACAACCACATAGCTTTGCCTAAACAAAGTCCATTTAGCTCAATGCTAACAAACAATGCAAAACACTGTTGACATGCTAGCATGTTAGCATCAAGAGTCGCTACACAAACAGATCATATAACAATATCGTCATTCATTACAATGGGGAGAGTTTTTGAAGATTTGTAATACGAGTCTTTTGCGTTATGTGCGTGGTCATGGAATGAATTTAACTTGTATCTCAAGTCACCACTGTATGTTTAATGTTGTGGTTGTCGCAATGTACTGCATACGAGCGGTGTAATTATTTGATTGTGCTACGTGGCAAAAAAAAAAAAAAATCCCAATCTCTTAGTATTATGCAGTAGTGGTGCTATAGGATTAACAGAATATTTCTCTGACTGCGTCCATCATGAACATTATTAACTTGGTTAAAGTGGAAGCCAACCTTAAACATTTCTTGACAATAATATGTTATATGTGACCTCACTAGTTAAAACATGACATTCTGATTAATATGACATTTTTGAAATATGAGTTATATAGCAAAAGCCAGCCGTTTTCATCCATCTCGGGGGGCGGCCATTTTGCCACGTGCTGTCGACTGAAGATGACATCACAGTTGCTCAGGGCTCAGGCAACGGCCAATCACAGCTCATCTGTTTTCTGAAGCTGAGCTGCGATTGGTTGGTACCTGAGACATGAGCAACTGTGGTGATATTTTCACAAGATAGTAAGTGGCAAAATGGCCGCCCCCTGAGATGGATAAAAACGGCTGGATTTTGCTGCTTAACTCATATTACTAATTAACCAGAATACCATATTTAGACCAGTGGGGCTGCATGGATAGAATATATTATTGTCAAAAAGGAAATTGAGAAAAAGGCCATTTTTCAACAAGAAAGTCACAGAAGAGTTTCAGCCCCGTCTGTGGAGGATCAAAATGGAGACGCCATCAAACACGAGCAAACAAGTGGGAAGATCAGACGACGGCACGCAGGTCGTGCTCTTTTCATTCTGTCTGATTTAAAGTGGGCAGAGGTGTGGCATATCACTTTCTCGCCGACTACACAAGAGGAACAAACACACGTCAGGATGGTCCTGAAGAAAAGAGGAAGGACCTGGCAAAAGGGCAACGTCATGTTTCTTGCAGCTTTCGCGGCGGCGGCTGTGAATTCCCATTTTGGGGCATTTCTTGCTCTTCTAAACAGGCGCCCAAACACAAGCGGCGCTCACGTTTCATTGTGCTGACGCTGAGCGCGGGGAGACGCGTCGCAGCTGCGGCCAGGAGGTGAAAACAGCACTGCAGGGTCACAATCGCTCTGCTGGCGTTGTTATGTAACTGCAACTGTGTGAAAGAAAAGACAGAGAGGTCAACGATGTCACGTGTTTTTGTTAGCCCTTACATATTTTGACATTTGACAGCAAAAACAAACAAAAAAAACTTAAATGTCACTTCTTTTTTTATGTGATAATTTTTCCTAAAATGAGCCACAATACACAAATAGCTAAATATTTGAAACTGTCATTCTTTTGTACAGACGCGCCAAAGTTTGTGTACCAGGTCAAATTTAACCTGGCCACTAGATTGGATTTTACATTTACTTGTGTGTGTTAAACTGTAAAACTCTACATACATGTGTGTATTTTTGTATGAGGAACTTAGAGTACAACAGTCCTGAGAACTGTCTTGTATTTCCACCGCATTTGCACAGGTTCCCTAAGAAACTTGAACCTATTGGTCTAGAAAAGGTTATAGGGGGAGCCTCGAAACAGAAGAAACAGAAGCCAGAGGGTGCCTTGACGTGGGCGCAAAAGTGCACCTGCAAAAACATACCTGCAAAAATACATTACTTTCCAATTTCTCTTAACGATTGATTAAGGAGAAATCATTGATTTATTCATTTCAAAAGTGATTACATTTTAATACAAAAGATCTGTAGGTTATATTTCATATCAAAAAATAAAAGTAACAATATGTATGGTTTTTTTTTTAATTTAAATAAGTCTTAACTCATTCACTGCCATTGACGGCTTTAGGTCGAAAATGCATTTGAACTATTTCTATTAGGTTCCCCTACTTTTGTTAACAAGAGTATGGAAACCTAGAATTAATTTTTGTTTGTTTTAGAACAGATATAAAATTTGCGATTAATCGTGAGTTAAGTAGTGAAGTCATGCGATTATTTACGATTAAAAATGGTAATCGCCTGACGGCCCTAATTTTTTTATAATCTTTTCTTAAAAAAAATTTATTAAAAATTTGAAAAAAAATATTTACAATTACGGGGGGTGTCAGGTGATCAAAATTTGTAATCGTAATTAATCGCATGACTTCACTAGTTAACTCACGATTAATCACACATTTTATATCTGTTCTAAATGTACCAAAAAAAAAATCTAGGTTTTCATACTCTTGTTAACAAAAGTGGGGAAAAAATTTAAACTAATAGAAATAGTTAAAATGAATTTATGACGTCTATAGCCGTCAATGGCAGTGAATGAGTTAAACAGTACCAGAATGTTACGGTACCTCAGCGCAGACTGGTCTTATTTGGCATTGCGGCGGACAGAAGGAGGAGGAAGGAAGGTGGCACAGAGCGCTAAACCTCATGTGGTTTGTATCACACAAAAACTGATGTAGAGTCTGAGTAAGCTTTGCCTTCCAAATAATCATCACTTCCTGCCTGATGCACCGACTTCCCACAAACGCACTCGGCTGATCACATCTGATCAGTGGTGGGAAGTAATAAGTACAAATACGTAACTCGCAACTCAAAGCACTCGTGTCTAAAATGGTCTTTTCCCTTGAAATGAATGGAAATGCCATTGATCCGTTGCAGCCTTCCCGAAAAATCCAACAAAAATTCGTGTCATGTATTTTTTTAATAAGGAAATAGCACTCTATAATATTTTATTTTCTAAAAAATAAACTAATACAAACAAATAGAATGCAAAGAATTAAACAATTTGTGCATCTTGATTAATTAATTGCAGCGCCTTCTGGAAAGCTAGATTTGGGCACCAGGGGGCAGTATAATACAGCCATACAGACAAATGAAGAGTTTCACAACTACGAGTTACTGAAAAGGCTGCAGGATTATTAGTCGTATTTCACAAATGATAAAGAATATATGCTTGTGAGTATATTGTTTGACTACATGTGTGTTTGCATTGTTTGTGTTCAAATATCCACATAACACAGCCACACGATGCTATTGATTAGCCCGTATCTTTACTTTATGTGCAAACTCCACACAGGAAGTCCAGAGCCAAGACCGAACCCGAACGTCGGGACTGCGAGGCAGAGGTGCTAACCACTCAACCACCATACTGCCATCTGACTAAATAACAGGAAACACAACAGACACATCTTGTCTACGCCGCACTTGCTGTTTAGTCAGAAATAGCCACCCCCGCTGTTATCAAGCTCAGGTCACACTTCCTGTCTTTCTACCACTTCAGCTCGCACCGGGGAATTCTGGGTAAAGTCTGGAGGTAGTACCAAATCCTCACCCGCCCCATTCATTCAGCACGGCAACGCTCCCACTTCCTCCTTGGCAAGGGATGCGATTGCAGAAGTGGAGATGCTGGAGGTCATTTCTCCATCGGAGACTTTGCTCGAAAAGATGTTCGACGCTAAATTACATTGTTGACCCGCTCTGCCGCATTTGGGCAAAGGTTTTTGGCAGTTTTTTTTATAGTACATACTGTAATGCCCTCGCATGTGGGAAAGGAGAGCTATGCACTATAATATGTACAGCATTTTCTCTACATGTTATGCTTGCATTTGTTTGCTGTGCTCAAATGTATTAAATGTTTTATAATATGTTTAGATAAGAGAATGGATGGATGGAAGTTAAATGCGTGAGAAAGTTGAAACTATATTTAAATGTATTTTATTTTATTTGATTGCTCTATATTTCTCACCTATTTCAAAACTGAGAGTCCATTTTCAATCAATCAATCAAACTTTATTTATAGAGCATCTTTCATACATTAAAATGCAACTCAAGGTGCTAAATAATTAAAACATCCATAATACAATACAAAGACTGCCCCCCCCCCCCCAACAAAAAAGGGTATCAATAAGCCTCATGTCATCAGGAGACACGACAATGTATATCGTCAGTGTAACTGTGGAAGTGTCTCCTGATGACATCCCCAAGGGGAAGCATGTAGAGTTAAAAAAAAAAAGAAAAAAGTAATGGCCCTAAAATTGAACCTTGGAGAACTCCACATTTAATTCCATGTATCCATACTTGAGACAGGAATAAAAGCCAATTAAAAGCAGTACCAGAGATGCCTAACAAGTGTCTACTAAGGTATGTTTAATCAAATGTGGTGATCTGCCGTATCAATGGCATTTATTTGCCAAATTTGTGTGCTACCAGCAAACATATTTGACTTCCTTTGGTAACTGCAAGCATGTGGTGAGGCTGTAAGCCAATTAAAAACAAAGCAGCAGCAAAAGAAAAAGTATGTCCAATAAAGCCATTTTTTTATGACATGCTGTGCTCTGAAGAGCACATGTGATATGAATGAAGGGTTAAAAGAAGCAGTTGGATGCCGACGGTGGGGTCCGTCCTCGCCTCGGCGGACAACCCTCCCACATTCCTGAAACAATGACGACTCTGCGCCAAAATGAGTGATTCTGAAGCTTAAGGCCAAACAGCAGGGGTGAGAGAGAATGCAACCACCGGATGTGGTAACATGTTGTCCTTGTAATGAGCAGGTTATCTGAAGGGACGGCCCACATTCTTTAGCACTGACCTCATGCAGGAACACGATGATGCCTTCTCCAAAACCCAAAAAAAGGGTGCATGGGAATTGAAATTTCAGATCTGTTTTGTTTTTTAGTGGTGCCCCGCAGAAAGATTCCCCACTTGAAAAACACAACAGCAGCCTGCCACACTGGCTTTCTCCAATGGTGCCAATAACAAAATATAGAGGTATGCTACATCATTTAAACATTTGTTTGTTTGATTACTTTTTTTTGTTGTTGTTGAAAACCAAAATAGTCAAAATAGGCAAAGCCTCTGTTTCACCACTGTAGATGATGCCATGATGTAAATAGAGTTAAAGTCAACCACAACTGAGATTTTGGTTAACTGAGAAGTTGAAATTACTCAAAAAGTGGGAAAAAAACGTGACGTGAACCAAGGAGAACTAAAAATCATGTCACATATTCAGCGACGCAAGAAAATTTGCATCCATTTCAGAGATTTTTTTTAATGTCAAAATAGTTTCTTAATTGTGCTAGTCCAAAAACCACAAGCTCGCTGCTGAATCTGAAACAAAACATGTAGGTAAGTAAGGATTTGGGGTTGTTGCTAAATTAGCATGTTCAGTTTACAATGTTAGCAAAGCAACGGGAACACATTTTAGCCTAAGCTAACAGTAGCTAGCTTGTTTTCCTCCAATTATGGAAAGGCAAACTTACTTTGGGTAGAGACAAGGTTTATTTTTCTTTTGTTGTGTCAAGTAATCAAAACATGTCTTATCCATATCTTCATTTATATGGCCTTACTTAAAATGCATTTTTGATGAGGACTGATTCTTTGCCAACGTGTCATCTACTAGCTTAAAAACACACATTTCTCAATCTCTCTCTTATCTGAAAAGAAAAAAAACATACGGGAAAAGTGTTGTTCCCCCCTCACAACAGCTGTAAACATTTACTAAATTTGTATTTTTGTAAGTCTGTTTACAATGTTAACAAAGCTTTGGGAACACATTGTTTTGATAACATCAAAGCCTGAGCTAACACTAGCGTGCTTGTTTTTTTTTCCTTCTCACTAACAAGTTATCAAAACATTAAAATTCATTTTTATATTTGTAGTTTAAGTCTACAGTGTTCCGTTCTCGCTGTTTTGTGGATTTTTTTTGTACAATTGTGCCTCTTCTTTTTTTTTTTTTTTTACAGTAATGTACTTATTCTTGAACATTTATGAAGGCTTGACCATTGAGAATGTTTAAACAAAAGACAAATGTGAAAAAATGTAAATACCTGGATGAGAAACGTGTATAATCTGTGTGGTGAGGGGTTTTAGAGCCTTAAAACATTTAAAACATAAAGCTAACTACTTTGCGGATTTCATTTATTGCGGGTATTTTTCGGCACTTAACCCCAGCGCAAAACAAGGCAACACTATATACCTTTTTTTTACTTAAGCAGAGAAGTTTTTTTTAATACACATTATTGTACTTGTACTTAAGTACAGACTAATTGTGATAATTTTTTTATTTTTTATTTTATATATATATATTATTATTTTTTGTATGTGGGTGAGTATGTGTATGTGCGTGCGTGCGTGCGTGCGTGTATTTGTTAGCTCACCAAAAACCTATTAGAAAAAATCCCATACCGTTCACCTAAACCGAACACCGCCGTCAGGAGACCCGAGGGGACCAAAGAAAACCAAGGAGAGAGAATTTTTCCCGCCTCTGATTTCTCTTGACAGCGCCGTCCCTGTGGCAAGTGTTAGCTTCCACGACAGGCCAATGTAACGTCCATATGACGTGTCTGATGACATAAGTGGAGCAGGGCCAGTTGCACGGAATCCCATCTGTTGCGGTGGCCTGCCTCTTTTGTCTGAGGAATGCCCAACAGCAGACGTTGGCTCATGTCAGGAATGTTCACAATTACCGCGTGGTCCACCTCCCGTGTGCGCGCGCGTGCGTGCGCGTTTGTGATTTTCAGTGTACGGTTGGCGAAAAGTGAAAAGGGAAAAGTGTGTGTCTGCTTTTGGATGAATTGCGGGGATTACATAAGGCTACGCCTGATTGGCTCCTTCTAAGCATGACACATCCTGGTGGATTATGGGTAATAATATTGGGAGGCTGCAGTGAGGACAAACCGTCAGTTTTTCAGTCTCCACGGACTGTATCGATATTCATATTTTTGCTTGATTTTGAGCTGTGTTTATGTGACTCACTTCGAGTTAAAGATCCATCACTGCTTCCGGGTTATTTATATGACAACGTTTGTTGTATAGGACATTAGACTACACAAAGCACAGCCCTGACACGACTACTTGTAGTTACCTCGTTGGAGCCAAAACTCAACAAATCCATGAATCTGTTGACGGTGCAGGGCCTCGGCTTTTTTGTCAGTTATCTTAAATGATGTCAGCCCATGCCCGGTGAAACACAAGCAGAGAGCGATTGAGGCCAAACTATCTCCCCTAACGTCTGAGGTTGGTACACAGATCGGCCGGTTTGAGTCAGAGCCATCGATTCCCGGGGCCATCTGCTGCATTGTGGCTCTGAAGGCGGTTTCCGTGACAACGCCGTGTCGATAAATGACACGTTTTATTTAGGTGTGCGATCTGTGCGATCCTGTTCTTGGGTATGCCGCCGCATATCGTTTTCGTTTACGGTCTCATTTAAGTATGACTAACAGTTCTCTCGTTCCCATGAAAACAGTCGACCTGTCTTCAAAGAGATCCGCTTTTCTTGTGACCTTTCTGCAAATGCGTTCACCTCGAGCTTTCAATTCCTCCGGGTAATCGTGTACGGATGCTGACGCAATGCCGCGCCGCTTGTAAGTGTATCGCGCACAAAAACCAAAACTGTCAAGTGGTTTTCAATGCAGCAGAGATACCTTTCCTTTAACCAGATAAAAACCCATTGAGATGGAGATCTCTTTTACAAGGGTGACCTTAGCCAAGAGGTCTACAGCGCTTAGTGGGAATTGTCGCCTGTGTGAGGTTTTGTCGGAGCTCTTTGTACTGTTGTGTGGCGACTGACTCGAGCCGTCCAATCAAAATAAATAATGGCCACCAGACCAATGGAAGATTGAGATGTTATGTCTGTGTACCTAAAATTGAGCAGATTAGACTCATGGATACTTCCTGGAAAAGTGGACTGCAGAGCATAGTGGATTTTTAATGTGTAAAAAAAAAAAGAAGAAAAAAAAGAAGCCATCTTGATGTATTTGATTGAAAATATAACATTGTATTTAAATATCTTTATAAATGACATTGCATCATAAAATGTGTTAGATACACATACTGTATAAACTGACAAAAAGGGCACAACGTACATATTGCGGGTGTCGGGCCAAAACCTTGTACCTCCCAAATTATCACATTTCAGGAGACCCCCAAAAGGACATGTGGTTTTTTTTTCTCAACCATTACAGGGATACTTGACTTGTTGAGCCATTTTCAGCAAAAAAGTTTATATTTGTGCAAAATGAAACTTCATTATCTTTCATGACCAATTCCTCTAAAAACTAATTTTTCCACTTGCTGTCGACTGAAGATGACATCACCACTTGTGCTGAGGAAGTAGGTAACGACCAATCATGGCTCAGTTTGCTGCAAAACACAGTGAGCCATGATCGGTCGCTACCTACTTCCTCAGCACAGATGATGTCGTCTTTAGTCGACAGCAAGTGGAAGAATTATTTTTTTAAAGTTATTAATTTACAAGATAAATAATGAAGTTATCAAATTCATTCTGGACAAAATATAAACTTTTTGCTACTGAGTGTCCCTTGAACATTGCATCATCAAAGAGAGAACAAGCCATTTTCAACACTTTAGATTGGTCAATAGTTCGTAAAAATGACTCCCACATGTGGACTGAACAAAAGTATAGAGTTTTGAAAGTTTTAACTTATGAGGCCCCACACCAGCAATAAATGGGTCATTTGCTTCCCAAATTAAATGTACTAAACCTCGTATTTTTTCAACTTGAAATCTAATAATACACACATTGAACTACTCAAAATGCGTATTGACCCATCTCAGGCACCTTTATACGGTCATTTTATTGTCCGGAAACAGACCTGAAAGTAACATGAGTGCGTTGTTAGCATTAGCATTAGCAAATAGCCACATGGCATTTATGCTAATAGCATGTTGACACTAAGCATTAGTCAAAATAAACAGTTTACAGAATAAAACCTTTTTTTATTTTTTTTTTACTGAAACATACACTGTAAATGCATTAGCCCCACATAACACGCTATTTTGGATTAGGTTTGATTTTTGCGATCTTTTACCACCATTTATCTCTGCCATACACGTTTGTAGAGTGTCAAGAGCATTCCTGTTACGCTGACAGCTCAACCCTCATTGCTGTCAGCGCTACACATCAGCACATCCCCTCATGTTCCCCATGTCCTGAACGCAACGAGAAAAATAAAAACAAAGTTTGCTGATACGAAGCCTTCACAGTCCAATGTATTGGCCTCAAGCCCAGACTTGCACTCCAAACATTTTCCTCCCTGTGGCAGCACTTCTGCTGCTGCTGCTGAGCTCTACAATGAGACACATTCATCAATCCATTTTGCAGCATTGTCCTGTTTGGTTCTCTCCTCATGATTCTGGATGGACTATAAACCCGTGCATCTGCAGGAATGCATGTTCCCAACATCGACCCGTTGTTCCCCTATCAGATGCTGCCGGGGACTATAATGTGGGGGGAACTTATGGTTTGACTCAACCTCATCTAATCTTATCACCCTGTTAGTTTGGCGGAATGTAAATGTCTTCAGGCCGCATCCCTTCTGCCCTGTTTTGACACATTCGCTCAGCCTCATGAAGAGCAGGACATCAACATTGGAATCCATTTTTCCAATTACAAGTACTTCAATGATGACATCCTATCTGCCATGAGTCACCGAAAACTCACCTATACACTGTTTAATAGAAAAGTATGCAATAATAAATCTTTTTTTGGGGGGGAGGGGGGGGGCATCAATTAGATCATGAGGATTTTTTGCTATTCGCGCAAAGAGTAGTGGAACAACAGTAATAGACGTTTATTGGCCGGGACGGAATTCAGAATTTGGACGAATATCGGCATCGGCCTAATAGATCGATTTAAAACTATGTTAACTTCAGCAAACTTGTTATTGACATTTTTAGTTAATTTTATGAGAGATGCTCCTGACCCTCTCTGCACCTTCTGTTTTTGTTTGAAATTGAAACCAAGATAAAGTGAACATTTAACAGTTTAGACATTTTTTAATTTTGCTAAATTTTATTGACTGTCGAAAGGGAGCTATTTAATTGTTCATTTTTTTCATTTAACCCCGGAGGTAAAATAAAAGATAAAAAAATGCAAATCTGAGAAGCTGTTTAGTTAAACATACACTTAAACACATTTCAACAATAATAATCGTTAATAGTTGGAGATTTGTTTTTTGTTTTTTAATTTTGACACCAATATTTTCACTTTTAGTAAAAGTGAATATCGGCTCAAAATATCGGTTATCGGCCTCCTTGGCAACAAATAATTTGAATTGGTATTTTTCGGCCCTGAACAAAAAAAAACACATGGGTGTATCTCTACTATACAACCTTTACAGGTGAACTGCGTTTTGACCTCTGAACTCTCGCCAACTGTTACAGTACTCTACAATTTACAAGTCATACATTTTCTATGCCTCTCTGTGACTCCTCCAGTCTCTCTGTATCTGTTTTGCCACCAGCTGGTGACACACTAAGCTCGCTGGTCATTTCCCTTTGACAAAACACCGTTTGGTCAATTCTTAGGTGACATCTTGGTCTCACGAACCAGGAAACGTATGGATCCCTTCGTGGATCAAACACATGTTGCAAAAGCTGCAAAAAAGTTTCCAGAAGGTCAAATTAGGTTGACCTGTAAAGGTTATAGTGCATTTCCCCTCACCTTGTGTGAGCCTCATGTTGTATAGCATGTGCATCTATAACATGTTGACATGCCTCCCGGCACAACTGCCAAGCTGTCATGACTAAAATTTCAAGCATCAGGCATCGAACCGCAAAAGGACTCGAGCAGTCCATTCTGTCGTGTCACCGCTGCCACTTCTCTTAGCATCCAAAAACGGAAGTTCAAAATGGAGGAAGCTACGTGCTGTTCGCAAAGTGATGTGAAAACGTGCTGCTCTTCTGCATAGCAATCCAATTCCTTTTATGTCCATTTAAAGACCAGCAATCCACTGAGGAGGCCATTTGCAGGACTGATGACTGGTATGAAAGTTAAAAGCCAAATGTGGCAGTAAAGCAAATCAGAACCACACACACACGCGTAAGACTACGGAGTTGTGTGGTGCAAGAGTTTGGGAGATTTGTTATGGAAAGGGAGCAATTGTTTCTGGGAACTTGCCCTTCTGACCTTTGAGACAGAGAAGCAGGCGGAGGGAGGGGGTGAGGATACTTTTTGGGGTTAGTCACGGCCATTTTTTCTTAACCAGTCAGCTGCTACTCCTCTGCTATTTCTCAAGTAAGATTGTTTTGTAGTGTGGAGTAATTCCTAAATTTCCTCCAGTTATCATTTGGAATTTAACACCGTTTTATTTTTATTTTTTTTATTTGTATTTTATTTATTTATTTGTATTGTATTTTATTATCCACCCACAATTGCTAATAAATCCTACAAGCTCTCTTTAACTGGAATAATTTACCAGAAAATAAATAAATAAAAAACGTTACGTCTTCTTAGGCCTCCTTCAGCTGGTTTTACAGCATAACAAAAAAAAAAAAAAGACCAAAAAAAGACAAGGACATTTTTCATCGTGTTCACCTGCTCTGACCTCCGCAAGAAAAATTCACCTCCATTGTTGGCAAATTGGCAGGGGTTCTCAAATCCACGCACAGCGGACATTTCCTCCCCTCCCACATCAGATATCCCGCCTACGTACAGCAAAGTCGCAGCAACATCCGAATGTTGATGTGTTGCGTAAGAGGTGGGATGAAACCTTAGTTTCCCCTCTTGCCAATGTAAACAGAGCCGATCTTGCTGAGGCTTCTATTTCTCATCCGCATGGCGCTTAGTTTCCTTTTAGGTGGCAAAACGAACGATTGCAGTAATAATATTTGGTTTGATATTTGGCAAAATATAAAAATCTGGGATTTTTGTTTTGATTTTGATTTTTTTACCGATTTGGTACAAGGTGTGTCAGTAATGTTCCAGGACTGATGTCACATGATATCAGTGTGTGAGAAGAGTTCAGAGAAACAATTAATCGACAAATAATTCATGATCAAATCAAATCATCCATTTCAGCCTCTCGACAGTAACTATTCTCAGATTTCTCTCATTGTATTGAACCAAAATTTGCTTTAACTTTGCAAAGCTATGATCAATATTTTAGCGAATTTTGTGGCATGTTACCGATCAAACCAGTAAACGAATCTTTAAAGAATGCTAGTGCATTTTTTTTATACGGTCAATTAAAAAAAAAATCCTACTTTTGAACAAAGGGTGGAAATCTAAACATATTAAATTATTATTATTAAAATCCAATTAATCAATGAATCCAACAATAATTAACATATTCATCAATTACTAATATACCAGTAAAAATGCTCAGGAAAAGTGTTTCGATGCATAAAATTAAATAGCTTCTGAAAAATCTCCTTAAAGAGTCAACACAAAAATAATTCTTGACAATAATGTGTCTAAATACGCTATTTTGGGTTAATTTTGCGTTATCCAACCTAGGGGGCGGCCATTTTGCCACTTGCTGTCGACAGAAGATGACATCACAGTTGCTCAGGGCTCAGGCAACGACCAATCACAGCTCACCTGTTTTCTGAAGCTGAGGCAAAATGGCCGCCCCCTGAGATGGATTAAAAAAGCATCTGGATTTTGCTGCATAACTCATATTCCACAAATGTGACATGACTCAGAATGTCATGTTACGACTAGTGAGGTCACATACAAGGTCACATACAATTGTCAAGAAATGTTGACGTCTCCTTTAAGCACAATACCAAAGTATTTTTACTTGATGACTTCCCACCATCTGTCTGCATTTACTTCTTTGTTTTTTATTCACTCTTTGTGATTTCACCGTATAATGAAGATGTGAGCTGTCGGGCAACGCTACTCTTAATTCCCGCACGCTGTGCCGGTGACCCGATGCCCGAGCGTGCCCTGCCATGAGGCGGCCTCTGCACACTCATTACATCCATTCTTGTCTTGGCGTCCTGCCTACGCTGGGGCACAAAATGGCGCACGGGAACAATCAAAGCGCGGGGGAGTCCTTTGCCAGATTTTTTTAGACAAAGATGCCGTGTTGATGCCCAACCGCTACTTCAGTCCAATTTGAATTGGGATGCTGCAGATGGAGGGGCGGCGAGGGAATGTCGGCACACGTCAGACCGAAGCCTTTATATAAGGCGGGGGGGGGGGCCTCAGTGTACAAAAAAGACACAGAGGCCGTCTGTCTTCAGTTGCAAAGACAGCGGGGCATTCAGGCATGTGGGTCGCTATTCATCGAGTGACAGTTGAAATCTTTTCAGTCTTCGGCACAACTTGTGACTAGTTGTGAATTGGTCATAAACACAAAGAAGCCAACTTGCTTCAAGTCGCCACATCATTGCGTAACCTCTTCACGTTTTTGGGCTCTTTTCCACTGCGTCCGAAGCTCCCTAATTCATTCATCCAAACTTCAGGGCACACCGGCAACATCATCTTTGATACTACCATGAAGGAAACTTGGCCAAAAGGAGGCAAAAGCCCAAAACAGGAAGCTCCATTATTTCCTTGTACAGCTGCAGAAATCATCCTGCCGGTTTTGTTGCTGTGCCGGAAAGCAACAAATACTTTGTTTTTAACCACTTTTCTGATGCCTACTTACTTTTACTCGCTTCATTTTAAAGTACATACTTGTACATTTGAGTCCTTACTAGGTGAAAATCAGCTCATTAATTTGTCCATTATAACATGATGTAAAAGAAAAATTGAAATAGAGAGAGTAAAGTCAACCATGGCTTGGATATTGATAAATCAATTGCCGAAAGTAATTATTTAATTAATTATTTAATGAATTATTGCAAACGTGGTTGAATATTTTGACCATCATTACAAAAGGTATGTTTGATTGATTGTACTTCATGTGCATTTTGAAAATATTTGAAATGTGATTGGACCTATTTAGTTTGTAAATAATGATAATAATAATAATAATAATAATAATAATATTAATAGAAACACTAAATTAATTAATAAATAATAATAATAATAATAATGATGATAATAATAATAATAGAAACGCTAAATTAATTGATTAATTAATAATAATAATAATAATAATAATAATAACTAACCAAAAGATATGTTGATATGTTTGGCACAAACACAACATAACCATAACCAGAAGAACATCATACCTGCAGAGAAGCATGCGTCCTGCTTTTAGGCTGCTTTTCTTCACCTGGAACTGTGTGGTCACAAAACCTTCAGGTTTCTGCAAGGAAACAAAACAGTCAGAAAAAGTCTACTAGAAGATCTGAAAAATATTTGGAGTGGCACTTTAAATGGCAGCAGGTGTGTGCTGACTTCCATTTAACATGGCACATTTGAATGTGATGGTTAATTATGGACACGGTCACGTCCAATTTATTACGAGGGTGTGCACACTTGTGCAACCACATTAGTTAATTTGTGAATTTGTTATTTCATTGTTCAAAAGATGAAATAAAAATAAGTTGTGGTTTACAGGTTATAAGTTGGTGGTTTATATCACAAAAAAAAAAATAGCATTCGTACAGGGGTGTGTAGACTTTTTATATCCTCTATATGTATCTGGTTCTACACAGAACCATAGCAGCAACTTAACTCTTTGTTCTGATGAATACTCAAGACGTGTGAACTTGAGACTTCCATTCTATTCTGGTCATCTTTACTATTTGGGTGTTGTTGACAAAGAAATTGGCATCAATGATTAACTTGACCCGGAACACGCATGCTTATAAAAGTTCGACATCAGCTTTCCCGCTGCACTCGTTGAATGAACACATTAAGTGACATGCACTGAATGCTGTGCATTATTTTAGTCGGGTATCCATGGTGAGCTTGGCCGTTTGTTGCCATGGAGACAGCATACGACGAGATGAGGACAGTGATAGGAGCTGGCTTTCCATATGCGGTTTGTTCCAGAAGTATTACAAGAATACGTTTTTATGAATTTGGCCTAAATACTGTCATTCACTTTGGAAATACATTTGAAATTGAAAATACATTGAATTGAATGATTTAAAATAAAACAATCAAATAAAAAGTTGCGACTCAAGTGTAGACTTTCACGTTAATATGAAGGCAAAAATGGAAATTTCAGCCATTTGGAGCAGAATACCTAAATGGTAATATTTTTGTCCAATATTTTCATCTCGACTCAAATCGGTATCGTTTCATTTAACACCTTCTATGCCTCGGTTTCTAAAGCTATGAACTTAAATGAAAGTCACAGCAGCGTTCAACTGCTCTTTCGCAAAGAAATGAAACGGGGTTTTTTTTCTTTGCCATCGGGTAACATTTAAAAATACACAAGGGATTCTGAAGCATTGTTAGCAATCTGCAGTCCAGCGCGAGAGGAAGTCCAGCCACAGTCAGACTTCTCCTTTTGAACAAAGAACACGCATGAGAAGGCTTTTATGCATGTAAAAAAAAAAGATCCTGGTGTAAATGCAGTGGCAGGCCCTGTATTTGGTACCCGAGCCTTCAGTGGGGACACCAGACTCTTCCTTTTTAGTGCGTCAAAATAACAGCATGACTAAAATTTAAAAAGTGTAGTCACTCATGGTCTAGTGATTTCACCTCAGTTGGTTTGGTACAAGGACACCCAAAATTACAATTATGACTTACAGTACCTTATTAGCCATTTCGACTCGTTGGTCATTTTCTGAATAAAGTGGAACCTTGTTTTATGTGATTGATCGGTTCCAAAAATTTGGACTTCAACCGAATACTGTAAGTACGAAAGCCGCTTTGCTTGGCAACATTTTCTTTACATCAGTGTGGCATCCTGTCAAAAGTAAGGCCTTCAAAATAAAAGTGCACCGTCTAATAACAGTTGCGCCACACTGTTTGGCGCTACAGTGGGTTAGTTAGCTTAGCTAGCAATCACACTAAAACTATTCAGTGATTTTTTTTTTTCATTGGGTATGCCACCGCTGTATTGTTATTATAATAATAATAATTATTATTGTTATTTTGAAGGTATGATACTTGACACGACGTGTCACACAGATGTTTTGAGTTGCTAATAAAACAAAGCTTTGTAGCTTTGCCATCTCATGAACACTTTATACACACCGTGGGAAATGTTTCTGATAAACTCAAACATCATTTCTGAGAAATGAATGGCCGAGACAAAATTTAGACAAAAAAGCAGACCATACGAAAACCGAGGTTCCCGTTGGACATATGTCGCAATTGATTCTACTTACTGTAGCCTGGCTTACATTGAGTGTCTATCTTTCAGCAGATAATTTCCACTTAACGTCCACGACTGCCGAATTTTCTCCGCATCGTCTTAAGACGTTTACTACCAGCCCTCCCTCAGCCTCGCCTGCCCTCTACTGGAATCTTCCATTACGCTGCCGTTAGTTAAACTGGCTATCAGCTGGTGGCTAATGCTAGCTACTCTTTCGCTAACACGGTGCCTTCGAAGGAGCAGGGACATTTGGATATCATCTTTTCAACAAGAAGTTGTTATTTCGGCTCGAAAGAGAAAAAAAAAATACAACAACCACATCCTCTTCAGCACCATAACATGTGTGTGTTTTGACAAAGCGGGAAATGGGAGTGTTGTCAACAGGACTATTGAGTTCCATCAGACAAAACATGTGATGTCCTTGACTAGCAAGCCAAATGCAGGCCAAAAAAAAAGAAAGAATCTCCTTAATCCTATAAATACAACTGATAAACACATGACTCAATGTCCAATGTGTGCATTTCACATCTCTTCACGTCTCATGTCAAAACATTCCCCTCCGGGCCTAATACCGATAATGGTTACTATAAAAAAAATTAAAAAAAATTCCTGGGAGCCATGAAAAAGAGGAGAGGAAATTGAAAGGACAGACTCAAATATCATCTGCCCAAGTAATATATGCGCTCTTCCCTAGCTTGGTTTCTACAGACGTGATGTGACGGCCTGAGAAATCAGCCACATTTACAGCTGGAAAGTCTGGCATGTCTCCAACATAAATACGACAGTTAAGAGAATGTCACTCACAGTCACAAGTCCGAATGCTCGTCACCCAACTTCTTCTCTGTCGTTTGTGGTGAAACTGAAACAGTGCATGGTTATTATAATAAAAAAAATTCTTGTATAGTTAGTTTTTTATTTCATTTTGTTTTATTTTTTTAATTCATTTACTTTTAATTATTTTTAGAGCAGGTTTGCTAGTTTTTATTTAAAAAATAAATTTAAAAAAATGAGTAAATTACAGGTCTCAAACAACTTCCTTTGTCAGTACAGACAAACAATATCAAAATAAGTAAATTTATTAATTTATGTATTTATTATGTATGATATTAATTGACGAGGATGAAAACCAAGTACATCTTCGCTATAATTATACTTAGAAATAGTTTTAAGCTGTGGTTTCAGTTAGTTTTCTTTTGTTTTTGTTTTAGTTTTAGTTTTATTGTTAGTCCTCGTTCACTGTAATAAACTTGGAACAATACATTAAGCCTCATTCAGCCGTGTTTTTCAGACTGCGGCGATTACTTCCATTTTTTTCATTGACATTTTTTAGTATCAGTGCATCTACTTTAGTCAGTGCTTCTCGATCTCAATTATTTTTTGTTACACCCCACCCCCTCAGGAAGAAAAAAATGTTTTGCGCCCACCCAACTCTCCGCTGCAACTATAAATAGTATAATTTGTCTATAAAATTGCTGTAAATACGCATCTTTATGACAATGAGAGCTCCACTGCCACCTACTGCAGTGGATGTGCAATTACACTTTATTCTAGTACGGGAAAAGAAAAAAAACATGTTCCCTGGGGTCACTGACATCGCATTATGCTCCCACCCAGGGGGCCCCGCCCCACTATTTGAGAAGGACCTTTGACACTATGATTCACGAATTGTTCCTGAACGTCACCCCGTACGAAGACGCAGCGATGTGGCTCTTGCGCATCACGCACGTGGCTATAATCAGGACAACAGCATCAAGTCTCTATCAGTCCATCAGACACACAGTATTGTCTGTGCGGCAGGCAGCATTGATTATGAGCAGTGCCGCAGCTAATGCATTTGCCAGCACGGTTCGCCCATTTAGACAACATTGATCTGAGCCCCACCTGGGACGATCGAACCCGAGTGGGGATAATCAACGAGAGCTACAGAATGGAGCTGCCATGCCATATAATGCTTGTCATCATTCAGGCGACACGCTCGCGCAAAATGTGGCCCCTCATGGAGGACGGGGCCCTATGCAAGGTGTGTGATCGGCATCTAGGGAGGGGCCGGCTTTGCTTGGAGTGTTGTAACAATCTGCAGTATGGCACCACGCCACAAGGTGGCGCCTCCTTTTTTTTCTTATCCCTATGCAGCACTTTTTCGTTTTGGACGTTACTGAATTTGATGCCGTGGACTTTGTGACGCGCGGTAGCACCAAGAAGCCTATTTTTTTCAATATTAATAAAGTAAACCTGTGGACTTTCAGTCCCTTTGTTTGCTCTCCATTTTTTTTTTTGCTATCCAGCAGCGCCGTCCACGGCTGATCAGCGTTACAGCTCGGACACCACTTCCTGACTACCCTTTTTGATTTCAATAGCATTTAGCTCACTTTTAACTCGTCTGCACTTACACAAAGGGAGGAGTGCACTTTACAAGTGCTTCAAGAATCAGAATGATTCTGCAATGTGCGGTCTAGTTAACAAAACTATTCCCTGTTTGTAATGGAATTATCAATCATGCAGAAAGAAAGCAGCAGAGGGAAATGTACGCACGTCTCTCTAGGAAGGGGCTGTAAAATTCAACATGAGCTCAGCAGCTTTTGGTTTATTGTGCACACCTGAGGGCTTTGATAGCTGTGTAATACTCTCTGACGACATCTTTGACAGCGCGTTTGCTCACTGCCGTGTATTTATAACCCGCCATTTTATCGGAGCGAGCCAGCAGGAAAGCTCATTTGGACAGGAAACTCGCATCATGACACAAACATGATGATTTTTGCAGCTGTTATATTTGTGTTATTATGTTTGGCGTGGTCGCAGGCGCATGCTGACTCACTCAGCGCTGCTGGGGGGGGGGGGGGGGGGATTGTTGCTATGGAGACGGACAGCAGAATCAGGGTGTCTTCTCCCGCAAGTGATCAAGACATTATAGACTGTGGAATACGACAAAGATCACTATTTGATGCTCGAATGTTCCCTGACCGTATTTCGGCTGCTCTTTTCATGACCTTGACAACGTAGATGTTAACCGTATTGTGTTGCAGTTACAACAAGAAAAGCGCAAAAACAGATGGTTGGATTATAATCTGTCATCAATAGCGGGGATATTACCTACGGCCAGACAACTGCGTCGCATGTGGCGCATTCGTAATCTCCCGAGTATTCGAACCATGATGGCAGCAGCTGGAGCGTCTTGTCAGGAAGACAAGGATGTGACTCAGCAGCAGCTGTTGCCATGGGTTACCAGGCGGCGCTGCCCTCTATAGCAGGGTTCTCCAATTACGGGCCCCGAGATCCGGAGTCGTGCAGGTTTAGATGTTTCCGCCCACTTGCGCACCTGATTCATATAATCAGCTCATCAGCGTGCCTGATAACGATCCTGATCTTTAGTATCAGGTGTGTTGGTAGGCGGAAACATCTTCTTCTTTTTTTTTAATTAAACACAATTAAAAACAAATTAAAAATACAATAAAAAATAAATAAAATAAAATAAAAAAATAAAAAATAGGCGGAAACATCTCAAACCTGCACGACTCCGGAACCCGAGGACCGAAATTGGTGAACCCTGCCCTATAGGCTTGATGCTGGCATGAGATAGATAGATAGATAGATAGATAGATAGATAGATAGATAGATAGATAGATAGATAGATAGATAGATAGATAGATAGATAGATAGATAGATAGATAGATAGATAGATAGATAGATAGATAGACAGACAGACAGACAGACAGACAGACAGATAGATAGATAGATAGATAGATAGATAGATAGATAGATAGATAGATAGATAGATAGATAGATAGATAGATAGATAGATAGATAGATAGATAGATAGATGGATAGATGGATGGATGGATGGATGGATGGATGGATGGATAGATGGATAGATAGATAGATAGATAGATGGATAGATGGATGGATGGATAGATGGATGGATGGATGGATGGATGGATGGATAGATGGATAGATAGATAGATAGATAGATAGATAGATAGATAGATAGATAGATAGATAGATAGATAGATAGATAGATAGATAGATAGATAGATAGATAGATAGATAGATAGATAGATAGATAGATAGATAGATAGATAGATAGATAGATAGATAGGATTACTTACTTTCTTTCGTAGGCAGGATGTTCTTCTCCTTGGTCTCCGTCTTCTTCGACTTGTTCTCATCAAAGCTGGTCACCTCTGAGATGTCGGGTTTGTCGCTCATTTTTGCAGGTCTGCAACATCACAAAAAGGCCTTAGTCAAGATAGATGTTTTACGTTTTTATTTTCAAGATATAATGTGGGCACTATATCTTAATATTATAATTATAACTATTTTAAATCATGAAAAATGAAAACAAACAACAAAATGGTGGAAATAACTACAAATGCTAATTACAGAGGACGGTTTTTACACTTAAATAATATACTAAAATACAGTTGACATAAATCACACAATGCTTAATAATGTGTTGATGTGTATAAAATATGGCAAGAACGTTTGAAGACAAAATTAGCTCAATAAAAAGTTAGCAGCTAGGGGCTAGCAGCTAGCTACTCGTTGGGTGGCAACTGACTGAAAATGACGTCACAGATGCTCAAAGCTAAAATAGCAACCGATCACTGCTCATCTTGAGAATGCCACATGACCAAATATAGATGTCACATGACCACATTTAGACAACTGGTGAGCCGTGATTGGCTGTTACCTGAGCCCTGAGCAACTGTGATGACATTAGCAAGTGGCAAAATGGCCGCCTCCGGAGATCATTAAAAACGAGTGGATTTTGCTGCTTAATTCCTCAAATACAATATTAATCAGAATGTCTAGTTGGGTGCATAGAACATATTAGGAAAGGTTTTTTTTTAATTATTATTATTATTATTTCACTGACCACCACGCTACCACTGAGCTAATTGACCCTGGGCCTCTGTGGAGCCATACAAGTGAGTTGGAAGGTGCTAATCTGGTCAAGGCTTTGCTTCCCCCCCCCCCCGAACGGCCCCCACTCCACCGCCCCCTCCTCCACAAAGTGAATTCAGATTAATACCTTATTAAGAGAAACTGATTTAACACCAATCCACTTAGACCAGCATGGAGGACGACATCAGACGAGGAAAACCGTGCGCGTGCCCACCTAACCGGGGTGTTACTCACCCCGCGTTGTCCGCCCCAAACGACGGGCGCAGTGCTAAACAGGCTCAGCTAATATACGTTAGCGGCTGCCAACTCCACGCTAATGGCATTAAGGCTTTGTCGGCAGCGGCTAATTTAGGACGACGGCAGTTTAGGAGGCGGAGCAAATCTCCCGCTGAGGCTACACCTTGTACTCTGGGTCACGCCGTCCCATAAGCCACTGCAGCGACACAACTCAGCGTGTTTTTGAAATGTGGGAGGCAGCCGGAATCCCCCCCCGTCCCCCCCCCCGCTAAACAGGCCAACTCCGGCGCAGGAAGGCCGGACATCATATCATATACACGCATGCAGTCCCCTCCAAAAGTATTGGAGCGCCAAGGTCAAATTCCTTTGTTTTTGTTGTATATGAAGACATTTCAGTTTGGGATCAAAAGATGAACGAATATTATTTTATTCCTCGGTATTTACATCTAGATGTTATGCCATGAAAACATTTATGGGAGAAAATCAAACCATTTTGAAGCTGAAAGGAGAGAAAATCAATCAAAGCTACTGCACAAATATTGGGTATAGTATTGAAAATGAAACTATTACAATTAATTTGACATTTAAAAAATGCTTGCAATATCTCAAAATTATTAAAAAATGAAGACTTTGCAACTAAGCCAAAGAGCGGCCTAACTCCATTTTAAAAGGAAGTATAGAAATGACTGGAGAGGAAAAAAAGCTTTCAGATGAATAATTGTCTACGTTTGTTTTTTTTACATCAAGGTGGCTGATACGTATTGATAGATTTGACCAAATTAATTTAGACCACTATTGCACTCAATTTTTCTTTCTAATCCTACTTGGTTTATTTTCCGACAGGCAACCTTGATGATAATGACTTTGATCCAATCAATCAAATAATGTAATACAAATAATATCATAATAATATAATATATAATAAATAATATATTAATATATCATATAATAATATAATAATATCGATATGTGTCCATCAAAATCATTATATTTGATCAAATGCTCAAATCAGAGAAAAACAACAACTTCCAACTAAGTGCAATAGACAGCCCACTTTATGTCAAAATCTGTAACTAAACCTTGATTTGGACCAGTTTTTTTTAATTTAATTAAGGCACTTCAGTTAATTTAAAAATGTCCAAAAGAGAGTAGTTAGCCCACTCTAAATCTCATTGGCTGATTGTCTTCACTTTATTGGAATTAATTTAATATTTTTTATTTATTTATTTATTTTTATCTCAAACAGCAACAATTACAATGAACGTAAACAAAAAGACTCACATTAGGTGTTGAAGAGGCAGAAGGAAGCCAAATCGTATATTGTCCTACTCCCCTCCTTACAATCTAAAGCAATACTACCAAAATAAAAGAAAAATAAATTCAAAAAGTAAGATCAAATATTCAAATAAGATGTTGGGTTGATTACTGAACCCCTTTTTATGATAAACTGTACAATATGAGACACACGATTTTCATTGACCTAATTCATCTATTTTTATGTGTATTTGTAATGATATGAGGTAATTAAACATTGATGTGGTTTCACAGCCAGCATGGTCCTCTGAAGAATACCACAACTATAAAGTGGCCCACAATGAAAATGTATATGACCCTTGTTCGAGAAGTAATCATTGCCACATAATATATAAATCCCCCCAGATTTTATTGCAACTGTAAGGCTTTAAATCAGTCTCCTGCAAAATAAAATACATTTCGTCCACTCTCGTTCTCAGTGGCTCCAATTGGCAAGAAACATGAGGTCGACCCACAGGCTTTGCTTTAAATCCAATTTTCAATTGTGAGGATTGTCGTGCGATGTCGCTGGCAAACACGTCACAGCACACGCCTTAGTAACAAATATTTTTTTTATTACAACATTTGATGGTTTTCCATTCTTTGCAATGGATTGTGGCGGAGTAAACGTGACTGCTGGGACTTAACAAAAAAAAAAATTCCAACGATCGATCTTAAAGCACAAAGACTCAATTGACTTTTTTTTTTGTGACACAAAATCAAGAATCACTCAGTTAAAAGGGCCGAAGTACATTTTAACCACAAACAAGGTCCATTTGTTTCCAGAACGAGTTGAAGTCATTTTTTTTTTCAACCTGTGTGCATACAAAAGAAATAAAAACATACATACAACAGTATCATCGTTTTGACGGGGGTGCTCATGAACAGCGTACAAACAAAGTTGTGCATTTCCCAAAATTAGAAAGACGACAACAATAAGAGCGGAAAAGCTTGACGCCGTAGCTTTGGCGCAAAAAGCAGCAACGCGGGAAGTCGGTTGGTGACGTGGTGAGTGGGGGGGGGGGGGGTGACGCAATTCCTGGGATGCAGCAGGACATTCCTCGCCCCTTCAACCTCCACGCTGGGCGTTCAAACACCTCCAGGATCCCGTTCCACCGCCTCCTCCACTCTCCCCCCTCTTCTCCATCCCTCTCCACAGAACAGCCCTCAAGATGGCGGCGCGTTGTGTGTCGACCCGAAGGCGTCGTCCCGTCTGCGTGAGCGAGTGGCTCGGTTATCGTTGTGGTTTCGTCGTTTCGGTTACAAAGTTATACAGCTAGAAGAAGTGACTGATGAAAACAAGGCAATGCGGAAGGAAGGGGGGAAGAAGGGAAAGGGGGGGGGGGGTTGTGTCGGGGGTGGGAAGGGGGACGGGGGGTGGGCATGGCCAGGGGCTTCACGACGTCGCCGCCTTCTCCTGTTCGATGGCTGCGGGAGAGAAAAGAAAATGCTGGTTCATGTTTGTGCAATGGCATGACACATTAGGTAGATGGACAGACGGACGGACGGACGGACAGACGGACAGACAGACAGACAGACAGACAGACAGACAGACAGACAGACAGACAGACAGACAGACAGACAGACAGACAGACAGACAGACAGACAGACAGACAGATAGGATGACTTACTTTCTTTTGTAGGCAGGATGTTCTTCTCCTTGGTCTCCGTCTTCTTCAGCTTGTTCTTATCGAAGCTGGTCACCTCTGAGATGTCGGGTTTGTCGCTCATTTTTGCAGGTCTGCAACATCACAAAAATACCTTAGTCAATAAAAATAAAAATAAAGAGAGAGAGAGAGAGAGAGAGAGAGAGAGAGAGAGAGAGAGAGAGGGAGAGAGAGCAAAAAATAGCCCCCGGAAAGTATGGTGGGAATTTTAATAATTCGGGGAGTCTACATGTGTATAAAGTAAAAGCACCTGAGTATGTGGACCCTCTCCTGACTATGGAATCAGGGCGTTGGCCAAATATCATTACGCATTACTTTTCTTTCTTGGGGGGCACGTACGCCCTCCTTCTTTTGTTCGCCCTGCGGCTGTGCCCGTCATGATTTGATTGGGCATTTTACCCAGTTATCTCACACTAGGGATGTTACGACGAAGTCCCGGCATTTACATAACAATAGCGGTCAGCCATGCAGACCCCCCCCCCCCCCCCAAAAGAGGAAAACAAAAGGAGACGCAGACGATGACGAAAGGAAAATTCCACGCATTTTGCTAATCATGAATCGCCCACTGTAGGAAATATTACATACTGTATTTGTTTTGCTAATCATGGCGAAATCCACGTTGGAGCTTCCCACCCAGCACCTCCTCCTCCTCCTCCTCCTCCTCCCATGCGGCTCAACGTGAAGGAACCACCGCCCAGGTCCCAGTCGCTCATTCCTCACATCCAGCTCAAAATCAATCGTCGTGTGCAACACATTTGAGGCCAGTCGATGACCCCTGTGCACGCCCGTGGGTAGTAACAGTGGGCTAATGGGGGTGGGTGGGTTGGGGTTTTGGGGGCACGCTCGTAACAAAGGGGAATGCACATTTTTGCGTGCACATGGGTGCGCCGGTCGGACAAAGAGCGCGCGAACCCTTGGATCCACTCACTCGCGGCTCCTCTTAAAACAACGCCATTATGTGATGCGATATGTTTTCATTTGCGCCATCAGCAATGCAACAATAAAACTGCTCTCGAACTGTAAAAATAAAATTGGGAGGAGAGAGAGAGAGAGAGAAGGAAAGGCTGACAAAGACAAGTGATCGTTCAGATGGAGCTTACCGATGAGTCGTCTGGCGAGGACGGTTGGCTTGTTTGAGGCTCCGGTCAAGCTCGTTGCAACAGTAAAAAGGCGAGTCTCCGCCAGACGCAAGCTTACATATAGTCACAAATATGCTAATGACGTCTGACATCACTTCCATCACGTCCAGAGTGGCTCCCCCTGTTGGCGAGAACTTGAACGGCACTTTCGAATTAGGGCGGGGTGGGGGTGTGAGATGGCTGAAAACGAGAAAGGGAAGCGCATCAAAGTCCAACTATTTTTGTTTTGTTGCTTTTCCGCGCTTTTGTCAACAGATTCACGCGGTTATTTCCAGTGAATTACCTCTCGGTGCTATTTGAGGGGACGATGGTTATTTACGTGTACGAGGCGCCCTCTAGTGGTGACATCCACAAAACACATTATTTAGTCGTTTTTGTCATCCATTTCCCGTTAGAGCTGTTGCTGATTAATGCTGAAAGCAAATAAAAGCTCTAACCCCATTCTCAAGAGAGAGAGAGAAAAAAAGACTTATATTCTGTTAAACGTTTTCAGCAAAAAATTAATACAAAGAGAAGAGTTTCTAATATCTAATGATAATCCACATCATGGAAAGAAAAAAAACTTGGGCTCTTTGCTGACAAAATAACTTCTCAGCGAAATTAATGTTTGTCAGCTGCAGGGTCTGTCTCAGTGGATTCCTCACAGATTTGAGTAGACTGACAGTTGTCATCAAATGAGACTTCCCATCCCTTATGTAGTGTATGAATGAAGATGAAGAAACAGATCTGAGCACAGTAATAAAAAGGTGGACAAGAACATGTTTGGAAAGCTATTGTCAAAGTTTTATTGTCAAAAGATGCTGCTTGACAGACGGTACAAAAAAGAAAAAGGAAAAAAAAAAAGAAGACCCATAGCTGTTAAAAATAACGCAAAAAAAACTCTCTGTCATGGCTTGAATTGTGTTTCAAGCTATCTCTGGGTGGATTTTAGGTCGATCCTGTAGATTCCTTGACCTTTTTTTTTTTTTTTTTTTTTAGCATTTCAATATACTTTGTGGGTTGTTTCAGTCAAAGTCAGACTAACTGTGGTTTTCAGCAACAGCTGATGTGAATACTAGTAAAGGTGCATGTTACCATATTTTTTTCTGTTCAATTTATTTTGGATAAAAGGAGTGGAAGAGGAAACGCTTCATTCAAAGTTAAGTACAGGACATGAATCAGAGCAAGAGTGGGGCTGGGGTCTCTCTTTCCATCTCCTGCATGAAAACATTCAAATTGGATGCAGGCGAGACCTTTTTCATCCAAACCACCTGACATGTAGGAGGAGCCTTTTGGTAAGAGGTGCGGCCGACGGTTCCGATGGAGAGGACAGAGCGGCAAAAGGGACCCCATGCCCCACGCGCCTTTACAAGGGGACGTGACTGAAGAGGTAGGACACGGATTCGCCGTTGTGGGTTCTCCTGATGGCCTCTGCCAGGATCATGGAAATGTCGATGACCTAAAAGATAGGACGGACGCATTGTCAACACGGACGATACTTGAAAACTAAAAATGGGAATGTCATGACAACAACGGTTTCATCATTGCTTGTCATTTAGTCGTGTTTTTACATCAACATACCTGCACGTCCAGTAGATTTATACAAAATCAAATTATATGCAAGCCATTTATTTTGAAGAGTAATCCTCTGAGATGCAATTAAAATCATATGAAAGTATTTGGATCATAGCTGGTGATATATGTGTAGCGTAAACAACTTTAACAACACAAACATTAGTCATGAAGAATTTGTTGGAGGCATAAGTTCACAAGTATGCACGCAATAAAATACACAAACGGAGGTAACGACCATTCACGGCTCAGCTCGCAAATGTCACATGACCAAACGCAGGAAACCGGTGAGCCGTGATTGGTCGTTACCTGAGAAACTGTGATGCCATTGTCAGTTGACAGCAAGCAGGCAAAATGGCCGCCCGTTGAGATGAATCAAACGGGTGGGTTTTGCGGTTTCATTCACATTCCACAACGCAATACTAATCACTAGGGGTGTCAGACGAATAACATTTTTAATCGTAATTAATCGCATGATTTCAATCGTTAACTATCTGTTGTAAATGTACAATAAAATATTTTTTCTAAGTTTCATACTCTTGTTAACATAAAAATGGAAAAAGGGTTAAATAAAAATTAATATGGCTGCATCTTTTAGTCATTGATACAGAAATGTCATAATAATTCATAAAATTTTATCAAAATTAAAAAGTTGTACTGTAAAAAACAATTCGTATCTTGGGGTCTTGTTCACGAGTGAGGGTAGGTTAGAGCGGGAGATCGACCGATACAGCGTCCGCATCACTGCAGACGCTGCACCGGTCCGTTGTGGTGAAGAAGGAGCTGAGCCGAAAGGCAAAGCTCTCGATTTACCGGTCGATCTACGTTCCTGTCCTCACCTATGGTCACGAGCTGTGGGTCGTGACCGAAAGAACAAGATCCCGGATACAAGCGGCCGAAATGAGTTTCCTCCCTTAGAGATAGGGTGAGAAGCTCGGTCATTCGGGAGGGACTCAGCGTCGAGACGCTACTCCTCCACGTTGAGAGGAACCAGTTGAGGTGGCTGGGGCATCTGGTACGGATGCCTCCTGGGCGCCTCCCTGGGGAGGTGTTCCGGGCATGTCCTACCGGCAGGAGGCCCCGGGGACGACCCAAGACACGCTGGAGAGACTACGTCTCACGGCTGGCTTGGGAACGCCTTGGGATCCCATCGGAGGAGCTGGCTGAAGCGGCTGGGGAGAAGGAAGTCTGGGCTTCCCTGCTAAAGCTGCTGCCCCCGCGACCCGACCCCGGATAAGCGGAATTGAAGACGGAACGGAAAAAGAGTATGAAAACCTAAAAATATATATATATATATTGTACATATAGAATAGATATAAAATTTGTGATTAATCTTGAGTTTAAATAATTAAGTAATCAAACAAAAAAGAAAATATTTTAAAATTAGGGGCATCAGATGATTACATTTTTTATTGTAATTAATTGCATGAGTTCAATAGTTAACTCACAATTAATCACACATTTTACATGTGTTCTAAACGTACAACACATTTTGTTCCTAGGTTTTCATACTCTAGTTAACAAAAGTGGAAAAAAATGTGAAACTAATAGAAATAGTTCAAATGAATTTTTGACGTCTATAGCCGTCAATGGCAGTGAATTAGTTAATGTAACATTTACAATAATGTTATAATTTTAATCAATTATAATAAATGCAATGATAGCAAAAAAAAAGGTTTTTTTTTTGCGTTCCGGTTTTCGGCCAAGCGTTTCTCATTTTCGGTTTTGGCCAAAAACGTTCATTAGTGTGTGTCGATAGTCACCTGTATTTTTGGACACGCCTTCATCTTCTCCTCCTGCGGGATCGTGTTGGTCACCACCACCGCCTCAAACGGAGCGTTGTTGATACGCGAGATGGCGGGGCCCGAGAAAATGCCATGCGTGAGGATGGCGTAGACTTTCACGGCGCCCGCGTCGATCAACCTGAAGCGCGACGACGCCAATGTCAGGAAACGGACACTCAAAAAACAAGACGCGCCGCTGTGATACCGACTTGTCGGCGGCATGGCAGATGGTACCGCAGGTGTCGGCCATGTCGTCCACCAGGATGGCCACGCGGTCCTTGACGTCGCCCACCAGCACCATGCGGTCCACTTCGTTGGCCTTCTTCCTCTCTTTGTGGATGAGGGCGAAGTCCACGTTGAGCCGGTCCGCGATGGAGGTCACGCTGAATGAATTGCAATCAAATCATTGTTTTCCAGAATTCCGCACTTTGATGCTGTGGCATGAGATTTTTCTCATGTAAAAATGTGGTCCATTAACTTGGCACCGTTGAGCATCTTACCGCTTTGCACCACCAGCGTCAGGAGAAACAATGATGCAGTTTTTCCATTCTGGGATATTTTCCCGTATCCACTGCAGAACAGCCGGCTCTGCATACAGATTGTCCACAGCGATGTCGAAAAAGCCCTTTAGGGACAAAGACAGACGTCATTTAGGGACTTGTCTTTTTAAAATAAAAAATTCATCAACTGCACTTAACTCCAGCCATTTTCACTGAAACACCAACAACGTAGATGATATTTAGCGTTAGCATTCGGCTAGTGGACTGAAAGATACGCTGTGGATGTTTGACATACACAATGTGTATTTATTTTTTGTTCAGTTTGACAGTAAACTTCAACTGTGAGTTATTTTGTCAACAATTGTTCATTATTTGCCAAACTACACAATTGTATAGATATTTTTTGGGGGGGAGAACACGACCCGCGAGTAAACACGTGGACGTCGAGCTCCTGCACTCACCTGGATTTGTGAGGCGTGGAGGTCCATGGTGATGATGTGGTCGGCGCCGGCCACCGACAGCATGTTTGCCACCAGCTTGGCTGATATGGGCGCTCGGCTCTGGGATAAGCATGTCGCGTTCACAAGTCGAGTCAAGCGAGGGAGGGGGAAATACACACATTCAAGACAACATTCACGGGACGCTTTTCCTGCCGGAGGATGCATCATAGTGCGGACGATTATTCAGACATTCTTACTTTAGCATACACGTATGCTGCGGATTTCATTTTTATCTCTCTCTAAACTGGAAGTGTGGGTTTTGTTTGCAAAGCACTAAAACGGGTGCTGGTGATGCTGAGCCGTCAACTCATGAAGACTCACTCACTCTGAAGGGCTGAAGGATTTTGAAAAATAGTCGAATTATTTTTCAAAGGTCATCTTCCCATGTATTTTTTTTTTTTAAACAAACAACTAATAAATGGATCTATTAAAAAAACAATCAGATTTATTATTGCAACCTTTGCCATCTGAAAAAAATTGCCATGTATTTAGGGCTGCTCGATTCTAAAGAAAATATTAATCACGATTATTTTGTTAATGATTAAAATCACGATTAGGACAATCATTTATTTTTTGTTTAAGCGTAAAAATTATTAAGACAAATAAAATTATTTGAAACACTATAATTGTGCATGTTCCTTTTGGATGAAACAAACTGTATTCAATTAGTTATTTAAAGGTGCAAATGTATGAATTGAATCAAACAACCAACACATTTTTTATTCATAATCCTTTTTTTACGATTATGCTGATTTTGTAATTGTGGAGTGTAACAATTGAAATTGTAATTTAATTTTGATTAATTGCACAGCCCTAATTCTATTTAAATTACATTTGTGTATTATGAATTACGGAGCAGCAAAATTCACCAGTTTTTATCCATCACAGAGGGCGGCCATTTTGCTACTTGCTGTGAACTGAAAATGACATCACAGTTACCCAGTTAACGACCAATCGCAGCTCACCCGTTTTCTGAGTTTGGTCATGTGACAGTCGCGAGCTGAGCCATGATTGGTCATTACCTGAGCGACTGTGATGTCATTCTCAGTCAACAGCAAGTGGCAAAATGGCCGCCTCTGCACATATAACATATTACTGTAAATATATATTTTTACTTCAATTCCGCTTTAACTTGTTTTTTTTTATTATTACTAGATTATTCCTTCATTCAATCATCAATACCAGTAACATGCAGTGAATTGCATTATTAGACCAAAATGTGAAATTGTTTGCATTGATTCGCAATGACCTAGTCAATTAGTGATTAAAATGCCAATCCCAATTAAAAGCTCCGCCTACCTTGTCCTTCTTGTCCTGCCGGGCGTAAGGGAAGCAGGGGATGACGGCAGTGACGCGAGATGACGAGGCAATTTTGCAGGCGTTAATCATAATCAGCAGCTCCATGAGATTGTCGTTAATCTCGCCACACCCGCTCTGCACGATGTACACGTCCTCGCCGCGTACGCTCTCCCCAATCTCCACACTGTTGATACAAATTATGCACATTGCAACTTTTAGGCTGAATGGTTTAGAAATTTGATCCAAAATATGGGGAAACATCATTCTTGAACTAGCTTTGATGACTTCATCCTCTGAATATTTTAAAAGATAAAAGGATAAAATGTTTGCATTATTAAACAACAATACATATTACAATAGAGAGCATGTGAGGTGCAAGTCTTTTTTTGACCACTTGGGGGTCACCATCCTATGGTTCTACATTGCAGTACCTGTGACTTTGATTGGCTTTAAAAGGCGGGGCCTCGCCTGGTGGTGAGTGACGTGTGCGTCAGCGAATTAAAGTGCAGTTAGCTGTTAGCGCAGAGTAGCGACTGGCTGTTAAGATGGCTAACTGTTAACCCGTCAGCGTGTTGAGTGACCGGGCGTCTCTTGTGGGCTACCCACGCTAGCGTATGAATGTGTTCATTACATGTCTGTCACTATCAAACATTTTTCAAATCGATTATTTCACAGGAAAATTGAATAATTGCTAGAGATAGACCGATAGTTTTTTTTTCCCCAGAGCCGATACAGATACCAATTATTAGTAGCCAAGGAAGCTGATAACCGATATTTGGAGCCAATATTAATTTTTTGTAAAAAAAAGTGGGGGAAATATTGACGGCATTTATTTTAATACAAATGCTAATCTTGACTTTGTTGTAGCATGTTTATTGAACAATTTTTCTGACTTTTTTTTCATGTTAAACAATAGACATCCTTTTACATTTCTAACAAAATGTTCAGGAGCTCCCAGGGTTATCAGTATGTCTTAAAAAGTTAAATGGAACAATAAATACCATAGCTCTCTATAGTAAATAGAAAAATCGAGAAAACTTTCACATTTCTTTTTTCACACTTCTAGTTTTAATGGTTCATAAGATTCCCAGTGTCAGCAGCATCTCTTATAAAGCTAACAAAAAAATGAAATAAATAGTTCCCTGAGATCAAAATCGTTTTAGATTCATTTTTTATCAGCCATCAGATTTATAAAAAATTTAATAAAAAAAAAAACAGGCCGATACAGATATTTGTCAAAATAACAAATATTGGCACCAATAATCGGCCCAGGTCTATCCCTAATAACTGCACAGTTTGATGATAAAGACGGACTAGTCTGTCACCCTGGAGTGGATTATTTCAATTTCTATTATATATACAACGTATATATGATTAAGACAATAATTTATTTTTTGTACAAAACAAAAATATGTTTAAATGGATGAAACAAAATGTATGCAATTGGTTATTTTAAAATGTAAAAAATGTTCAAATGTATAAATCTAAACAACTAAAAAAATTGTATTAATCTTTTTTTTTACGATTATGCTGATTTTGTAATTGTGGAGAGTAATTGAAATAGTAATTGAATTTTGATTAATTGCACAATCCAAAAGAAAAAAGTTTCGCCAAATCAAAACCCAGCATCTTGGAAGGGATTCCATTTTTCCTTCGAGTTTCCACTGCATTCAAATTAAACTCCACAATTGTTCATCATTTGCATTATGTCCACAGACACTTGCCGACTCCGCATAGAGCGAGACATAACCTGCTGGACGGATACCTGTCGAACAAGTCTGCGGCACACACAGCAATGCAGTACAGTGAAGGCAGAAGGGACAGCATGTGTGTGAAACATTCCTGTTTAGGACATGGCGCTCGGGACTCGGGCCAACTTGGCCTCAGCCATGTGATCATTGACCCCTGATTACTTTCACGCTCACACACTGAAATTGAACCGTTTCCACCGAATCTATCCTCAAGATGTTCGTTTCGCTCGAGCGGAAGATCGCAAGGGGTGAACATGGTCCAATTAAATGTCTCTGCGACTGGGAAACTGCAACAAAAGTCGAATCGTGTTGTTAAACCAAGCCACGTGTTACTGCAGTGCAGACCTTGACCGGCAACGATCAGCTGGCAAAAGCTTGTGTGGGAGCTGCGAAGAGAAGTGTAAACTTCTCACCTCCTTTCAGTTTGAGGGTGTGAGAAAAATCATTGTTTTAAATGCGCGTCACCCAAACAGCACAGTTCCCAAACTGAAAACCACAGAAACACAAGATAATCACCAGTTCTTTAGCGTAACCCCTTTGTTTTTGGGTGGTTTTAATAAGGTGGGACGTTACAAAGTACACATAATTTGTTTCTTAAGACTAGGGCTGTGCAATTAATTGAAATTCACTTACAATTAAAAATCGGAGCATTTTCAAGAGTTTCGCTCAGTTGTTGTCATTTGCAAGTCTATGCAAATTGATAAATGAGGGAAACTGTTTGGTGTGCTGATCTGTGACAGGTATTGTAAATAATTGACGGTAAAAACGAAATCTTACTTTTGTACTTGAACTTTAAATAGGAGCTAATTAGACTCCAGTCTCTCACCAATAAAATTGTATATGTGAGCTTGCTGTTGCTGATGCAATTAACGGTTGTTGTTGTCGTCATTGTTAGCCAATGTAGAGCTCAAATGACAATATTTAATGCAATTAAGTCGCTACTTATTATGATAATTGTAGCAAAGGACTAGCTAGCTATTAAATGGCGCGCGAAGAATATGTTCCATCCCGTCACAACAATGTGTTCGTAGTTCAGAGTTCAGACTCGCCGTGGGCAAACACACCTTTGTATCAAAAACAATTAAATAATCTTTAGTACGACCATTCGGTCATTCCGCAATATCGTGTCGACGGTCAATTTAACTTTGCGAACATTTTGGCCCAACTGCTGTGCCTCCATATTGGAACGGGAACGAGCTAGCTAGCATGGTTAGCAAGCACGCACGCGCTATTACGTTGTAATTCACAAGGACGGGAGTTTATTTAGCGAGTATGATACAAGTGGGATTTAAAAATAATGCCGCTGGACTAATTCACATTAGCGAACGAAAAGGAAAATGCCGTGTCCGATAATGGATACACCAACATTAGCTTGCTAAACTGGTGTGTTTACATGAGGCTAGCTGGTCACGTGTGAACACCATCGTAAACTATTGTTAGCTTCGAGCTAACGTTCCGAGCAGGAAAATCGTGGCCATCCATCCATCCACTCCAAATTGTCAGAGAGCCTGAAAATACTCGCCATGTCTCCTGGTTGCTGAACTTCTTGGTTATCACTTTGCCCAAATCCAGTCCCAGCCGATCCGCCACTTTCTGGGACAGGTCATGGTGAGAGCTTCCGCTGAAAAGGACGATGTTCGGCATGTTGCAGAAAGTGGTGGGGAAAACAAGGAGAAAGTTACAGCGGGTCTCCCCGCCGAAAAAGTCGAGCTAATGGAAGCTTCTGCTAATGTTGCATTGCAGTGCTGCAGCACCGAGGGTCGACGGCAGAGAGAGGGGAGATCTCGCATGGGTGAACGCATACTGGAAGGAAGTGGCCTGCCCTCATTGGACGCCAAATCTTCTGCTACAGGGCGTCAACGCAAACTTTCAACGCCCAAATTCGCTTCTTAAAATCGACGCCTTCTTAAAATATTCGCCAAAGTCATTTTTTTTCCAACAGGAAACACACGCACACAAAAATGAACCATTTGCATCACGAGGTGATGATTTTTTTTTGGGGGGGGGGGGGGCAAAAAATAATATTTTTTGCAAATAAATGACTTTGGCAATTACTTCAAGGTGGTGTTGAAATGTAAAAAAAAAAAAAAAAAACTCCCTACACTCCAACATATGTGCAATTCACACGGATGGCAAAAGTATTTACTTTTTCTTTTGTTTTCTTTTTAATATTAGCCTCTAACAAAACACGCAGATAAGTTCCAAGACTGATGTCGCAAAGATAGATTTCTAATACAAACTTGACTTTTCCCTCTTAAATGTACCGGGCCAGACGAGCAATCAGCACATTCACAATTGCCCCATTTGTTCCTGTTCGGAGCGTGAGATGAAGCATGAGTTGTTCACAATGCCCTGAGCATCTGACACTTCCTTACCAAGATACATCTTCATCTTGGAGGACACCTCTTTCCCTAACTCAATTGGTCATCAATGTTTTGAAGATGTAGATGATATCAAGATGGCCATGAAAGGGAAGAGGACAAAGTGTAGTTTAAAAAATATATATATCTTAAGTGACAATCCTGAAACGTTTCTGACACACACAGTGACTATTTCCACCTTCCGCTGTATAGGGTGCAACAGCGCATCTTTGAGTTATATGGTAAGAAAACGTGCTATAAAAGGTCAAACCAGTCCTTCAAATTTTAATTAGAAATCAAACAGAAGCATTCTTGACCAGATGCAATTGTTGGTCACCTGATAGTTCTTGCGTCTTGACACTCTTGTGTTACAGAATCTCATAATTTGATTTTCCACTTAGGATGGTCAGCTGAGCTTTTATGCCCCTCACGTGTCACATCATCTCTATCATGTGCCAGGAATCCGCTGCTGTTATTCATATACGGATGATGGCTACATAAGAGTACGTTTAAAATAATGTAAGCCACACAGTTATTGAATGATTATTGATGTTAAGTTGGACTGAGCAAACATGGACTTTACAAGATTTTCCAAGGTTGCTCCAGACAGCTAATCTGAAGTCACATTCCAAACACAGGCAGAAAAAAAACACAAAATCAATTTGCTCTCATGGACGTCAAAACAACCCCCGATCTTTAGCTTGCCGTTGACGACTTTCACCAAAGAACAAATATAATTATAATATATATATACATATTTAAAAAAATTATATATAAATATATATATATATTTATATATATATTTAAAAAATATATAAATATATTTTTATATATATATATAAAATATATATATATATATTTAAAAAATATATATTTATATTTATATATATATATATAAAATATATATATATATATATATATAAATATATTTAAAAAATATATATATATATTATGAGTTTGTTCTTTGGTGAAAGTCGTCAATGGCAAGCTAAAGATCAGGGGTTGTTTTGACATCAATGAGCGCAAATTGAGTTTGTGTTTTTTGTTCAATTTTGTGTATTTATCATTTATTCAATCTATTTTTATTTTAGTTTATTATATTTTAAATGTATTTACGTTTTTACAATTTCAGTCTGTACATTTTGTTATTTAAACTACATCTTTAATATTTTCTTTCCAATGTTTGACATCATCTGGTATTACCGTTATTGATGTTTCTGAGCGACAATTAAAAGCGTTTCTTTTTAACTACAAAACACTTGTGCGGACATTGGATCACTTTACACAAACAACCAAAGATACTGATATTTTTCAGAAATATATTTTATAGATGTCAGAGATGAAACGTCCAAAGCGTAGGTCCCCAAGAAATAACATTTTTCATCGTTAGAGACATAGACAGCAAACAAAAAATAACTTCTTTCCCATTTACATGTAAACCAAGAATTGCTCTTGAGCCACAGTGGTTATTTGTAGGACTGGCCGAGGTGGGTGTGACAATCAAATGTCCTCCTCCAAACCATTTCCCAATCAAAAGCGCAGCATTACTTCAGCGTCAACAGTGCCTGTTTAAACATCTTTGAAAGAGGAACATTCTTTGGGAGAGTCTTTCATGAACGTAGCATAGGTTTGGCAGAGCAAACACAGTCCATCTATATCCATTTTAAGTGCTGAAATCACTAGTCAGAAACAAGAAGAACCATTGCGGAGTCACTTTGGGACAAAGTCTTTTCAAATGTTTGCACACCGGATAGGAAGAAGACTGTCCCCGGCTCTCGGAACGCCGCCAGAGGTTTTTGTTTTGTTCTTCCTCTATTGTGCAAATACGTTTTTTTGTTACATAGACAAGCAGGCATGCTGACTCACAAACCATGCAAAGAGTTAAAGTTGGTGCGAGCTGGGGGTGGGGGGAAAAAAAAAAAGCGGTATTAAATGTATACAAAAACAACATAACTTGTGATTCATGTAATCAAAAAATAATAATGAAAAAATGAACCAAATGGAATGTTTTTGTTAGAAACTCACATTTTACACGTTTCAATAAGTGTGATGGTCGTCAACAGGCATTAGCACTTTCAACAGATGAAGACAATGGTGGGACAAAATAGAACAATACACTGATGACTTATGGCACCAGATAGAAATATTTAAACTACTCACGGTGTAGTGTAAGTAAGTTGCACCACTGTCAAAAAAAAAAAAAGAAAAAAAAAAGAGGCCTTCCTCTTGTGACAAAAATTGTCTTGCAATTGATTATCGCACTTTGATGTCAACCCAAAATAACACAAAACCACGGGAAGGTCGGGTCATTTCTTAAAAAAACCAAAAAAAAAACCCAAAGAGCTCGCTACATAAAATGGCCTCTGGACCTGCTCGCGGCGAGATCACAGGCATGTCACCAAAGGTAAGTGCATGTCATATACGTGCACGACAATAAAGACCACCACTTAGGCAACAAAGTGATTGACTGGATGAAGGAAAGTCCAAAGCAGTGCCGTGTGATGACTTTACATCGGAACAGTGCAGTCGATGAGTAGCTCAATACGCTGCTGCTTCTTCTTTCCTTTTCTTTTTCTACGTCCATGGAGTAACACCGTACCGTGTTACGTTCACAATATCATAGCTGTCATTAGAGTACATTTAGAAATTTTCCATATACAAATCTTCTATAAACAGTACGTTATAAATACACAATCGATGAAAAACGCAGTGGCTTGAAGAGCCGTACAAAGAAAGAAAGTCCATCCTTGCTTTTGATAAATACAAAAAAACAACAAATTCCGAGAGACGAGTTTTGAGAATGGCAGCCCTATAAACTATCCAGAAAACGGATTTAAAAAAAGAAAATAGGAGTGAAGAAATGTAAGAAATAAAATGAAGAGATGGGCGTGTAAAACTCAAACATGTCGATATGAAGAGGCCGCCGCCGCCGCGCCCTGCAAAATATACGCAATTTTATATACAAGACAAGGTAGTTGCCAGCAGGATCGCAACCATCAAATTAAAAAAGTATTTTCTTAACGTGTTGTAAAATTGTCTGTTAGATGCCGAGTCATGCTTTGGCTTTCTTTGCTTAACATTCCAAACGGGGGGGGGGGGGGGGGGGTTGTCCGCCCTCTGCTCTCATGCTTGTTCTACTAAGCCATCTTTTATTTAAAGGGAAGCTACATAAGAGTAAAAGCAGTTCATCTAATGATGTGCCTTTCCGCTGAAGCTGGCAACTACCTTTTACAGAGAATGTCCTTTTCCGCACAAAAATAGATCCATCCAAAAAGTAAAATAACTCTTCAAGAGGCTCATGGCCACGTTCCAAGTAAACATGCTGAAAGATTGTTTGCTGTATTGTCCTAATTGTCATCCCTCTCTGGCGCTGATCTCCGAGAAGGAAATCTTAAGGCAATCTTTTCCTGAACAATCGTGAAATCCAGCGGACCCTCACCAAGGCACTCCTCTTAGAACCTCTGATGAAAACGAGTGTTTGTAAGACCGAAAAGTCCACAGTGAACGCTTGTTGTCGATTCTTTTCCCGTCGCTGAGCTCGACGACAAAAAAGAAAATCCCCAGCCGTGATTTCGGTCCCTGGCGTTCATACAGTGTTGGCATCAGACGGAAGTCGTTTGGTTTCCACAAAATCCTGAACTCTCCAGCCCCCCCCCCCCCCCCCGCTTCAAAACACATAAACAAATGTTGCCACTGCCATCGTAGGGGGTGCGAAGACCAACGCAAAATCTCCAAACGAGCACCATGAAGCAACTGTTTTTGTTATTTTTTTTTTCTATTCCAGTCCTCTGTCTCCTGATTGGCTCCCTACTCTGAGGCTGAGCCCACCCCCTGTCCCTCCCTCCAATCAAGGTGGTGCTTGGTGTCGGGGGGGACTAAATGAAGGGGTCAGTCGAGACGCCTTGCTGCTCAAAGAGGTGTCCTCCGGAGAGGTCAATACTAACAGCGTGACACCGTCGCGTATCACCCCTCGTGTTACAGTGGTTCCTCCTCTTCCATTGGTTCCTCCTCTGGTCTGATGAGGAAAGAGATTACAAGAAAACTAATTAAGGCCCTCCCACATAAAAAACATAAGGCGACGATTCAAACATGAAAAAAAGGCTAAAAGGTTAAACATACTAAAGAACAAAGTATTAAGTAAAACAGTCAAATATTCTTCCTGTAATTCATAAATTTGTTGTTGTAAGGAAGCACTAAGGGACCAAAAAGGCAGATTTTAGTTATTACAGTGTTCCCTCGTTTATCGCTGGGGTTATATTCCAAAAAATAGCCACAATAGTCGCTTAAGTTCTTTTATTTTTTTTTACATTTATTATAAATGTTTTAAGGCTGAAAAAAGCCTCACCGCACACTTTATATACTTTTCTCATAGAGGCATTGACATTTTCTCACATTTCTCTTGTTTAAACACTCTCAATGTTCAAATCTTCATATATAAAAAAAATAAATAGGTACACTACTATAAAAAAATAATCCATGCAAAGTTGCACTAAAAAATCCGCAAGTGCGAGGCAGTGAAAAGCAAGTTTATTTTAGTTAACAAAAACTAACAAAAGAACAAAAAAAAAAAAAAACATTTTCGTTCACGAAAATAAAATAAAATAATAATAAAATAAAAATGAAAAACTAACTGAAACTACATTTTACATTTACAAAACTAAAACTCACACAAACACGCACCGGAACAAGGTTTGAAGTTTGAAAGTGTGTCGCACACAAGTGACGTCCAGCAGCAGCCAATAAAAAAGCACGTTCAGATGATGTCGCTCCAAGGCAACAATTTTGCGCGTTTGAATTTTGGCTCCAATGGCTCGGCTCGTCTGCTTTTTCATTCAATTCAGCTGAAATGTAACGCTAGGTAAGAAGTGATGTACTTTTTTTTTTTTTTTATTAAATCTTGCACACAAGTATTACAATTTTTTTTCAAACGAAAACGAATACAAAATAAAACTAAGCATTTTTAAAATAATTAAAACTAATAAAAACTAACAGAGCCGCCCTGATAGCTTATTAAAACTAACTCAATTTAAAAACAAAAAACACAATTCAAAACAAAGTAAAAACTAACTACAATTAAAATTTCAAAACTATAATAATCCTGGTGAAAAGTGACCCGCATTATTGCGAGAGAATATCGTACATATATTTTTTCATTATTTAATCAGTTATCTTGGTATCGATATATTCAGATCGGTCGGGCCCCAACAAAAATACGTTCCTCATCTTTCCCAGTGATGTTGCGCTCACCTGTGATCCACAGCAGATGAGTTGGCCACCGACAGCGATGCCATGGAGGCACTGACGGCCTCGGCCTCTTCTGAGTCACCTCGTTTGGTCTCCAGCAGTGAGAGGCCCAGCTGCGGCGGATGGCGACACACCGAGCGCCAGTATTTACCTGAGAGGAGGAACCACAACGGAGAGACAATGAACGACAGAAGATGCAAGGAAGTGTAACTCAAAATGGGGGTCGGGGGCACTCATGAGCTCGAAAAAATAATTTTCCACCATTTAAAAAAAAAAAAAAAGGGAGAAAACATGCCTACCTATGAGGACTGGAAACATAGTAATGTGCTACATTTACTCCACTACATTTACTTTAACGCTTTAAAAATGAATTGTACCCGCCAACATTTCTTAACAATATGTTGTATGCAGCTCCACTAGTCTAAATACAATATTCGGGTTAATATGCTTTCGTGGAATAGGAGTTAAACAGAAAAATCCAGCCGTTTTTATCTATCTCAGTGGGGCGGCCATTTTGTCACTTGCTGTCCACAGTTGCTAAGGTAACAACCAATCACAGCTCAGCTTCAGAAAACAGGTGAGGTGTGATTGGTCGTTGCCTGAGCCCTGAGCAACTGTGATGTCATCGTCAGTCGGCAGCAAGTGGCAAAATGGCCGCCCCCTGAGATGGATAAAAACGGCTGGATTTTCTTATTCCACAAATGTAATATTAATCAGAATGTCATAAGAAATGTTTACGGTTGACTGCGCCTTTAAGAAGGAACTCTATTTTCTGTTCCTTTAAGCTACATTCTGCTCACTACTTATAGTTGTATCTATTTTTACTTACACAATCTAATTGTTTTGGTTTGTCACAGACGTCTGTCTCAGTTCAATTTTCACCAATTCAACATAACCTCAAGTGATTTTTGACTCCATCTGACCAATCAGATGGTGCTAGGCAGTCACATGACCTCACATTAAGGTCAAATAACACCAGAAATCTTATCAAGAAGACAAGGAAGAGGGGGGATAAATTCCCCCCTGTAAAGGTTCCCAAAAGTTCCTTACAGTGAGTCTCGAGAACTTTCTCCAGAGAACGCACGGCATTGGGGTTGGGCCTGTCCTCGAGGACAGCCTTGGGTAGGGGGTCCAGCTGCACATGCACACACCAGAACAAAAATATGATTTCAACGTTGCAGTTCAATACTTTCCACAAGGGGGCGCACCCTCTCTGCTAGTCAATGAATCAAGTCAACAATGATTCAAAAAGCGGCCTGCTCACCTCCTGTCCCAGCAGTGCAGCGACGCAGGCCTCCGAGGCGTCACAGATGGCCGTTAGATCGTGACCCCCTTCCAGAGCCAGGACCAACCTGCCTCCGGCAAGACTCATCAGCTGGCGGGTCAGATAGCCGAAACCTTCAAGACAGTGAGTACGAGTGATTGCGGTTCAGTTTTAAAGTGCTTTGTGTGTTTTTAAGATCCAAGGGGTGGGGTTGGATTGGGTCACATGTTAATATGTTAAGTTGTTGTAATGTCTGATTAGTGTTAATTATTCTTTATTGTTATTGTATATCTCACTGTCGGTATTGTTCACAAAAAAAAAAAAAAAAAAAAAAAAAAAAGAGCATTGCGGTAAAATGAGTTTCAAATTTGGGATCTGGGTATAGGGTGTCAGGCGATTACATTTTTAATCGTAATTAAATGTATGACTTCAATAGTTAACTCACGATTAATCGCAAATTTTATATCTGTTTTAAATGTACAATAAAATGTACAATACGTTTTCATACGCTTGTTAAATAAGTCGAAAAAATGTTAATAGAAATATGGCTGCATCTTTTAGTCATTGATACAGTAATTTCATAATTCATAAAATTGAGTTAAAATTTAAAAAGATGTACTGAGATGTGTGTGATATTGATTTGTGTTGGTCATTTTTTCTGCCACTAGATGGCATAATTGCATTTTAAGACAATGACAGCTCAGTGCATTTTTTTTGTTTTCATATTAAGAGCTATCTAATCTTTAACATGAAGTAACTTGGGAAATTGTGCACAGTTTTAAAATTGTAAAATACAACTTGATCCCAGTCTCCACAAATATATGCATTATTATCAAATTTCTTACTGCTATATTTTGACGCGGGCGTGTCTGCTGCTTTGCGCCTGGAATTCCCCAAATACAGGCTTTCTAAATAAGGGGCGGTCATTAACCGGACGTAAAAAAAAGATAGTGACGTTAAATAAACTTTAAATTAACTAAAAATTAATGGACTAATTTTGACACCCCTAATTTAAACTATTAATATAGGCAATTATCGTCAATTACTTTCAGTCTTTCACTCTTACAGGCATTGCTTGGTCCTGATAAAGTAAAAACTACCGTGGCTGACTGCAGGTTTGGTGATAAGAAGCTAACTTTACAAAATCTTGTACCCACATTTGGATGTTAGCATGTAGCCCCCAAGTGGTGGAGGGTGTCCTTCCACTGCGTCGAAACCAGAGGACACTAGCACGATGTCCGGAGCAAACTCACTGGCAATGGGCATCACCACAGACCTAAAAGAACGAGAACAGTATTTCAGACTCTTTGGCCTCATTTTCAAACATCACCCGCATGTCTTTGAGGGTCCATCGGGCACCTGAAGGCCGCCAGGTACTCCACATCTCCAATGGGCGGCTCAAGTCCTCCCGTGAAGGCGACATTGACGTTGAACCCGACTCCTGGGCCACTTCCCACCTGCAGATGAGACAGCAACAACATATTACATTCTACTTTCAACAAATTGCCAGACAATCTGCTATTTTCCTGCAATGCGTCCGAGCACATTTTCTCACCTCCTCAGGCGCGCCACTCCCGGGGAAGAAATTGCCGTCATCGTATCGATGAATAGACAGGTAGAGAACATTGGGGTCATCGTAGAAGGCTTGCTGGGTGCCGTTGCCGTGGTGAACATCCTGAAATCACAGGTTGTGAGAAACGAGCGGAAATGATCGTCAAACGAATGCCGTGCCTACCCAGTCGACGATGAGGATCCTGTTGATGTTGAGTCTCTGCTGCAGCAGTTTGGCAGCGATGGCCACAGAGTTGAAGTAGCAGAAGCCCCTGGAATGTCAAAAGAAACCTACTTTGTTTTCATTTTTTAACTCTTTTCCTCCAGTGAACGTCAACCCCTTCGGACCATAGATCATTGCAGTGGACATGCCATATTTGCGTGTCTAAACCAATGCAAACGCATAATTTGGATGATGTCAAAACTTCTGGTTCATGATTGGATCCTAGCTAACCAATCACAATCGCAAGTTGATTTGCATGATGTTCATGTTAAAAAATGTTACATATAAGCTTGGTAAGTTTACAACACCTTACAGCCATACTATAACAAATAAAAACATGAGCTAACCCATAAAAAAAAAAAATCCATGTTGTTCTTATGTGGGAAAAAAAAAAAGAGTCAATATCAGTAAAAAAAAAAAAGAAGAAAAAAAAGTAATAATAAATTGCCCAGCAGAAAAAATGTAAATTGGGGTTAATTGACGTTAACGGAAAACTCAACGAGTACTGCCAATACTACTGTTTTTTTTTTTCAATGGGCAGTGCAATGTCTTGGGCAGCTCCGGTTTCATGAATGAGCTGAAAAAAAAACACCTGCTAACTATGGCCAGCAGATGGCAGCATGATGGCAGCGTTGTATCTCTTTTCAATGGTATCCCGTGGATCAAATTAGCCTGGAAGCCACATCTGGACAGGCCATAGACCAATCAAATTTGTCTATTTGTGTTACGTCGTCTACGTGAGCATCGTCACTCTTCACATTTTTCTCGCAACAACCACATAAGTCATTCACTAACTGTCTCTCTTCAGCTAGTAGCCATGTTGAATTTTTACTACGTCTCTGCAAAAAAACAAACTTCAATGAGTCGCTTTTCTGACGTCACGTCCACTCTTCGCTCATTGGTTCATTCCACTGTCTGTCAGCTCAGGTTTGCCCCGCCTCAGAAATGCGACTGATAGGGCGGTTGACCAGACTCGCTCTCCGGCAAAGCCGCGAGTGAGTCGGAATTTTCAGGCTAGGATCAAATAGCATGACAACATGGCGGGGTTTAGGAAATACGTTTTTAAGGATGTTGTGAATAATCAAAGCTTGTCACATTAAATATAATTCACAGAGTGTCACGAAACAAAAACTATTAGTGTCAATGTCACTGTTGTTCAGAAAATGCATCTTTTCACAAAAAGCTTGTTTTCTTATTTTTTTCCATTTTCGCTTAAAATGACCTATTGTGAAATGGAACGGAATAAGGTAGAATCATACTTTTTTTTTTCTAATGAGAGAATGGTACCCACCATGTTTAGGTAGCCATAGCACACATTATTCTGTTTGCCTTGAAAGAGGAGTTAAAACGCTTGAAATCGGCTGGCAGTATGGCTTTTCTTTTTGGATAACGTTTTGCAGCAAAGGAGTTAAAGAGAAGAAAAAAACTAGAAATTGGCACGGAAATGTACTAATGAAGTGAAAAAATGTGTCATTTCTGTCGCAGATAGCATGTCACTAGTATTTGTTGTGTCCTACTGAGTGTGTTGACAGCTGCGGCCTTACATGGGAGTGCTTTCCTCTGCGTGGTGTCCTGGAGGTCGCACCACAGCGAAACCATTCTGGGGAAATGAATAAGACGAACAACAAGCCCATCAACCACAAAAATAGTTTGAAATGTGCTTTGACTGGCAGTAAATGCATTTAGTGAAAAACACAGTAAGGTGCCAAGCTTGGCCATGAATAGCGCGAAGACAAAAAAACCATGAGTAATTAAACCAATGCCGCTTTTTTCTCAAACCGAGTCCAAGTACAAGGTTGAAAGTGAACGCTTCATCCAGTTTACAATTTGGCTTTTTTTTTTCTCCCTAGCTTTAGTGTTTTCATCCAAGTATTGCCACACGGCTAACATGACACCTACTTGTATTTCACCTGCCTGGAAAGTGCTGTACTGTATATGTGCTGCCTTTGTTGTGTGTGGATTGGCCTCCAGGGGGCAGTGTGTTGCATGCAGGCAATAGGTCGATTTGATGAAAGGAAACAAAGACATTTGATACTTGCAAATAATTTGAATCTTAAGCAATCAGAGCATGCAGGAGTGATACATAGGATGTTTTGGATTATTTTCAAAAATGTCTCTTTGGTGCTCTTCAGTGGAAGGTTCAGCAAATAATTTCAAAAAAACAAGAGGCTCAGGTACTCAAAGTAGTTATGAATTAAAGGCCTTTATTTTAAAGTGACCAGTTGATTAAAAAATTGTCTGAAGGCCTACAACTGCGGAAATTTGCTTTTTTTTTTTTTAAAGGATCTTTGTGCAGTTTGTCACTTACTTACTCACGACTGCCACCTCTGGCCCAAAGCGTAACTGCAACATCAGTGTCAGGCTCGTTCATGTTACGCGTGCGTAATCTTAAAGTGACAGCCACAGTTGACTACCGAAGACATGACTTCAAATAAGGTAAGAAAAACTCCGCCCCTCTCCAAGGAAAACAGTCAGGGCTCTTCGTACTCATCTGGACATTAGTGGAGCATGCATGGTGTAGAAAAAGCTTGAATTTTACCTTTTTAAACGGCACAACGCACCTTTAAGCAACTGGCCATGTTAAAATAAAGGCCTTTTACTCAGTCTCCTGTTTTTTAACCTAATTTGAATTAACGGTAAGAACAAAATTCATGCCCGTTGTGACTTTTGTTGTCATCTTCCTGTTTATATTGATCATTCTTTTGTGTTCGGCTCATCGTTATTTAAAGGTTTGGCGCAACACTAATGCTAATATGTTAGTCTGCCTATTTGGTTTCGCATTATGTGCTAGCATTAAGCTAACGTTTTAAAGACGAAGCTCTGTGTTTTGGGAAATACACAACATTTAATTTTCTTTATTACTTTTACAGTAAACCTTAACTGGCAGTGTCAATAAACAGCTTGAAACACACACATGTACTCTTTTTAAAAAACGGTTTGCTAAAATGCACGTCTCACACTCAGAGCGAGGTTTTAGTATCGGAGTACAACTACTTTGTTACTGTACCGGAGTATTTTTTTTTCAGCACTTTGTACTTTCCTGTGTATTTATTTTTTTGACTACTTTTTACTTTTATCCGTTACATTTGAACATGAGTATCTTTTTACTCGATACATTTTCAAAACAAGGTTGTTACGCCCGTTTTAAATGCATGAAAACGATTGAAATAATAGACCTGGAAGAAGAAGCAGCCGTCAATGATTCTTGGCCCCGCCAATCATATGAAGCGTTACACACGGTCCTCTACATCCCAGATTGTAATTGGCTCGACGTCAATCTATGACATGACGTGCAATTGGCTAGGACACATCCAGTGAAAATACTTTTTACTTTTACTCGTCAAGTACATTTCAGAGCCTGTACTTTTTTACTTTTACTTGAGTAATTATTTGAGGGAGTACTTTTATCAAAGTTCTTTTTTAGACAAGTAATTGTACTTTTACTCAAGTAGAGATTGTCTACCAAGTGCGAAAGTCCGCATATAAATTAAGCCCTTTGAAATGCATTGGCGGGGAAAAATAAACTCAAATCAAACACCAAAAATTCTTCAAAGAACAATGATAAACGTCAACATACTTTTCCCACACAAAAAAAACGAGGAAAATTGGGTAAAAATAACTGCAAAATATTTTAAAAAAGTGAAAATTCTCATTTTACAACGAATTGTACTTCCGACACAATTACTACATTCTTACAGGCCAGTTTTTTTACCCAAAGTGAAGAATAGCATTTGCTGGTGAAAATATGACAACGGCATGATGACGATACCTTCAGCTCCCCGGTGGCCACTTTGAAGACAAGCTCCACAACGGAGCCCACGGCGAGGCGCGCTGCGCTGGACGAGTGGACTTCATTCCAGATGGTGTCACTGTCCACCTGAAATGGACCCACACGGTTACCCGGTATGAATTGGCTTTACTGTATTCGTGTTTAACGTATCATGCAATACGCCACTTACGCCCACCCCGCCACACGGTAGCCGCACAAACATGGGCGTGATTGAACCTGGTAGAGTGGGGGAAAAAACAAAGTCAGGTCAGGTAAATGGAGAGCCGAGCGACCCTGCGCGTGTGTGCGTGCTTACAATCGAGTTTCTGTCTGAGAGGGTTGGTTCCATACAGCAGGACGTGGGCTTCAGAGTGAACCGTCTGCAGTTCTTCCAGAGTGGCTTTTCTCCCACGGATGCACTACACGCACACACACACACACACACACACACAAATCAAACGCTGTGTGCCTTTACAACTTGTACGTAATGAAGAAATGTGGGGATACTACCTCGCACTGCGCCCTGAATCCGGTTTCCTGCAAGCGGGACCAAATGCTCTGGATCCGGCCCGCGTGCTCTGGGTGACTGTTGGTGTTGCCGCACATGCACTGGTGCTTCTGCATTAGAGAATCGTACACGAGACCTGGAGGAAACACGCATAGAGAGAAGACATCCATTGGTTTGGAATTCGGCAAGACAATATTCACTCAAAATTACAGCTGGCCAAATGACTCATACTCTGTACTTAGTAGAAGTCAAGATACTCGCTCATGTTGGCTTGACTTTTATGCTATCAATGCTATGTATTCCCATAACCCTATTAAGGTAAAGTGACTACCAATTTTTTTTTTACAAATAGCTACTCTCTATGTGTGTGGTTTTTTTTTTCAGATTTGGTGGAGATTTTCTGGAAGCCTGTTGTTTTTAGGCTGGCACAAGACAACACATTTACCACTATCCATTCTTGAAGCAAAAAAAAAAAAAAAAAGTTTCATTAGATAAGATCTATGGTTTATGTTTCTCCATGTTGCTGCTGCCATTGTTTTTGTCACCAAAATATCATTCAACATAGACAGATGTCAATACCACTTTTTTTCTCTTGAGTGGTCATACGCGAAGTGCGCATTACGTCTGCGCATGCGTGACTTGCTACCAAACAAAGCCGTCATTTGAATGGCGGCGAATGGAGTGCTGAAATTGTTTGCGTAACTGCACACCTTAAAGCTTGCAAGCATTGTTTAAAGGCCCCATAGTATGAAAATGCACTTTAGTGGGGGTTTCTACCAGTAATATGCATCCTCGGCCTGTCTACAATCAAACCAGGTATAAAAAAAAAAATCAGTCCGCAACTTCTTTAGCTTTCTCCTCCTTTCTAAAATATGTGCTTCAAACGGGCAGATTAATCTTCCGCGACGTAGTGACATCAAAAAGACACGGAAGTGCACTTGACCGAGCCCCCTCGGGTTAATGTTAGGTTAGGTTTGTCACGCCTTTCTTTTTCTCCCCTGCTCACAAATGCTCCGTGGAGAGGGGAAAGAATGACCAGGAAAAAGTGGTTGCTTCCTTCGTCCCAAGTCTTCGAGAAGACAGTGGATTACTTTTATTTTTGAAGGACGTGTACCGACATCATTTCTCAAAGGACTGTTTTGTTCGTGAGAGCCTGTTCAGACCTGGATTTGCAACACGTTTAAACTTATTACTTACTTAAATTTAACATTTTTGATTTAGCCTTCCTTCCTATCCTTTCTAATAAGAGATGTGCACCTTCTACCATATTACTGGTGTATTTTTGGTGCCTAAAGTGCGGGCTACATTTGTCGTGTGGAGGTTGTTTGGTTACAAGAGGTCAGATATGATAACGCAGACGGTGGTTGGATAATATGAAGCGGTTGCGTATTGTTTTGTCAAGATACAATCCGCGGTGGTTAATTTGCCGTGACTGGCAACTCGCCACCTAGTCGGCATGACTTTGTGATGCTAACCGGCCGCTAAGTGGTCTTGACGAGATGGCTTGCACGTTGCGACCGCGCAGTTTGCCTAAATGTTCACATTTGCGTTATTCATAGCCGCTTGTAAATGTCTACAAGCATTCACGGCAAATCGGAGACATTCACGGCATTTACCCATTGCCAAATATCCATTGCCTAAACAATCACAAACTAAAACTACAACATCTCTGTAGTAACGTTATGCTAGTTTTTCTTATGGTTAAACGTTATGCCACTTTTTTCCACATATTAAAATAGTTGTCAAATGTGTAAAAGACATGTCTGTATTTTTCTTTTCTTCTGTTCCCATGGCCAGTCGTTTCCATTCACAACATTAGCACATGGCTCCCGTAACCGAAATCACTGCCCCTTTGACAGAGAAGGGCATGGCCGAGGCGTGGCCTGGTGCAGCTATTTACATAAAAGTGACACACCCCTAAAACGGGCCGTTTTAAACAGAGCGTTTTTTGGCTGATTTAGGGACAGCAAAAATATTAGATCCAAAGTCAATTTTGACGAATGCATGTCACAGACATGTCTTTTACACATTAGAGAACTATTTTAGCATGTTGAAAAGTTGAATAATATGAGACCTTTAAACGGCTTTCGCCGTATGTAAAAAAAAACAACAGGTGCACTTGGTGCAAAGCTCGAGTGCAGTGAACGCTTGTAAACCTCTCTTTGCAATTTCTAGACAGAAAAGAAAGATCCAAATTTATTATTTTTAAAACGAGGTAAGAGACGGAAGCTTGCTAGCGGACGTACGTTTAACCAAACTAATGGAGTGACAGTCATTTAAGAACCTGCTTCTAGCCCCAATTGACCCCTTCAATGAAGAAAGCTCCTACCCGTCTTTTGATCGCGTCCCGGTGTTGTGTCCTCGGTCCAACTCCCGGTAAAGTGCACACATTCAGTCAAATAATAAGCACTTAAATAGACTTAACTGTCGTGTCCCGGCAGAAGACAGTCAGCAACGACATGTTATTCATGTTTAAAATAGATTCAATAAAAAACATACACTTTCCAACGCTTGAAATGGTCCAAATCGGCGCTTCCCCAGTTAGACTTCATTACTTTTCAATGACAAGTTGGTAGCAGGCTACCAGCCGGCCTAACCATAATGCACCGCGCTGCCGAGATGCACACTTCGCTTATTGATACCACCTAGTACTTATGGTACGTAAAATTTAAAAAGAAAAAAGGGAAAAAAAAGTCAATTTCAAAGAAAACCTATATATGCCTATCTAGCAATTTTCCTTAAAATAGAATGAAGTGAATGGCAATTTTCTATTCTTCTTATTTCTAATTTCTAGTTCCTAATCGTAAAACCGCTACAAGAGTGCAGCCCGCGACCTTGAAATAAGGCCAGCTATCGGCCTGGTGTCAGTACTCGCCCATCGATAAACGTCGATTTCAAACACAGTTCAATTTACCGTGTTGTCATGCGAGGAGTTTGAAATAAGTAATAAGCCTGTTTTGCAAAAGTAATTAATAGACAGTGAAGTCTGTTACAAAATGTAGGGCGGAAAAGTCATCCGAAAAATAAATACCGTACTCAAGTCACCTTTTGCCCACCACGAACCTAGTGAGAATAAGCGGTTCAGAAAATGGATGAATGAAAGTCACCTTTGAAAGGCAAGATCCACAAAGCGATACTCGCAATTTGTCTAAGTACACTTCATTCTAGAATGAAACAGTAAAACAGTAAAGTACAGATACCATAAAAAAATCTACTTAACTCATATACTTGCAGCCATTTTCACTGAAGCAACCCCCTTCGCTCCGGGCTGTTTTACTGGATTTTGACAGATTTTGTAAGGTCCACAGAATATTGTGTTCTATTGCTATAAATACATGGAATCTACCAAAAAAAAGATTAGAGTCTCTTCTTTCATCAGGAAAAAATGCATATTTGTATATTTTTCCGTTTTACAGCAATTAGCATTAGAATATAGCTAAGTTTTTATCATCATTCACAAATCTGTTTAAAACACTGGGGAAAAGAGCTTTTTTGCAACATGGCCCTAGTTGATCTCTTATACTCTGCTGCCACCTGCTGGACGTTTTTGTAATAACTACCATTGCTTTAAGTGTTCTCTAAAGTTCAGAGTTTCCAAAGAAACACGAGTTTTTATAAAAAAAAAAAACCATAAAAACGTATAAATACCTTTTTGGGACCATGGCAATAATTAAAAGAGAACCTATTCATAAGTTTTTGGGAGCAAATGTGTTAAGTACAGTAACAACATATTTGCACTCCATTACGTGCCACCACAAAAGCAGAGAGGTTGGGCTGACCAGTGATAAAGCGAGGCTTGATGGGCGGATCCGATGGTGGGACACTGATGGAGAAGGGCGAGGCCGAAGCTGGGGACGACTGGGCCCGCGATAGAGGGCGGTGTCCTGGGAAGGAGATGGACAGCCCGGCAGCTTCCATGGAAGCTTGATAGTTTCTCAGCTGGTGAATTCGCTGCTGCTCCAACAACAGGGCTTGCTGCTCGCACGCACACAAATCAATCACAGTTGTCATGATTGGAGCGGAAAATGTAGCTTATTGTTTTTACCTCCCTGCGACGCTCTGCGCAACATCATCGAAATTGGCCCAGACACGGCCTCATTCGTACCTGTCTAAAGAGAAGCTCCTGCTCGGCCTGCCTCTCCCGCTCCCGGTGCTGTTGCAGCGCTTCCTCCTGGAGCTCGTGCGGGTCGGGTGGCTCTTGCTTGATGGTGACCCCTAGCGGTAGCGTGCCCACATCTTGGTGCTCTCTCAGCTCCTCCTCCGTTTCCTCCGGGTGGCTCTGGTGCTGGCGGCCCACGGGCGACTCGCCGGGCTTGGCTATCAACTGTGGGGACGCGGAGGCGGGAGGTGTGAGGAAGCAGCGGGATCTAATGGGTTCGCTTAGAAGTGTGAGCACGAGTTAATTCAGAGGATGACTGAAATGACTTGTTACGAAGAAAGCCTTTTCTCTGGAATGCTCTTTCAAGCAAGCAAAAGATTTTCAACAAATTTCATGTCTCACTTTTAGTGGAATGTGAGTTCAGTTCAGCCGACTAAAATGTACAGTGGTACCTTGAGATATAAGTGACTCGAGTTGGCAGTTTATTTGAGATACAAGCCGTTGTTCGGCTGATATTTTGCAAGCTGAACATTGTTGGTACGAGCTTGGTATGATGGCACACATTTGCCTCATCACAACTTATATCCCTCCGCCAATATAACTCCCTTACCTTACTTATTGTCCCAAATAAGAAAGAAAATAGTCCTTACAAATATAGACAATAATGTAAAACTAAATTATCTTACACACAAGCAAGTCTACAGAATGAATTGAGGAACTTTATTAGAGAAATTTTTAAAAAGTGAATAATCAATATAAATTCATAAGAAAATAGAATTTTAAAAGGGATACTTGACTCATCTTGCCATTTTCAGCAGTAAAACGTTCATATTTTGTCCAGGATTAATTTGATAACTTCATTATTTTTCATATACAATGAATACCCTTAAAAACTAAATTTTCCACTTTATGTCGACTAAAGATGACATCACCTGTGCTGAGGAAGTAGGTAACGACCAATCACGGCTAACCTGTGTTCTGGGTTTGGTCAGCAAACTCAGCCATGATTGGTCGTTACCTACTTCCTCAGCACAGGTGATGTCATCTTCCAAAGAATTCTGGACAATATATGATTTTTTTCCGACTGAAAATGGCTCATTGAGTCAAGTATCCCTTTAAAGGTATCTTACTGTTTTCTCAAAATGTACTGTTCACATGAATTTAAATCTATTTTCTTAAATTTATGAAAGGCCTGACCTATTCCACTTTCAGACCATTCAGAATATTTTTAATTTACATTTACAATTATTGAATTAGAATTATGAAACTACTTTCATCTCATCCTTGCTGATGTCAATGTTTGTGTAACACTGACGGGATTATAACACGTGTTGTTTTCATTAATAAACTAAATCATTTTTAACCAGTTATTGCCTCTGCAAAATTTTATTTTTGCAGAGTTTTTATCACGTTCTTGATATTTAAGAAGAATTGATCTTCCATAATTAATCAATATTGAATCGATTGATAACATTTTTATCGATACCCAGCGCTATAGTTGATACGGTTAAAGGACAACTACATCTGGAGCCAGCTGTTCACAGAGCAGCGATTCAGCTGATTATTAGTCACTTATCAGTCATTGTATGTATGTGAATGTGTGTGTATTACAAGTGTCAGCTTCAAGCAAGCACGCAACTGTCCAAATTTCCAAAATTCACCAGCCTTGCCCTCCCCTGACTCGCTTGTCACCAGGGGACAACATTGACATCATAGGATTCTGACAGCCCGAACAAGACCCACCAGACCGGCAGACCCCCACCACCATTACTCCTGTCAAACCAGTTTCTGCTGTGTCACCAATTAGTCATGTGGAAAGAGCTCCCCTATGAGCACTTGCGGCGAGCGCGGCGCAAGAGGAGGCAAAGGAGAGAGAATCCCTCGATTCATCCGCCCACTTCCAATAGTTTTGGCTATCAGAGCAACATCTGCTCGCTTCCACCATGGACGTACGAGGCAAAAGCTTTTGCTCTGTTACCATGGCAACTAACCTCGCAGCCCATGGAAACTTGGTCATAGTCATATGGACGTGGACCAATGATGCACATACACACACAAAGACACACGTGCTCTGTCTTAGCCCAAATATGCTTCCACCTACTCATCGACAAAAAAAAAGAGAAAGGAGAGCTTGGACAAGAAATGTGTAAATCAAGCGCACGCTTAACAAATATATACACACAGCTACCCACACTTGAAAACACCAGCTGCACAACTTATCCTTTTCTCTTTGCTTATATTTTGTGTTCAACCACCAGTGCATTATTTTTTTTATGAATACATTTTTATGAATACATTTTTGATTGGTCATGTGATTATTTACAATTACATTTTTTAATTGCCTGATGCCCCTAATTAAAAAAAGAATACAATTTTATATCTGTGCTAAATGTACAATAAAAAAATGTTCCTAGGTTTTCATTATCTTGTTAACAAAAGTGGATTTTTTTTTGTAACTAATAGAAATAGTTTAAATGAAATTTTGACGTCTATAGCCATCAATGGCAATGAATGAGTTAAAAAAAAAATCTACATTTTAAAAAGTTCAAAAAATTGTTCAATAAGCATTAAGGCTTTAAGACATTACAACAAAATCAAGATTGGCATTTGTATTAAAAAACATTTTGACGGCAACATTTTTCTCCCCCTTTTTACTGAAAATGAATATTTCAAATATCGGTTATCGGCCTCCTTGACTACTAATAATCGGCATCTGCCCTGAAAACCATATCTCTATATCTTCATATGCGCATCTCTGCCATCTTCTCTCTTACTTTGTTGAACTGAAGCTGCTGCTGTTGCTGTTGCTGGAACTGCTGCTTGTGCTTCTCCAGGAACTGTTGGTGCTGCTGCTGGACCACCAGCTGTTGTAGAGCGAGCGCCTGGGCATGGGCTTGAGCAGCGCTCCCTTGAGGCAGCGGCGCCGACTGGGTGCGACCCAGAGGTCGGTGCTGGCGCTGCAGCTTGGCCATGGAGGCTGCCGGCGACATGGACAAGCCACTTACACCTGGGGGGAGGCGCAAGCCAGAGAAAAAGGGGCACATTAGTGATGGGGCCATAAAATATGACAACACATATTCGTAGTCTTCCAAAAGTCAGACTTAATATAGGTTAGCAGATGTAATTGAAAAAAAAACTACCATCTGGGCTGCCAGACTGCAGCTCTTTTATAGTGATGACACAATGAGAAAAATGAACAGCTTAGTTTTTTTTTTTTCAGAGGTTCTGACACATATACTGGGGAAATTGTTTTAATTATCATGTTCAATAATTACTTTTTGCTGACTAAACTGAGAAGTAAAAATTCCCTCTCTCTGCCCAGGATGCGTGTGCACGTGTCTGATTTGAAGTTCCTCTACCAGCACATGCGTCTTTGTGAGCATTACTGGCTGGCTGGCAAGCTGCAGCTACAACCACAGCCTGACCCCTAACACCAACCAAATCAGAAGGTAAATGAGTGAATTGTTTTGGATTTTAGTTTTATCATTAGTTTTCATTAACTAAAATAACCTTTGCAGTCATTATTATTACATTTTTTAAAATCTCAATTAACTGGCCTATGGTGACTTTTCCTACCTGTCACCAGGGGGCTCTGCGCAGGAGTCTGCTCCATGAGTACCATGTGCTGGAGCAGCGGACTGTGCCCGCCTGTCCCTGCCGCCGCTTCAGCCAGGTAGGGTGTCAAGTGGCCACCTGAGAGGAAAGGAGGGCTGAGGGAGAGCGCTGGCTGCAGACTGCCATCTTGCTGAGCAGATGTCACCTGAGAGAGAACAAAAAGTGTTACTGCCGTTCCTACGTCGACGTCGTCTGTTACGGCAAAGCCAGGTTCTTACGTTGGATGCAGCAGTGGCGGTGGCGGTGGCAGGCAAGCCCAGCGTAATGTTTGGCAAGGATGGTGAAGTGTAGAGGGATAGCTGGCTAATAGAGCCTCGCTCGGCACCACCGCACAACCTCTGGCTCATGGATGCCTGCAAATGCATTTAGATAAACACTCAGAGGGAAAAATCTATCTAGTATTTTTAAAGAGATCATTTTATGAGTTTATCATTCATCAATGCAGAAAACAAAACAAAACAAAACAATGGCTGGTCTATTAAAAACTGTACACAAGAGTACACTACAAATTTAAAAAAAAAACATACCCAAAAAACCTTTTGACAAAGGTTATGACTAGTGCTGTCAAAGTTTAAGCGTTAACTAATTAATTAGTCACAAATAATCATGTATTAACGCAGATGAATTACACTATTAATTTGGATAGTGTTAAAGGTAGCACATGTTTTGTTTTTGAGCAATACACATAACTACATGCATTTAAGCAAAGCATTTAATAAATGTTTGCGTATGACATTCAGAATATTTGGTCATGTCAAACTATTGGGGTCATTTTTTTCCATTTTAAATGATGCAAATAATTAACATGCGTGTGCAGTGGATACATTTTTTTTGAAGACGTCCTCATAACATTAAATGTCGAAAAAATGAACACATAACAGGTGTTCTTTACATTTGGCGGGCAAAAAATGTTGACAAAAAAGCCTTTTTAATGAAGCGATTAATCGTGATTAATCCAAATCCAATCCAAATAAAAAATGTCATGTTACGACTGAAGTGGCAAATGTGCAAGTGCGGACTAGCAGACGTCGAGATGATGGCAAACAGCCTCCTTCACACGCCACTAGTGCTCCTAATGGCAGCCACAAATAGAAGCTTGCAGGCTCCTCAGTGGTCCTCCTCTGCTGACTCATCATCTGAAGAGCATTCGCTCTTTGCATTCACACACACGCACACACACTGCTGGGTTTAAAAGCCAATAACAATCACCTGGCACTCGACTCCAGCACAAAGACGCCAAACTAATCTGGCAGAATATGGGCTCGTATGACGCTTTTATTTGAGAGTAAATTACCTCTTTGCTGCTGGAGACTGACACAGTGATGCCGTTTTCATTGGGGATGTTGTTGTAACTGTTGTTCGGGGAGCTTGGGCCCGAGCCCGGGGCACTGCTACATGCAGAATCTGCATCGAGCACATACATTAAAAAACAGAACAAAGCATTGAATGTATCCAGTCCACCAAAAAAGATATTAAACGTCATGGAAACCCTACCTGCCATGTCGAGAGAGCGCTTTTTTGCAGAGGTGATGGGGCTGTCTCGACGACGGAGGAGCGGACTGCTCCGCCGCTCGCTGACCTTCTGCTTCAGCCTGGAGCGCAGCTTCAGGTTGGGTTCGGAGGCTGAAAGGACAGGTTGCAAAAAAAAAAAACTTTAGGGCACTAAAAAGAGTTTTGAGTGCTACTGGTTGCTGCCTTTATTGATATGAGCAGGACATGTGTAAGCTCCTGAGCGATATAGAGTACTGTAGTTTCTGGGTTTACACACTTCATGTCGGTCCACAGCATAGAATGAGTCATTGAGGCATGTAACTGTACTCACAAGCCACTACTTGTTATTGTACAATACTTCCTATTTAGATGTTTTCTAGACAAGGCAAATTAGGATCCAATTTCCAGAAGACGATGTAGCTGAAAAGCAATTAGCTCAAATTTGGCAGGCTTTTTTGAGACAGAAAGGAGAGAAAAGCATGTCACCTTGGCACCGCCCACACAAAAATAATGCACTGTTTATTATGCCCTTCGACCTTCCAAAAAGCCACCATTTGATGAATTCAATTGTTTGTAGTCATCAAAGGAAAACTAACAGTAATTTCTGAACTATAAGCCGCTACTTTTTTCACTTGCATTCGAACCTGCGGCTAATACAAAGGTGCGGCTTATCCATCAGATCACAAGGGGGCGCACTATAAAAGAAGCGCAAGAGCGTCAGGCAGAGCAAAACAAACCAAGTGAGCTCAAATACAGTAGGAGAGACAGAGCGAGAGCGAGACAATTTGCGTCGGGTGCGGCTTATATGTGTAACAAACTTGAGTATTCCCTAAATCTAGCCAGCGCGGCTTATAGTCAGGTGCGCCTTAAAGTCCAGAAATTATTGTAAATAGAAAGACATTCAACCAAAAACTGATTACCACACACAATTGGGTTAGTCTTCCCCTACATTTCTACCTTTGAAAGCATTGCTTGAAGGAGTGTAATGATATCAAAACTTCACGATATGATAATTATGCAGATATTGTGGGGGGGATAGAGATATGTTTAAAAAAAACCTCATAATGACATCAAACATTTAAGATTAAAAGCCTCATCTTTACAATGCTAATTAACTGAGGTTATAATTATACATAGAGTTCATATAGTACAGGTCACATTAACATCAATCCACACAAATGACCTGCAATCACTAATAACACTTAATATGCATGTGAATGGAGTCAATTTGTGGAGGAACTCGAACGTATTATGTTTACGTTATCCTTCATCTGGTGAGTAGCATGGCTCTTAAATGTAAGAAGCCAAAACATGCCGAAATTAAAATTAAACTGCACTATCAAACTACCCACTAGAAGGTGCTGGAAGTGCACAAATGGAAATCAACCGAGCCTTTTTAGCAGATGTACTGCTTTTAATATTGTGACAAGAAGACGACGATATTGATACTAGTTTTAATATGGCAACATTGCTGTTATAACAGCTAAATAGCAAACATTTATAATGTTTAGTATCACAAACTATGTAAAATGTTGCTCATTTGGGATCCATTGCAGCCTGATCATCTTACCACATTTGCGGTCCCTTCTCAAGGTTTCAAATTTTTTGCCTGTTTTTTGTTTTTGTTTTCCCTTGCCCTCTTGTGGTTCGATTAGGGGACGTTTGTCAATTGTGGGCATGTGAAGCCCTTTGAGACTCGACTTGACTTGTTATCATTACGTCCCAATTGCCACGCATTATAATTAGGCACGACTCATTCAAAAACATATTCAGTGTGACATAGAAAATTATATATATATATATATATCCGTGTTTAAAATGAGCCTCTGAAGTGAAATTAAGTGACACACACGTTTAGAGAGCTGTCACTGCGAGGTCACGCTCATGCGCAAGCCCGCCGATGTTCTTAAGTGGCGCTATGAAGTTGTCTGCCTTCTGACTCAGGCATTCACTCTCCAGTGAAAAGACAAGCGCAGAACGCCTTGCATCTCTTCTCTTCAAAAAGCACAAAGCGACAACATCAAGTGATGTTTGCTGCTCCTGGGTGCATCCGTAATGCGCTTGCACATATTGGACTATTAACATGTGTCATACGCCATTTCTCAGGTTATAGTGTTGAGGTTTGAATTGTGAATTCCATTAATCTCCAAAGAGCAAAAATGGGAAATACATACAAGAGTGCTATTGTGGCTTGGAACCATTGCACGTGTGTGTGTGTGCGCGTGCGTGTCACACCTGTTTTCCGAAGTGGGAAGTCATCCCGTGGATTGTAGACGCCCAGCACAGGGTGATTATATGTGGACATAACAGTCTGTGGAGGTGAGCTCTGGTCTAGAGAGCTGTGTTGAGTTTTTCTATGGCAGAAAAAAAAAAAAGCAACTCAGAACCCGTCATAAGTTACCACCAATAACGTTAAAGTCAGGTGCGTTGTGGTCAATTTGTGTTGATAAGAATCATGTCATGCATGCGATGAGGGAAGGCGGAGAGGAAACGGCAAAGTGTGCACACCTGCAAAGAGCTTTAGAGATGCTACAACAAGGACTCAGGGACGAGCATCAAAGTTAAGAGCCCCTATCATCAGGTTCCAATAACCTGCGCTTACTTGTGTATGTGTTTGTTAACATCTTTTTTTTTTTTAAATAACCGACTCCATCCATCTCTCAGCACCATATTGATGCAGAAGCTTTGAAATAATATGGTTGTAAAAGTGTGCACACCCTCTACAGTTGGGGAGGTGGCCGTGTTGAGAATGAACCAATTATTGATGTTAAATCAAATCAAATCTTTATTTATAAAGCGCTTTTCATACAAAGATCCTACCAGCGCTAGTATTGTTTACTTCCCACATTGTGTATTACAGTTGTCAAAATGTAACACTTATTGTTTCTTATGGTAGTGCCACCATGCTAAATTCCTTGGATTCATAATTATTTGATCCTTTCGGTTATGTAATATTTATTGCTCTCTGGGTACTTGTTTATTATTGCGTTTTAAAGTTAGTAGCAGAGTAGCTTGACATTTTGAATGGGAGATGAAGGTGGGATTAAAGAAGTTTTCTTCTTCCCACTCCCTTTTAGGCGGAATTGGACTTGTTTTTTTTCTTTTTGTGCTGTGTGCCTTTTTATTGCCTGAAAATTAAATGAAATTAAATAATTCATACAGCATCACAAATTTGAATGGCGACACCATTTACAGTGCCTCAGATTAATCCTAAATAAACTCTAACTAGGCTTTTCCTGACTTTTTTGTTTGTTTGGACATGTTCATTTCTATCTAGCAGAAGTGTGACGGTTTTGTGCTAACACTGCCTGGTACTTAAAACAGGATAAGGCCCCAGTTCCAGTTGAAGAAACACAGCCCCAAGGAATGATACTACCATCCATCACTGTATGTTCTCTTAGTGATAAGCAATGTTGTGTTTGTGCCCTTACTCTTTTTAGCATTTTGGCCAAAAAGTCTAACCTTACTTTCAACATGTTGCCAAAACACACTTGAAATCTCCCTAATGCATGTTGGAAAATGGGTTATGGTCCGATGAAACCAAGATTCAACTTTTTTTTACATTTTTATATATTACCAAAAGTTATGTTTGGGCCGATACCAAAAACAACACCATATCTAGAGCAAAGCATGGTGGTTGGCAGCATCATTTTCTAGGGCTGCTTTTCTTCATTTGGAAACGGGGCCTTAGTCAAGGTGGAGGGAATTAGGAACAGTAGAAAGACGTCCAAAAAGCCTACTAGAACATCTGAAATCCATCTGGCATTTTAAATGGTGGCAGGCATGTGTTAACTCCCATTTAACATTAGTTTGAATGTCAATGGTTCAATTTGAACACAGCAAGTGTGTACACATGAAAGACCATATTATTTATTTTTCCTCTCTCTAAATGTTTTTATTTTCCAGTTGACTTGTACAGGTGGAAAAAGCTCACTTTTTTTCATATCACAAAAAAATGGAATTCAAACAGTTGTGTATCGACGTTTGATACCCACTGTATGGAAACAGAATGATGTCTCCTCACCTGTACCAGTAGGGAGCATCGTTGGGGAGCCCACCCTGGTTGAGGCTCCGCTGGGCCAGGGCCTTTTTTTTGTTGAGGACAAACTCCTGCAGACGCATCTTTACCTCCGTACTTGCCACAGCACCTGCGAGGACACGACTAAATGAGCCAAACATAAGGTATGAAATGTGCATTACAATAACAAAGTGGATATGAAAATTGTGTGCTTCGAAATGCTTTGAGACCACCAAAACTTTAACACAACACACACATCAGTCTCAAACATAAACACACACAGATACAGCCCCCGCCACTTTCCAGCCATCCTGAGTGCAAACGGTGCTCAAGGACTGCTGCCCGCTTACAGAAGCCAGCATTAATAACCGGACTTGCCTCGCACCAAGGCCACCAGCTTTGACAGCTCCTGGACCGCATTCAGGAAGCAGTATCTCCAAGTAAAATGGAAATAAAATGACATGCATGGAAATGGAAACACACATGCATGAACTCGCATTGAAAATTTCAGAGGTTCTTAAAATCTCCTTCACTACCAGCCATTTTAGAAAAGTTCACAATTTTCAATACCCACACGATATTATGTTCAATAATTATATATAAACCGAATCTGTCAAATGACCGAATAGACTCCCTCTTTTCTGCCTTTTCCCATTCTTTGATCATCGACAGTAGAAAAATGTAGGTTGCACAAAATGCAGCCAATACTCCAATGGACTCTAAAACGGTGTTTATTTCGTATAAAATGGGGCAATGATGTCGTCTACTGGTGGTTGTATTATTATATTTATATATGTATACTGGCCCCGTTGAAAAGAATGTAATTGACAAGTATACTTGTCAAAAGCAGTAAATGAGTTTAACCTTGTTGGAATTAGTGAACCCCACCAATTTCTGATGCACATTCACCTAACCCTAATGAAAAATAACATGATTTTTTTATTTTTTTCAAATTCAAGATCTGGCTCTCTTCACTTTGAATTTAGAAAGTGTTGTGTTCTTGTATTCTTCATGTCCTTGAAGCTTAAGGAAGTGTTCCTTTAGTTTTGCTAGCTGGCTAGTTGTGCTGAACTAGAATTGTTCAGCTTGGCATTGCAAATCATGCCATTAGGGACGCTGACTCCAATCGCTCAACTCTATATTTATATCTTGAGATGGAACCCAGGGGCAGCAGATAGACAAACAACAGAGGCCCCAGAGTTGAACCATGTGGAACACCATACGTTCTGTTATAAATGTGAATTCATATTGCAAATATTTGTCTGACCGACTTTCTTTTTTTGCTTGACATAGTTAGCATGACAATATAAAGAAACCACACGATGTATCATCACAACCATTCTACCTCTCAAAAATTTAGCGATGGAATAATCGATAGAATTATCGTTTCTAAAATTGATAGTGACAGCCCTACTCTTGAACATTCAGAACAGGACAGGACTAACTTGAGGACAGGACTGGCTTGTGGTCAGGACAACTTACTCTCCTGCCCCCTTTCTTTGTTCTTTAGCAACTGCAACTTCTGCTCACGCTGCTGCTTCTCCAGCTCTTGCTCCAGACGATGGTTTTCCATTTTTCTCTGGTGCTCCAACAGCTCCTGCTGGTGCTTGATTGCCAAGAGCTCCTGTTGTTGCTGCAGGAATAAAAAAAAATAAAAATAAAAATCCAAATTAGCAAATGAGCAAAGACCAAAGGAGAAATGGAAAATCTTTGCTCACTTGGTTATGGCAGTGACGTATAATGATTTCACTCCTAATGTAAAATATGTGCATTGGCTGAATAAAGATTGTAGACAAACTGAGGCTGGCAATCATGTGACTGCATTTCTCTTCACTTCAGGATTCATGAGCGGACCTCACAACGCAGCAGGGACATACCAAAAGCAGGAAACAAGGCTGTGAATTATTGGTTGAGGGTGACAGGAAGGTGAGGCGACACTCGTGAGACAAGCCAAAGCCTGAGCTATTTCCCCTCTGTAAATGTAAATGTGTCTAACCACGTGTTTGCAGACATTTGAGAGCAAGTGTATGCTTTAATGGCTCGCTGCCGGCCGGTGTGTGCGTGTGCGTGAGTGTGTGTACACTGTGAATGGGTCTGATTGAGGACGGGCCTCCCCGGCAGGGCTGTGCGTCACTGGCTCCCACCAGAGTGATCTCGCAGCCCCACAGAAGCGGAAGGACCTCCCGTCAACATTGCCCATCCCTCAAGAAGGAAAGTCGAAGAAAGGAAAAGATGACTGGAAAATAGGGATAGACCGATAGGGTTTTTTCAGGGCCGATACCGATGCAGATTATTAGTATTGAAGGAGGCTGATAACCGGCGATATTTGGAGACGATATTCATTTTCAGTTAGGGGTGGAGTGAATATTGGCGTCCACATTTTTTAATATACAAATGCCAATCTTGAAGCTGTTATAATGTCTTAAAACATATTTATTGAACAATTTTTCAGACTTTTCAAAATGTAGAAGTGTTTTTTAATTGTAGAGAATAGACAACCTTTAGAATTTCTAACAAAATCTTCAGGCAGCTCCCAAGGTTATCAGCACATCTTAAAAAAATACATGGAAACTTAAACAAGCACATATCATAGCTCTTTATAATTTTCTACAGTAAATATTTTTTTCCAATATTTAACTTTGACATTTCTTTGTTTTAATGTCGAACAAAAACAAACAGTTCAGAAGGTTCCCCGGTCAGCAGCATCTCTTATAAAGTTAACTGAAACTTTAAATATTTCACAGAAATTAAAATAGTTTTAGATTTACCATATATCGGACGTCAGATTTTTAATTCATTCACTACAAGCCATTTTCACTGAAGCAACCCCCTTTGCTGCCGGCTGTTTTACTGGATTTTAACTGATTTTGCAAGGCCACAGAATATTGTGTTCTATAAAAACATGGAAAATACCAAAATTAAGTATATTTCTATCCGTTTCTGTTTTGCAGCAATTAGCATTAGAATATAGCTGAGTTTCATCATTCACAAATGTGTTTCAAACGCTGGGGAAAATAGCCTTTTTGCAACATGGCCCTGGTTGAGCTATTATACTCTGCTGCCACCTGCTGGCCGTTTTTGTAATAACTATTATTGCTTTAAGCTTTCTTTTCAGTTCAGAGGCTGCATCAAATCCTTCTGTACTAGCATTAAAAAAAACATTTAAAAAAAAGCCATAAATACGTTTTGGGGACCATGGTAATATATAATATAGAATGTTTGTACATGTTTTTGGGAGCAAATGAGTTACACAATGCAGATACCGATATTCGTTAAATTGCCCAAGATCGATGGCAATATCCCTAATGGCAAATAGAGAAAAAGTTCAAATGGAGGGTGGTTGGAAAATAGGAAATGACAAAAGGAAGAAGAGGAAAAAAAGGGGAGGAAAGAAAGCAGAAAAGTAGGAACAAAGGAAGGAATTGAGAAAAAGAGAGGAAGGAATAGAAGAGGAAACGTACACAGTAAGGCAGTAAGGGCGGGTGGATAGACGGTACAGCAAAAAGGAAATAAAAGCAAGGAGGCGAGTGTGCAAAAAAAGAAAGACTCACTCTAGCTCATATAATCCTCCATACCGCAATCTAATCTCCTGCCTCACAAATCATTTTATTCAGCTTTAGGAGCACATTACAAACATAATGTTAACACTGTTACTAAATGAGCTCAGGAATATTTTTCAGATATCTCCGCCCCACAGGAGAGCGGCAGTGAGTGTGGGTGTGCGGATCTCGATTCACTTTCCAGTCCAGTGAGCTTGATGTCTGCCATGTGGAGTTCTCATATGGAGTCTTGCCTCTAATTTTCAGCATCTTAACAGAAATATACGGGCCACCAACAGTTTGCACACATTTTCCATCCCTGTTGGAGTAAATGGAGCCAAAATGACTTGCTCTCTTCTACTCACAGGGAGTTAAAGAGCCAATTTAAGGGTGGTAAATAATGATGATTTACCTTTATGTGTTCCTGGAGCTGCGCCTCATGCTGGCGGGAAAGCTGCTCGTGCTGCCTTTGGAACTCGGCGATGAGGATCTGCCTTTGGATTTGCTGCTTCTGCTTCAGGTTCAGCAACTCCTGTTGCAGCTGTTGCTCGCGCACAGGAGCAGAGGCCACGCCCCCACCGACCTGCTGGCGGGGTGGGGACAGAGGGGACACCTGTTGGTGCGGGTCTACGCGCAGATCCATGGGGATGGCGGCGGGCGGGAGGCGCAAGGGCAGGGCTGAATTGATATCCACTGTTGAAGACAGAGAGGATGACAAGTGAGGCCAAAACGTATCACGCAGCCGCATTTATGGACGGGCAGGTATCAATGATGAAGGGCTTGTTAAATCAATCGGCCAGCCACAACATTATGACCATCAATGTAATGATGAAGAGTTCAAATGCAAAAGCATAAATCTTCATTTTTTTCCCCATGCTAGCTCCATGTTAACCCCTTCAGACCCATTCAAATTTTTCTGCTGGGCAATTTATATATATATATATATATATTTATTTATTTATTTTTACTGATTTTGATGTTTTTATTTGTTATAGTGGACGCCAGGATAGTATGGCTGTAACACGTTGTAAACTTACCAAGCTTATATGTAACATTCTTTAACATGATCATCATGCAAACCAACTTGCAATTGTGATTGGTTAGCTAAGCTCCAATCATGAAGCAGAAGTGTTGACATCATCCAAATTATGCGTTTCTATTGGTTTCGACACGCAAATATGTCATGTCCACTGCAATCATCTATGGGTCCGAAAGGGTTTAAATCATATTTTCTATCTAGACTAGACATTACACAGATCTGATTGGCTGGATTGGATACTTTACATTTTATTAGAATCGAATGAAGAAGTATGTAAAAAAAGCACACAAGGAATTAAATATGAATATAATAATAATAATAATAAATCATAATAATATCAATATCAATATCAATATCAATATAACATTTTATATTTCTTATTAAAACATGTAAGAAAAGTACGGAAGAGGATTAGGGCCAGTGAAGAAAAAAAAAAAAGATTGGCAGGATTTTCACTTCTGAATTAAAATTCTGACTTAAATCTCGAAATTCTGACTTTATTCTCGAAATTCTGACTTTAATCTCGAAATTCTGACTATGTAACAATTTGCCCCAGAATAGCTTTACAATAGCCTTTTTTAGTTGACCATTTATGACTCAAACATTTTGACCATTTATGACTGACACATCTTCTAATTAGCAGATTAACACCATAGCTGTTCACAAAGGGTACATCTGCAAGCTTCTGACCAATAGTTTTTAGACTGGATTCGGGTTCGAATTTCCCGCCCTCTGTCTGCAGATGTGATGTCATGTGCGCATTGTGTACGTGAGATGGGAGTGTTGCCGTTTCAATTTCCGGCCACGTGTGGCAGTAGCGATTCAAAATTCAATGTTCTGCATTAAGCTGCTTTAAAGTGAGAATTCTGCCTTTTAAGTGATAATAATAGTACTGATAAATAAATAAATAAAATTAGAATTCTTCTGGCCCTAAACCTTTTCCATCTTCCTGTTGTTGTTGTTGCTTTTCCTCATCCTATGAAACGTCAGTGTGACAAATATTTTTGTCAAAGAAAATTCTGTGCAATTAATTTCACTGTAACGTTCTTTCAGAAGTGTCCAACTTCATGTCACTCCCTTTCAGCATCTTCCCATCCTCACGTTCTGTCCTGCCATTTCCCCGAAACAAATCACTACATGTTTACAACACCTCAGGCGCACTCCACAACTCTTCTGACTCCAATTGCTGATCTATTTATACCAGACAATGCAAGAAGGCAGACATCTTTGATTTGAGATTCTCAGACCTTAAGGTAGGTGAAAACCTGTACTGCTGTGCTCAACGATGACGGTGGGTATTGTGATGGGAAAAGTGCTTTCCCCCAAACTGTTCAATTGTAGAATTGTATTGATTAGATCACATTATTTATGAAATACCTACTGGCCGGGTTGGTTAGCATCTGTTAGGTACATGGTGCCTTAACACAGTGCCATAATGGCAAAGCGACCCTGATTAGGGGAAAGATCACCATAAAGTATTTTAGTACTTCAATATAGTGTCCATCAAATGATTGCAATGAATTCCTGACCTAATGATATTTATCATATTATTTTCCAGTCGGGCCTGGCACTGAAACAAGTCGAGCTGAAGCAAGGAAACGCTGCAACAGGTGGAAAACCAAAGAGAAAGGATTGTCTTGACCAATTTTGCACATCACACTGATCCAGCAAGGCTCCTTCATGTTTGCCTCACAAAATGACAAGCGCATCTGAGGGAGATGAAATCGGAGCTGATCGGTAAGTATCACAGGATAACTTGAAACTGAGGCTAAAGACAATCAGATTTTAGAGACGATCTCCAGCTGTACACCGTCACAGTCAGTAAATCATTTCCCTGTCCATCGGTTGCACTTGTGTTTTAATGCAACAGGAGAGGAAAATACTAATTGAATTTCTGACTAGATACTTACAATTTGGCTGAATCTATCGACTTGGAGCAACGTCCTGTTTGTTTTTGTTTGTTTTTAGGAAGTGTTAAGGTGTGGTTTAGTTTTTTTAGTTTTTAGTTCGTCACTGCTGTCTTGTTTGCTTTTGTCTTGGTGCGCCCACCCAAGGCGCTTTAAGTAGCTTCTATGGGGTGGTCTCTTTCACATGTGACTGTCTGGTAAACTTCAGGTTGCCCTAATGGTGGTAAATATGAAACTGTAATACTGGGCAAGTGAATAAATTGATTGGAAGTTGCATCGGTAGTCGCTGAAGGATTTGAAAACAGCATATAAGCGCTCCATTTTGTTTATCTGGGCTTTTTTTCAGTGGTCTTCTGTCATTTGTGATTCTGAATATTCAATTAAACGCAGCACTGTTTAACTTAATGAGACAAGAATGGCAGGAGTGTGACGCAGCAAGTTTCCCCCTCAATAGCTTGATGAGAGCAAATTCTTAAAGTGAAAGTCAACCTTAAACATTTCTTGTCGACAATATGTTATATGTGACCTCACTAGTTTAAACATGACATTTTGATTAATATTACATTCGTGGTATATGAGTTATGAAGCAAAATCCAGCCGTTTTTATCCAATTCAGGGGGCGGCCATTTTGCCACTTGCTGTCATGACATCAAAGTTGCTCAGGGCTCAGGCAACAACCAATCATATCTCACCTGTTTTCTGAAGCTGCGCTGTGATTGGTTGTTACCTGAGACCTGAGCAACTGTGATGTCATCTTCAGTCGACAGCAAGTGGCAAAATGGCCGCCCCCTGAGATGGATAAAAATGGCTGCTTAACTCATATTCCACTAACGCAATATTAAACAGAATAACATATTTAGACTAGTGGGACTTCCCTTTAAATTAAGTTTCGTTCTCTCCTCTCATCTATAAAATAGTTTAAAGGAGTAGCGAGCCAATTAACGTCAGTCCACTCCTGGTTAATGCAAAGCCATAACTAACACTCCCACTCTCGCTGTACAAAAAATGTTCCTATACGAGTGGTGAGTCGCTGGCAAAACATATGAAGACAAACATCAAGTCCCTCGTAAGGCATGCTTGACAAATGCTCACATCGCACGGCAACACAGAGATGCTATTACCCATCAGTGCTTTCCGTTTTCGCCGTCTCCCCCCCCCCCCCCCACCCCCTCCGCGAGGGAACTCCCTTTCCTGCTCACCGGAGCGCCCTTATTGCGTTCCACGGCTGGCAATTTCCACTTGGTGTTCATCATCTTGCCGTCTTTAACCTGCTAGGCCACTGTCTCTCTCTCCCGTGTGCCTCATTTCCCCAGCGGTGACATCACAGACCATTCGGTTGGTTTATTACGCAGCCCTGTGCTTTTCCAGGAACTAACATCTCTCAAATACACACACACACACACACACACACACACACACACACACACACTCACACTCACACTCACACTCGTCTCTCAGCGTGGTTTCCCCTTGCCATTGATTCTAACACTCAACGTTCATTTCACAAGGGCAATCAAGTATATCTGAGGCTGCCTCTTGCTCGCAGTCATCATCATGCTGTTAACAACATTGTCCCGCCCTTTCTCCCCACTCTGGTTTAATACCGCAAGCTCAAATTCCTGGCGTGGAATTTTTCCCGCACTTCCCAAATAAATAGACCCACAAAATGGTTCCGCATGAAGCCATCGAAGGACTTCCAATGCGTAGAAGCCAGTGATACAATCAGGGTTCAAACAAAAGGTGCTCTGTCCCGAGTTGTACAACACATCTAGATGCACGTAAATACCATGAAATAAAAGTTGGAGTTCTGAACGTTTGTCTCATATTCATCTTTTGATCTGAAACATAAATATCTTGCTGTTCCAATACTTTTGGAGGGTACTTGTATTTTTTAATTTAAAAAAAAGTTTTTCATGTCTCGATTACTTAACTGTGTTTTTGCATGCATCACTGAGGTGATTAGTCAGTTTGCTGATTGAATAATTGTGGCTTTTCCTCAACCTCCTAAACGTCATTCAATTAATTTTAGAAAAGAAAAATAGGCGCAACTGATTTATTTCCCCATATATTTCTTTCAGGGAGTTTCCAACTTCACAACAATCCCTTTCAGCATCTTCCACTCTCCATCCCCACCCACCGTACTGTCCTGCCAATTCCCTGCACCAAACCACAACATGTTTATGACCCCTCAGGCACACTCCACAACTCTTCTGGCTTCAATTCGGATCTATTTATTTATACCAGACAATGCAAGAAGGCAAGTGGGCATCTTTGATTTCAGATTCTTTTGGCCTAATTTGCTAAAGGTTTCGTGTGCAAAAACTTGATTGTGCACGCGAACAGATGTGGAAGCTGATCTACTGTCCTAACCGGATCGCATCTCTAAAACGCACTCGATTTTAATTTCGCACAGTCCATTTTGTGCATTGTGCGAGGAGTATATGCAAACAGATGAGAATGAGCAATGTAATCTACCAAAACCGAGATTAATTGCACTGGCTGATTTGACGTCTTTTACTGCCGTACGTGAAAGCACACAATGCAGTGCTAGCAAAATGAGAGGCGACAGTGTAAACATTTTAGCTTGTGTTCGCTTCTTCCACTAACACTTCCGATTCCATCACTTCAAACTTTATTTTGCACTTACGGTGACCGCCCAAATTTTCTATGGTGACCAAGCCTCTTAAATACGAGATACGACAGGCCAGGTCGTTGTCCTGCTCGCTTATAATTGACCTTACCGTGACACGCCCCTTCCCGCCCACTAAATGCGACGAGCAGCACACTCTAAAGGCAGCTAAAGTGCATCCACAGTAATGGCAAAGTTGTCAGATCTTCCTAGTGATTTCTTGGTCAAGTATTTTCAGGATGCCAATATTTCTCTTCGAAGCAAGCAGAGGGGCTTTACATTTTTAGTGAAGGGTATCTTTACTCCCTCACCAATTTTGCAATTTTGCCCAAAAAACAATAGAAATACACATCGCTGCCTGCTGCTACAGAAGTCAGAAAAAGACAGTCGCCTCACTCACTTCCACCGATTGTCAGAAAAACCGAACTTTTTGGACATTGTTCCTGTCAAGCAGGGTAAGAATGAACTTATTCGTTTTGTTGGCATTAATAGTAAATAGGAAGTCAACAAACGTGAGGAAAGTTAGCTACCCGGAGCCATCGTTAGCCTTTGACTAAAAACAACAATGGAGAACATTACCTCAGTGCAGACGTTGTAGTTCCGGGTAATTTTGGAGGGATTCAACTGGTTGTGTGGTCTTCCACAAAGTTTGATCCAGCGCAGACATTTTTGGTAGTTGAGGGTTTAGGGAAGGGAATCAACTGGACACCTCCTCGATCGGGATAACGGGATCTCCCTTACACAAGCCGTGACTACAGCGTTTAAGCTTTTTTATTGATTGTTTTCTTGCTTTTGGATAACCACGCAATGCATCACCGGGAGCTGGATTGCTTTGTTTGTCCGCAGCAAAACACACATGCCGACGCACACATGACATCTTTTACGGTAAAGGCAATTTCCTTTTTTTATTTTATTTTTTATTTTTTATTATTTTTTAAAAAGCTCAGTATTGTTCATTCGGTAATGTCATCATCATTGCTCCCCTTTAAAAAAAAAATGTATTTAATTTTTATTATTATTTTGTATGTGGGTGAGTATGTGTATGTGCGTGCGTGCGTGCGAGTGTGTGTGTATTCGTTAGTTCACCAAAAACCTATTAGAAAAATCCCATACCGTTCACCTAAACCGAACACCGCCGTCAGGAGACCCGAGGAAGGACCAAAGAAAAGAAAGGAAAGTGAAATCCAGCACCGACCAGACACCACCCACCGGGCCGCCAACCAGAGTTCTTCACCAACCCCAGAAACAAATTCCAACAAATCAGGGAGACCACAAGAGACCAAAGGAGAGACTGAGGAAAGGAAGGAAGGACAGACGAAGCAGAGTGAGATCCACAGACACCAGCATCCAAGAAGCAGATTGTGTCTGAGTTTGGATAGGCAGGCACCCCACCGATCCACCCGCCTCCCAGGCATGTCAGTGAGTGTATGTGGTGCATCAAAAAAATAAATAGGGGGGTGGGGGTGGGGGGGCTCGGCGGGGACACGGACAGGGGACCGCAGCACTGCTCTATACTGCGGTCTGCCCCAAACGATGGCACCCCGCCCAGACCCCCCCCCCCACCCTCGCCACACACACACACAGTTGTGCATTAAAATTGGAGGGGAGTTGTAGGGCGAAGACGGTGTTTCCAAACTACCCCACCCCCCCAAAGTGTGTTATGTGCCCTATATGTCTATAAAAGTGTATTGTGCAAACCTAGTGCAGTGAGTTAAGAGGAGCGACCAGCGGGGCCCTCCCCAACCGGGCAGGGGCAGCAGGCGGATACTGGGGCCCACCCGAGGTGCCAGGAGGTCCACCGGAGCGGGGTGGGCACAACACAACCCCCCCCCCCCCCCCACACACACACACACACACACTTTTTACACCTCTTGCCAACACCACACACAATCTGTTCGAGCGAGTGAACACGCTATTTAGCGCCCGCTATTTGGGATCTGGGTAAATCAGTTCTTACTGTGTACGACTATTGTCCGAACGCCGCAGCTTCACACTCATTAGACGTAAATGATGCCATGCTGGGCCGAGCGGAGCTGTTTAGTAAAATGTGGCAGATAATTTTCCTTTAACCAATCCTGATGGTGAGGAGAGTCTAGTAGAGTAGAGGATATGTTGAATTTCACAACAGGGGAGTTTAGACGGTAAAAATTAACAGCTTTGCATTTATGGAGTATAATAGTGACAGGGAGGCTTGCTGATTGGCCTCCGGGGGTGGGCTAAGCAAGCATTGAAGGTGAAACGGCATAAAATTTCATTGACCAAAATTATTAACCATACAAGATTTGCAACCATACAAATACATTAGCCTCAATTGCATAAGAAAAAAACATTTGACATTTGAATCCTTAACTCATTTACTCGCAGCCATTTTCACTGAAGCAACCCCCTTCGCTCCTGGCTGTTTTACTGGATTTTGACTGATTTTGCAAGGCCCACAGAATATTGTGTTATAAAAACATTGAACCTACCAAAAGAAAGATTAGAGTCTCTTCTTTCATCAGGAAAACAAAAGTATATTTCCGTTTTTTCCATTTCTGTTTCCGTTTTGCAGCAATTCACATTAGAATATAGCTAAGTTTCATCATTATTCACAAATCGGTTTAAAACAGTGGGGGAAGAGCTTTTTGCAACATTGCCCTGGTTGATGTCTTATACTCTGCTGCCACCTGCTGGCCGTTTTTGTAATAACTACCATTGCTTCAAGCATTTTCTTCAGTTCAGAGGCTGCATCAAAGCCTTCTGTATTCTCTGGCATAAAAAAATGTTTTTATAAATACGTCTTTGGGAGCATGGTAATATTTAAAATAGAACGTATTTATACGTTTTTGGAAGCAAATGAGAAAACTTGAGCTGTATCTGTTAAGTCAATTCATCTTTATTTATATTGCGTTTCTCAACAGCCGTGGCTGTCACAATGCACTTACAGAACACGTAACATAACAAAACACAATACAAAATAATCAGCAACAAGTCTATTTTGATCTCAATAATCAATTGAGATTCAAATGTTTTAACTGAAATTGAAAATGGTAATAACAAGCTTTCTAAAGTTTTAACACTGTTTATCAGTAAACCATAAACAAGTCTTGAAGGTGGCATAAACTCTGCCAAGTCCCAACCAAGCAGCAAAATCTGATTGCAATCATGACACCCTTTCAAAGGCCACGTCAAGCTGAAGCATTCTGCCAAAAGCAAGTTCCAACTCGCCACCCGCTCCATACAAACATCTATACCTCCATAGAGCACACAAATGGATTTAAAGCAATGGCCTAGAGGTCAGATTATGAGATGGCACAAAAGTCACATGAAATTGTGCTAAACCAAACTTGAGTTTCCTTACCTTGTTGCTTCAGCTCTCCCTACTTTGACATTCAAAACAACAAATATCGAATGACTAATGCGAAACCCTCAATTTGCATCAGCAAGGAAACTATATTTGCCTTCAAGATACAGGAGTGAGTCGAAGACACGACCAGCATAGCCAAGCGCGGCTTTCCATCCAAGACAACAGATGATGAGAATTTTTAAAGAGGTGATTCCAGTGAGTCTCAATATTTAATCAGCTTAACTGGCAGCAGAAAGTACCCCTGACGGCATGCAAGGGCGTATGAAAAGCCTCCGTGAGGTTTAGGACAAGATGGAGATGATACTTCTTCCAAACTAACAAGCTAACTGACCTCTCTGACTGCTTGATGCTCAGCTGCAGAAAGATAAAAAGTAGTAAACTAGTAGTTCACTCGACAGCCCCACGAGAGGAAGTAAGTTAGTGCCCCCCCCCCCCCCCCCCGACAAGATAACTAGGGATAGACCGATTATCATCTGCCTTTTTACGAATCTGAAGGTCGATAAGGCTGGTACTTCACTGAGCAGTCAATGCTTGCGAACGTAGCAATTTTAGGGTTTTCATGAGGATTTGTGAGGTGTTCACAAGTGTTTACTTGTCCCAAAGAATTTTCAAAACATATTCAGAGAATTTGTCACTGTCTGCAAAGATCTTTTGAAACCATTTACGAACCCTGACGAAAACCTCAAATTAGCTATATTCGCATGCATTTGCCGCTCAGTGAAATACAGAGATTTTTTCATTTATGGATCCATCTAAATTTTCACTGTATAAAAAATGATGCTGACACTGGGAACCCCCTGCACTTTTTATTTAAAATTTTAAAAACAACAACAGAAAATTAAGAAATTATGTTGACATTTTGGAAAACTATTTACATACTTAGTTTTTAATTGAACTCAACACAAGTTAATTAAATTTGTACTTATCTTAGTTTTAATTTCAAACAAAAACAGAAAGTGCAGAGAGTTCCCAAGGTCAGCAGCATCTCTTTTAATGTTACCTGAAATTTTAAATAAATAGTTCCCTGAAGTTAACAGGTTTTTATTGATCTATTATCGGACGTATGGTCAAAAGTACCTCAATTATGGATAAAAAAAATGTACCGATCCACTTTATAGGTCAATTCGACCCAACTTTCTGGGTTGTTTATACAAAATGACCCAATTTTTTGACCCAAGTAAAGGATCTGACCAATATGTATGATTTAGTTTTACGCTGAAAGACCCATTTTTTGACTCAAAGTTGGGTCAAATCGACCCAAGTAGAGCATCGGTCCATTTTTGACCCATAGTTGGGTTATTTTTGACCCAACTGTTTTTAGAGTGTTCTGAGATAACAGAATAAAGAAAAAAGAACAACTGTCCTCACCGTGCAGCTGCAGGAGCAACAGCAGCAGAAGAAGACACAAGCGTTTGCTTTGCTATTTTTGGACAGCTTTCCTTTTCTAAAAATCCAAGAGCAATTTCACATCACTCCAAAAAACAGTGCTCGTGCACTACATCCTTCCATTAAAAAATTAAAATTAAAATTAAAATAAAAAGCAACAGAGCAAATTTGTTTTCAAACTAAATTCCACTAAATATTGTTTTAATGCAAAAATGCATATTAACTGATTCATTGCAAAGCTGCACAGGATGTGGTTTGTAGCACAACTACACTAACACACACACACACACACACACACGGACGCGCACACTCACGCACACAAACAAGCAAGCATGGGGTGTCCAACCTGTTGGGATGTGGTTGAGCGGCGACGTCTTGAGAACCTCCAGCGCCTGCTCCTTCCCCAGGATCCCCTCTGAGGGAGAGAGAGAACACTCCGCTTCAAATATGGTCCGCAACATCGGGATGTGCTTGCAGCAACGACCCCGCTAATCAGGCGCTTCGGTCCGAGCGAGCGGGCTTCAAGCGATGTGCTTGACGCCGAGCGTGTATCCTGCTGCTGCTGCTGCTGCGACGACTGCACCAGCATCTGGCTGTGACATGAGCAATTTTCAAAGGTGGCCAAAAACACACTCGCACGTGAGGGATGGCGAAGGCAAGAGCAGCCTGCATCGCCGTGAGTTGAGCGTGCGAATGGGTGGGGGGGACGACGGGGCTCCAATGATACTGCCTGTGCTCAGCATAGCAAACGTGGCTGGCAGCGGCAAAAGAGGGATGGCGGATGGGTGGGTGTGGAGGAGCAGGGGGGGGGGCGTTGGAGGTAAAAATAGCTCACCCTTTTGTGTATAACAGCACATGCGGAGCACGCACACACATGCAAACACAAAGACACACACACACACTGCTTTGGTGCGCTCCTCGGTGCATGCCTGTTTGTATATACCGGTATGTGTGTGTGTGCGTGTGTGTAGGCTGTAATTATAGTGGCAACATGAAAAGGCTTTTGTAGCTGCCGAGCCCTGGGAAGAAATGGCTATAAAAAGCAGAGTGACAGAGAGCGATGGAGGCGAATGAGGAGGAGGTGTAGGGGAAGACAAGAGGTAAGAGGAGGGGAGGATGAGGCGAGGAGGAATGGAGGCAAAACACCAAATGGGGTGCAAAAAGGGAGCAGAAAATGAACACGCTTTCACACCAACACACACTGCACTGTGTTTATACATAGATCGAATATTTAATACTCATATTTTTAGCTTTAATCACCTGATCCACAAGGAGACATCTGAGGCAAAAAAAACATGCAATTATTCTCTGCGTGGGAGATGAGACCCATGCAAAATCCCCTCGGACGACTACAAGAGAGGAAAACAGGCGAGCGTCTGCCTATTTCGGGAACTCTCTCTGGACCAGGCTGGCACATATGCTTAATTAGCAGCAAAGCTCCAGGACGCATCCTGCGCTGATTTGTCTTGCCCAAGTTCAGACGCGCCAATCCCCGTGACGACCAGAGTCAAGAGAGAAGAGAGTAGGGATGTTTATAAAAAAAAATAAAAAATCGATTCGGTGCTATATCACGATATTACAGCGCGCAATTCTCGTATCGATCCAATAAGCGGCTGAATCGATGTTTTAATGTCTTACTTGGGGCTAGGATTCACACTTTAAGCATGGAAGAGTGTTATATTAGCTCATTTGCTCCCCCAAAAAATGTATAAATGCGTCCTATTTTAAAGACTTATTTATACATTTTTTTTATGATTTATATGCTAGAAGGCTAGAACTGAAGAGAACAGATGAAGCCATGGTAGTAATTACAAAAACAGCAAGTGGCAGCAGAGTATAAGAGATCAACCAGGGCTCATTTGCCCACTGTTCTAAACAGATTTGTGAATAATGATGAAACTTAGCTATATTCTAATGCTAATTGCTGCCAAACGGAAACAAGATAGAAATATACTTTTTTTTTCCTGATGAAAGAAGAGACTCTAACCTTTTTATGCTAGAGCATACAGAAGGCTTTGATGCAGCCTCTGACCTGAAGAGGTCGCTTAAAGCAATGGTAGTTATTACAAAAAACGACCAGCAGGTGGCAGCAGATTATAAGAGATCAACCAGGGTTATGTTGCAACAAGCTCTTTTCCCCAGTGTTTCAATAGGTTTGTGAATAATGATGAAATTCATAGCTATATTCTAATATTAATTGCTGCGGAAACAGATAGAAATATACTTTTTTTCCTGATGAAAGAAGAGGCTCTAATCTTTCTTTTGGTAAGTTCCATGTTTTTATAGCAATAGAACACAATATTCTGTGGGCCTTGCAAAATTTGTCAAAATCCAATAAAAGTGAGTGAAGGGGGTTGCTTCACTGAAAATGACTGCGAGTGAATGAGTTAATGGAAGCCTTAATATTTTATTTCAATGCTACTTAAACATGAAACAGATTGCAACCTGTTTGTTAAATACAGTGGATCATAGTTATAAGCCTGAAGTTTCAGACTTGTGCATTAGGGTTAGGGTTCGAGTTAGCTATGTTTAGCAAACATGCTAAACAAAGTGTGTTTGCATTTAAGTGTGCACTGTGTAAGCGCTCTTGGTTTTGTGCGTTTAGTTGTACAGTTAACCTCAACGGGAGTGTAATAAATGGCTTGAAACCAGCAACACTGTTCGCTATCTGACTCAGAATTTATATTATAAAAGCTGTTAAATTTATAGTCCGCTACATAGAGTAGCAGTTGTGGAAAAGGGCGCTTTCCTTACATTTCGAAGCTTAAGAAACGTAAATATTTAAAAAAAATAATAATAATAATAAAAGACACTTCTCTCTTGCAAAGCAGATTGGAATAGATCAAGCAGAAATCATTGTCAATCAAATCATTTTCAATCAAAAATCGATTCTGAATCAAAGTGTACACCCAAAAATCCAAATCAACTCGAAACGCGAGACGGCTCGTATTTGCGGCCGCGGGGTCAGGGGAGGAAACAAAACAGGTAGTCACGACGGTCTCGCCTCGCCTCTCGAAAACAAACAAATCCCCTTTGAGGATACCTTGTGATGAGCGTAATCAAATCACTCGCACGATACCGGAGTTTGCAATCCAAATGACTACGTGCTACGACACCTGTGGCTTGGTAAGAAATTTGAAGCCACTTTTGCACAAATTACCCAAAGCAGATTTACATCTCGGACGCTAATGAAGGAAAATGAGGGGGGCGAGGGAGGGCGGGGTGGTCAGGTGTCTCGCTTGCGGTAAGACTGACAAAACACGACTTTTCGTCCAAACCGCACAGTTGATACCTGAGATTCAAATGCGGAGCACAGGTGTCCGTGAAACCGCAAGCGCCCTCTGCAACAGGGCCCAATCATCTCGAACGAAACCTTGTTATGCCGCACTCCCTTTTTCCTCATCCTCCACTCACATCCCCAACGGGAGAGCATACAAAGAGACGGGGAGCTATAAATAGCCTCGGCTCGCCTCGGGCACGCAGTCAGTCAACTCAAGCGAATGCGGCTCATGCTCGTCAAGGGGCGAGCGTGTGATGGACGGTGCCGTAAACGAAGGTTGCGGGAGATGCTGGGTCACTTTGTCTGCCGCATTGCTGAATGTCGCTCTGCTCCGGCATGGAGAGAGCCCCCCCGTGTCATTGAATTCACTGCGCCTGCCGCTCTGGCAGTTGTCCGAGTTGACTCCACTGTGAGCAAGGTGAACCCGACTGCAACAATGCAAGTAAATGAAACAGTCCAATCCTCGAGGATCATTTCCCTCTGGGTCACAAACGTACTTCCCGATGGCATTGGCTGACATCAGAGGAACCGATGCCAACAGAGTGGGTGAACCCAAGGCAGGAAAGTCATTTCATGCTTTTAGAGTTGCCAAAATTAATCGATTAAAAGTAATCGATTATCAAATTAATCGACAACTATTTTAATAATAATAGTAAGAGTAATCGTTTGGCGCCATTTTTTTTTTATTATTTAAAATTGTTGAAATCCTCTGATGTCAGCATTGTTCACTGATTTCTTGTAGCCCTTCATGGAAGAAGACCAATTATATATATTCTCTGTTTAACTCATTTGCTTCCAAAAACATATACATTTTAAATGTTTTAAGTGTCCCAAAGACGTATTTATATGTTTTTATGCGAGAGAATACAGAAGGCTTTGATGCAGCCTCTGACCTGAAGAGGTCGCTTAAAGCAATGGTAGTAATTACAAAAAAACGACCAGCAGGTGTCAGTAGAGTATAAGAGATCAACCAGGGCCATGTTGCAACAAAGCTCATTTCCATACAATTCTAAACAGGTTTGTGAATAATGATGAAACTTAGCTATATTCTAATGCGAATTGCTGCAAAATGGAAACAGGTAGAAATATACTTTTTTTTCCTGATGAAAGTAGAGACTCTAATCTTTACACACAATATTCTGCGGGCCTTGCAAAATCAGTCAAAAGGGGGATGCTTCAGTGAAAATGGCTGCGAGTGAATGAGTAAATCAAAATAAGTCATTTGCAAACATCTGCTTGTCTTTGAAAAACACTGATTGAACCGGTAACATAGTACAACATCAATCGCCTTATACTATATTTCACTATATAAATACAAAGTACGAAATAAACACCAATCACTGGTTAATCAGGGGGAAAATGCTTTGGTAATACACTTGCATAAAAAGGCGAACAATGGTCACTCACTGGTGTTTTCTTTGTGTATTGAATTCATAGGCACACAGTTTTGCAAATATCAATAAACAAAAGCATGAACCTGTGGCTGTTTTAAACTGTCAGCAACCATCAACAACATAAGACTTGAAACGTAAACTTAAAAAGTAAGATTTTTTTTCCCCTTCAATGTAGTCCAGCTCATTAACCAGCACATCTACAAAGACGTCAGGCGGCGTTTGCTTCATTCGGGGCGCATGAGAAAGCAGGACATCTGCTTGCTGCTTCACCATGACAGCGCACCTGCTCATAGCGCCCTGAGCATCTGTCAGTTCCTGGCCGAGAAGAACATGTGCTAGAGCAACCTCTGTATTTACCTGCCCTAGTAAGTAAACCCAAGATGTCAAAGGGAATTTGTGTACATTTGGGGTTTCCTAGCCTGGCAAGCCACACCCACTTTCTGAACGTACAGGAAGTGGTCTGGAAAGGTGACATTGATGGTTGTTTGGTTCGGCCCGGTTCAAAATAAACCAAGTAATAAAATTGGTTTATTTACTGTGACGTATTCTTTGTGAGCAACATCAGCGGCAAGAGTCCATTCAAAATGGCGCATGGGTACACGGGTGATACCGATGCCGATTATTAGTAGTCAAGGAGCTTTCATGAAAAAAATAAGTATAGTAAAGGAGACCGATAACCGATATTTGGAGCCGATATTCATTTTCAGTAAAAAAGGGGAAAGATTGGTGTCAAAAAAAATTTAAATACAAATGCCAATCTTAACTTTGAAATCTAGACGTTTTATTTATTATTATTATTTTTTTTTATCTTAGACAATAGACATCCGCTAACAAAATGTTCAGGGAGCTTACAAGGTTATCAGCATGTCTTAAAAAGTTAACTGAAAATTTTAAGTTCCCTGAAATTAAAATGGTTTTAGATTGACCTTTTATTGGCTGTCAGATTTTTAGAAAAGGCCGATACCGATATTCTCAAAACGCCCGATATCTGCCCCGATTTCCAATTTATTTCCTTCAACACAGACATTTTTCTTAACAACCTCTCAGCCATTCAATTGCTTGCCGTCTTAGCCGGCAATGTGCTACTTGTTCTTCAACATCACTTCCGGTCTGCAGCCAAAAATGTTTTCCCCCCCAACATGGCACTGCCATTGCATTGATGAATTCTTTAATTAATTGCTTTTCCCACAAAAAAACTAACTCAAGAGGATCATCAAACAAAGTCGTTTTGAAGACGAAAATAACATCAAGATGGCCGTGACGACTGAGCTGCACGGAATCCCGGAAGAAGCCCTATGAACATGCATTCGACTCCAGGGGGATTACGTAGAAGGAAAATACATTGGAGTTTGAATTTGAAATATATCTTGTGGAATATATATTTTGTAACACTACTCCCGAAATAAAGGGAATACATAATCATCACAGTGTAACTTCAAGTCAATCGCACTTAGAATATCAATATAGTCACAAAGCAATATTGATTGTAAATCAATGAATGCCGTTGTGCAATTAGCAAGACAACCCAGTATTAAGGAATGATTTTTGCATAGACCATTACCCTCAACTCATCCTTTTTGGCTGATTCCTGGCGAGTCAGAAGATGCTCATGTAGTGCACCCCTCTACGATGGGACTCATGTGTGCCATGACTACAATTGTTTAACTCATTCATTCACTCCTAGCCATTTTCACTGAAGCAACCCCCTTCGCTCCCGACTGGATTTTGACTAATTTCGCAAGGCCCACAGAATATTGTGTTCTATTGTTATAAAAACATGGAACACACCAAAATAAATATTCTTTCATCAGGATTTTTTTCCCTGTTTTGCAGCAATTAGCATTGTAATATAACTAAGTTTCATTATTATTCACAAATCTGGTAAAAAAAAAAAAAAACTGTGAGGGAAACAGCTTGTTGCAACATGGCGCTGGTTGATCTCGTATACTCTGCTGCCACCTGCTGGCTTTTTTTTTGTAATAACTACTATTGCTTTAAGCTTTCTCTTGAGTTCAGAGGCTGCATCAAAGCCTTCTGTATGCTCTAGCATTTTAAAAAAAAAACGTCTTTTGGGAGCATGGTCATATTTAAAATATGTATTTATAATTTTTTTGAAGCAAATGAGTTCAAGAATACAAGGATGGTGGAAGACTAAGAGAGTCCACTTGTGTGCAAGTTTCTGACCACGCTTGTCAGAAACAGACTCCATAAGTGCAGCATGAGGGCCTGACCTCCACAACTTGGGCCTGTCCTAGGCACCATGCTGACCAAATTGGCACTCGTTAGAGAATTGGCAGCTTCGACATTGGCACGCTGTTCTCTCCATGGATCAGAGCAAGTTCACACTGAAGCTCCTTTGCCACTACACTGTCCCTACTCGGTTTAGCCCAGATGGACTTTGGTGAAATGCACCCTATAAGAAATGACTGTCTCATTCAGGGGTAAAGAGAAAGATGTGCTAACTTAGCAACAAGAAAGGAGAGAAATTTGGGCTTTTTCTATTTAGTACTTTATACATACAGTATATACTTACAAGTCATTTTACCTTGGTCAAGTCAATTCATGTGATAAGTCAACTCCCAAATCAAGTCATCTGTCACCTTTTACTAATGAAGTCCTACTACAGTATCTGGTCTTAATTAAGAGACGCTCTCATTCTAACCAATTCAACAGCATAACATAAATCATCAATCCAAATTTGTGTCACACTCATCTCATGAATAATATCAAGTCAAAGTGGCCAAGTCCTAAATATTTTTAACCAAACAAGTATTAAGTCTTTGAAATTGGCTTCTTATTTATCCTAAGTTTGGCTTAAAGTAGCACTTAGGAACTTTTCAACTTTAATTAAATATTTTCATAGCTCTTCCGATGAAACAACTTAAAAACTAGTTAAATGTTTTTTTTTGCCATGGCCTGAGAGGGTCTGTATTATTTTTACTGGCACTAAACAACTTTGAGGTGGATGGTAGGAACGCTACCATACAAAAAGCTACAAATGTGTTGACTGCTTGATGGGATACGTCACTTCCCCCTTTCCCCATTCGTTATAAAGACGGAAGTCAATTTGAATGTCAACTCACATTTACTGCTTTCCTGGCAGAAGTTGCACAACAACTGCAAAGATGTGTCTGAGGAGACAAAAAAGAAAAAGGGAAGCTACCCTGATAAAAGGACAGTCAAGCATCAACATGAGCCAGTTTTTCATTTGCTGGTATGAGCTCAAAAACGACGCAATGCGCTTGTCCTCATGGGAAATGTGATCTTCCTTCAGGCATAACATTACCGCTTTTGCCCATATGGCGCCACCGTAATCAACGTAAAATGAAAGTTCCTTAGTGTTGTTTTAAGTAAAATCATGTGCCTCGAGTCCATCGCATCTGCCTGTTACTGACTGACTGAAACAGAACGGATTACCAGTGAAACATGCCGACTGGGGCCAAGCCAAAAAAGCAGACGACTTGGGGAAGAGAGAGCGAGAAAGTTGGTGTATATGGTGAGTGGATTAACTTGTTTACAGCTGTTGAATTGGCAAAAAAGAAAGCATTTTTTTCTGAAGAATTAAACGCTTTGGAAAATTGATGGATGTGATTTGTTCACTCCTGGCCAAACTCTGTGAAGTGAATTGAGTTCACTGCCACCATACAGCGCTTGTATCTCAAGTTTGCACTCACAAGTTAAAGCAACAAATTGATCAAATGACAAAGCATCATGAAAAACCTGGAAGTTGGGTCAAGTCACATCTCAAGACACCACTATAACTGTGAGGTTTGCAGGAAACTTCTGTAAACGGCAGTCGGGAAAGTAAACCGATATTTGGATATTTCTTCTTTTTTTTAGCGTGTGCGCGAGTTCGTGCTCTTTAATTCACCTAAAAAAAAGTAAAAATTTCGAACCCTTCACCTTAACCAGAGTCCTGCCAGAGTTGTGAAGTTGTCAGGAGACCAGAGGAAGGATCAAAGGAAAGAAAGATGAAATAAAGTGAAATCCAGCACCAACCTACCCGTACCACCCACAGAGTTACAAAACCAGAATCATTCACCAACCTCAGAAACATCTAAATACCAACATATTTGGGTGACCAGAGGAAAGACTAAAGGAAGGAATGACAGATGAAGCAGAGAGAGATCCACAAACACATATTTGGATATGTCTTTTTTGCACAATTCCCAAGAAAGGAACTACTGGTTGACATCCAGACGAGCCCTGCAGGCTGTAAAATCAAAAAGCGTCTGAGCAGGGGTCCGAGGCTGGATTGTAAACCTTAATTGCAGCAGGCAGCTCATTGGCAGCACACTGTGTATCTCTGAGACTAAAGGGACACGGACAAAAGATGCACACAGCTCCTTTCATTAGCTCAAGCTCGCAAGCTGTCCCAAAAATCTATTAAAAACATGGCTAACATCGCCTCTGTGAGGTTCACGTCCAGCGTGTGGGCAGTGAGCTCTAGTTCAGGTCAAAGCATGCGTGCACAAAAAGGCAACAGCCCCCTGCCAACACAGAATCATCCCCATGGAAGGAACTTCACAGCCAGCGGAGGTAGGGAGGATGTGTCACGGTGTCTGCATGCTGCTGAGCAACATTTTGCAATCTGCCACAATTTCGTAATTTACAACAAAGAACTTAAAAAAAAACATGTCAGCACAAGTGGACAGCGGCAAGATCATGAAAAGAAGGCTTGAAATTACCCTTGCACCACAATATGGTCGCTACTCAAAAGAGGCATGTGTTGTGTCATGTGTGCTTTTTTTTAGCTTCTCTGCACGTGGCAAAAATAAAAATAAACAAACAAAAATCGCTCAGTTGTAATGGGGAGAATCAACACAGGAGGCCAAAAATAATGATTTGTTTGCTCGCCATGCATGCACATGCCACATATCGTGTGTGTGTGTGTGTGGTTCTAAAAATAGACACGGGGATAAGCCCTCTTTATTGCAGCAAGAGCTTTTAACCCCTTCACCCCGGGATTTAAGCAGTGCGACGAGCCTTTGCGTGCATTTGGAGAAGAGGATGAAAAGCTGTCATTAAATGAAAAATGGCAAACCAGATACAAGAAATAGAAATTAAAAAATATCCCTCTAAACAATCGCTAGAGAGGAATCTTAATCTTTGCACCAAGCTGGTCAAGGATGCATGGAATAGACTGCAGCTATCGATTATCTTTAGAATTTAATTACTTATTCCAATTGATAGAATAATCGGATACAAATTTATTTTGCATTAAAGCCTATTGCAAAATTTTTATTTTTTTCCTATTACTGTTTACTAACTGATTACTCATTTGCTCCCAAAAACGTATAAAAATGTTCTATTTTAAATGTTGCTATGGTCCCAAAAACATTATTATACGTTTTCTATGTGGGTTTTTTTATGCTAGAGCATACAGAAAGCTTTGATGCAGTCTCTGAACTGAAGAGAAAGCAATGATAGTTATAACAAAAACGGCCAGCAGGAGGCAGGAGAGTATAAGCGATCAACCAGGGTGATGGTGCAAAATTGCTTTTTTTTCCTGTGTTTTAAACAGATTTGTGAAAAATGATAATAATAATAATAATAATAATAATAATAATAATAATAATAATAATAATAATAATAATAATAATAATAATAATAATAATAATAATAATAATAATAATTTAGCTATATTCTAATTCTAATTGCTGCAAAACGGAATAGCAAATACAAATTTGCTTTTTTTCCTGATGAAAGAAGAGACTCTAATCTGTCTTTTGGTAGGTTCCATGTTTTTATAGCAATAGAACACACTATTCTGTGGGCCTTGCAAAATCTGTCAAAATCCAGTAAAACAGCCAGGAGCGAAGGGGGTTGCTTCAGTGAAAATGGCTGCGAGTGAATAAGTTAAACAAACTAAATAAACAATATCACATAAGAGGGAGTAATGTAGGACGACTCACCAAACTTTCATCATACACTGGCTGCAAATAACGATTTAACAAACGTTTGTTCCATGGCATGGTAGAAAATATGCAAAAATGCTGATCAATTTTGATGTTTGCAAACGTATTATTTGTGGATTAAACACAAAGATCAGTCTGCTGGCTGATATTAGATTCTGGCAGTATGTTAATCAACATCGTGAATAAAAAAAATATTGTGGTATTATAATTACAGTCATAAAAACTGTATTTTCCCTACCGTCAAACACAATCATTTTATTTTTAAACAAAATATACAATATTTGACAAAGAAGAAACGTGCGCCGTGTTAATTTTCAATAAGTAAATAAAAGTTAACATTCTTCAGCTGTTTTAATTCATTTTAGTAAGTTGCAGTGTCCTATCACTGGTGAGCTATTTTTAGAACAAGCCTATTGGCTTCTCATGTTGTCCTTAGGGCTAATTAGTATCCACTGACACTTTGAAGAGATGGCACATTTACTCAACTCTGCAAGCAGCCAATCCTGCTTTGACGTCCCCTCAAAGAAGAGTGACTTTTTAAAACCACGGTAAAACCGTCAAACCGGTAATCAAGAGCTGAAATCAGACGATTTGTACAATTTTAAACTAACCTAAACCTCTAAACCAGTGGTGGGCAAACTCTGGCCTTGAGAGCTGGGGTCCTGCAGTTTTTGGATGTTTCCGTTCTCCAACACAGCTGATATATGATCAGCTCATCAGCAAGCTCTGCATAAGCCTGATAACAATCCTGTTGATTGGAATCAGCTTGTGTTGGAAGAGGGAAACCTCCAAAACCTGCAGGACTCCGGCCCTCGAGGACCGAGTTTGCCCATCCCTGCGCTTTAAACTTCAAATCGATCATCATTATAGCTGTTGATTAATCAGATAATCGATTAGTTGTTGATTAATTAATCAATTAAGTAATTGGGTTTCCTTCCATCTACCCATTTTAATTCAAATTTTCAAGAAATGCAAAAATAAAACTGAATGGAAACGCCAGAAATTCAAAAAAGGGCCCAAAATTCGCAAAAACGTTTTGGCGCTTAGAGGGGGTGGATTTTGAAGCTTGTCAAAAAAAGGAAAATGCTCATTTTGGCTATGGAAACGGGTTTTGCGAATAAACGCTGACAAGACCGGATAACATGTCGCAGGTTTTGATCGGATATTACGTCACACGTACGTTTGTAGTCCAAAAGCAATGGCGGACGATAAAGTAAGGTATGTTTGGGGGGACGACGAAACAGAAATCTTTTTGGAATTAATTAAAGAAGCGAAAATTAATGCAATTTTAGATGGAAAACAACAAAGAAACGCTACGGATGATCAAGAATTACAAAAGCAAACTCATACGATGTCATCGCACGGCGCAGTCGCTTCCTGGTCTTCTTCTTTTAAATTACTGGTAGATCACATCTCTATGGTGTATACCGCCACCTACAGCGGCGGAGTCCCCTCTCAATGTTCGCAAAAGAAGAACAAATGGAAACGGGCATGAGTCGCATGTCCTTTTTGTGCATTTTCAGTAAATTCGCTCAAAACATTCAAAACAATTGGATAAAAACCTGAGTATGTGCTGCTCCTCGAAATGGAACTGTGCAACAAATATGAAAGAAAATCCGATATGCCTGCATTGATTTATTGCATTCTTGTGCTCTTATCTCATCGTTCTCATTGAAGTCGTTGACAGAAATGTATACATGTTTGTTTATGCTCCCGCGCCAGCCAAGGACATCAATACACCTGGGCATTGACGCATGTTGTCTACGGTGGCATTTACGTCAGCAGCAGGCCCTCGCCAGCGTTGCAAAGCTCCCCACGGATGACAGTGAACAAAAGTGAACAATAACATCACCATCGCAGTGGAAAGCCAAACACAGACTATATAGCGTCATCTCATATTACAGAGGCTACGTCAGTCGGAAGTTGGCTGTTTGATTATGCGATGTCTAAAAATAATGCAGAGGTAAGGGATGTGGAGTATTATTTCAAATGAATCTAATTTGCGTCTTTGTTAATACTCTGCATCACGTATCACTTGATCCTCAGCTGAAATGTGATGCGTGTGTGTGGGTGGCGGTTTCCGGTTGTGTATCAGATTTGTATACACAGCTCAAGCGGAACTCATAGTGGAAATACAAATGCAAGCATAATACAAGTATTTTAATAGTTTCCAAAGAATAATAATAATCATCCTTCCATTTTATATCTTCCTTATCCTGTTAAGGGTGCAAGCCTATCCCAGGTGACTCTAGGCGAAAGGCATACGACACCCTGGACTGGTCGCCACTCAGTCACATGGCACATATAGAGACAAAACAAAAGGTGAGCAGAGTTGCCAAGAATTGCAGAATAATGTTACATGTATAACAATATGACTGAGTGAAAGTAAAAAGTAGTCTCCCTACACGTTCTACTCAATTACCAAGTAACTGGTGAAATGTTTGTATAAATCAGAGCATGAATCAAATAAACAAAAACAAAAATACATAAATAACTACCTAAAAGAACAATAAGTTAAATCTTAACTCAATCACTCGCAGCTATTTTCACTGAAGCAACTCTCTTCGCTCCTGGCTGTTTTACTGGATTTTGACTGATTTTGCAAGTCCCACAGAATATTGTGTTCTGTTGCTATAAAAACGTGGAACCTACCAAAAGAGAGATTAGAGTCTCTTCTTTCATCAGGAAAAAAGCATATTTGTATTTGTTTCCGTTTAGCATTAGAATATAGCTAAGTTTCATCATTATTCGCAAACCTGCTTAAAACACGGGGGGAAAGAGATTTTTGCAACATGGCCCTGGTTGATCTCTTATACTCTGCCACCACCTGCTGGCCATTTTTTGTAATAACTACCATTGCTTTAAACGACCTCTTCAGGTCAGAGGCTTCATCAAAGCGTTCTGTATGCTCGAGCATATAAAATAACATTAAAAAAATGTATATACACGTTTTTGGGACCATGGCACTATTTAAAATAGAATGTTTTTATGCATTTTTGGGAGCAAATTAGTTAAGAAACATATGCACAGATGACAGCGCACTGCATTTTTCCTGGTTTGTAAGGTAAACAAAATAGACAAATGTGAGGCCACGGGTGTTGTGCCTCTGACTGAGTGAGGAATGAGAAAAAAACAATCATCAATAATCAAGATTCTTCTTAAATGTGATGGACTGAAAGTCGTGTTTTTTGTTAATAAAAACGCTCAAGTAAAAGTTAAAAGCATGTTGCATTGAAAATCCTATATGCTTTTTAGCACTAGCAGCATCTCTCCAATAAAAGACAATTTGATACGCATCTTTCTTGAGACATGCGGTGCGATACATTCAAGGACGGTTGGTTCAACTTTAAAGTGGAACAATTCAATTTGATTCGATTCAGTGGGACGACGATTCCATATGGTACGTCTCAGTTCGAGAGGGTTTGATGCAATGAGTTTCGTCTTGTCGTTTTACATGCGTACGAATTAACTTACTGTAAATGCAGCATTTCCTTTCAAGATATATCTCTCCAATAAAAGACAATCTATATTTTGATATACTGTATTTCAAAGTGAAATTATTCGATTTAATTAGATTTGATGTACTTCAATGTTTTAAATCAAAACCAATTTTCAGATTCAAAGGTTTCTTTTATAGCTTTTTTTTAATGAACTGCTACATTTTAAATAGCTTTGAAAGTAGTAGCTACAGGTAGTGTTAACAGATATTTATTCTCGAAAGACTTTATTCTTTACGAGATTGGTACATAAGATAATAGTACAAATGTTTTTAAAGATCGGACAAATTTGGGTGAAAGATGGATAACCTGCCTGCCACTTTGACTCTTTTTCAATGCGGCTCTATATCCCAGGCTGTAAAAACCTTAAAACTTCTACACTCGTAACCTAGATACTGCCAAGCCACCGAGGAAAATAAAAAAAAACGGATGTTTTTCCGCCCACACACTGCAAAAATGCATTTTAACATAACACTCAACTATTTACAATCATTCTGTAAATGTGCTTCTGAATAAGCAAACGGTGAAACCTGATTCACAAATAATTACAAATATTCACTGAAGACTGTGCTGCTTGATGGTGTGTTCAAGTGACTCGCGCAGAATAACAGTTGTTCCGATCGGCGGCAAAAAGTGCGAACGGTCCTGGAAAGCTCTGACAGGCGTAAAAGCAAATCACTGTCAGCTTGCGGCAAGATGGTCCCTCATCAATGTGAACTACTGACACCTGACAAACAGCTGTTCTTTGTGAGCATGTTTTCTCTGACAGTTCACTTGTGCATGAGGTGCATCTTAGGCCAGGGATTCGCAAACGTCTACACTGGAACTTAAAATATGCTTACATTATTTTCTCTGGCCACTTTCTGTTGTCATACAGTATATAATGTCTTTTGTATCTGATTTACCATTTATTTAAAGCGAAAGTCAACCTTAACTCATTCACTCCCAGCCACTTTCACTGAAGCAATCCCCTTCACTACCGGCTGCTTTACTGGATTTTGACTGATTTTGCCCACAGAATATTGTGTTCTATTGCTATGTTCATCAGGGGGAAAAAAAGTATATTTCTATCAGTTTCCGTTTTGCAGCAATTAGCATTAGAATATAGCTAAGTTTCATCATTCTTCACAAATCTATTTAGAAATAAGAATAGATGGGCTTTTTTTCAACGTGGCCCTGGTTGATCTCTTTTGCTATGCTGCCACCTGCTGGCCGTTTGTGTAATAACTACAATTTCTTCAACCGTTCTTTGCAGTTGAAAGGCTGCATCAAAGCCTTCTGTATGCACTAGCAAAAAAAACAAAAAAAACATAAAACATAAGTCTTTGGAACACTTAAAACATTTAAAATAGAACTTATTTATATATTTTTGGGAGCAAATGAGTTAAACATTTCTTGTCATATGTGACCTCCCTAGTCTGAACATAACATTCTCGATTAATATTACATTTGTGGAATATGAGTTATGAAGCTAAATCCATCCATTTTTATCCATCTCAGGGGGGCGGCCATTTTGCCACTTGCTGTCGAGTGAAAATGACATCACAGTTGCTCAGGGCTCGACCAACGACCAATCACAGCTCAACTGTTTTCTGATGCTGAGCTGTGATTGGTTGTTGCCTGAGACCTGAGCAACTGTGATGTCATTTTCACTTGACAGCAAGTGGCAAAATGGCCGCCTTCTGATATTGATAAAAAGCTGCTGGATTTTGCTGCTTAACTCATATTCCACTAACCACTATTAACCAGAATTATTCACCAGAATACCGTATTTAGACTTGTTGGGCTGCATAGACATAATTGTCAAGAATTTGGGGGAGGGGGGGGGGGTGACTTTCCCTTTAATAGCACAGTTAACATGCTGGAGTGCAAAATGAACGTCTGCCACAGATGTGCAAAAACTCTGGGCACACGCCGGCCTATAACTGATAGCAACATAACAACAACTGATGCGCAGCCCTCATCAGTGTGACCTGCTTTTGTTCTGGGAAATATAACCCGACAAAGCCTTTTGCTTTCTTCTCTGAAGAGATTTATGTTAAATGATATTTAATCTAAAAATCCCGTGGCTGCTGTAATAAAGAAAATGTCCGGGATAAAAAAAAATGTGCGCGTTGCTAAGCTCATTTACTATACATATTACAAAAATGGCCCACCACCAGGCTTGCACGCACACGTGCTTGCTAACCCACTGCTAAAGTTGCGCACCCACCCACACACACATGTACGCACGCACACACGCACGTGCTTTTTAAGGTCCTGTAGCATGGAAAAGAAGTGTGAATTGAGCTCTTAAACAATACTAGCTCTGGAATAAAATGCAAGAGCGCTACAATTTTAACGGCAGAGACAATATTAATGTTGCTTAATTCCACACAAAAAAAAAAACATTAAATGCAACAGTGGCAGTCAAACATAATGAAAAGAGACGCTTCAATTACTTTCCTTAACTGCAGCTTAAGTCAAAATAAATCCGAAATAGCTTTTTTCTTCATTACAGTGGAACCTCTAACAACAAATGCCCAAAAGGTTGCATTACTTTTTCCACATTTTCTGGAAAAATGTGCCTCTTAAAGGGGAAGTCAACCCATTATTTATATATTTTTTTACAATAAACTTGTCTAATATGGCATTCTGGTTAATATTGTGTTAGTGAAGTAGTAAAAAAGCAAAATCCAACCATTTTTATTCATCTTAGGTGGCGGCTATTTTGCCACTCACAGCGCAGCTTCAGAAACCCGGTGAAATGTGATTGGTCGTTGCCTGAGCCCTGAGCAACTGTGATGTCATCTTCAGTCGACAGCAAGTGGCAAAATGGCCGCCCCCTAAGATGGATAAAAACTGGCTGGATTTTGCTTCATAACTCATATTTCAAAAACGTAATATTATGTCATGTTTAGACTAGTGAGGTCACATATAACATTATTATCAAGAAATGTTTAAAGTTGACTTACACTTTAAAAGGGACAGTATGTATAAAAAAAATTATATTTCAACAATCTTTTTTTTTTAACTATTAATTTCTGTAATATCCAAAAATATATTTAATACACAAAAAAAATATGTTCTATCACGTCTTTTTTTTTTTTAGATGTGCTTTGGCAGCTTATGAAATACACTGTTATTAAAATTAATGTTTTTTCTTTGATGTCACCTTTATTTGCTTTTGTTAACTGTTAATATTGCTTAATTTTCTGAATTTTTGCTTGATTTTCACATAAAACATGATTTGCCATCTTTCATGATATTACATCAAAAATGAAAGAATACTGTATGGGCATGCTTGAAAAGACACATATAGCCTCAAAATTGGAGCATAAAGAAAATACCGCTGTCATAACTTGTGTGTTATTAATACTTTTTTTTTTAAAACAAATTTGAATATCTGGAAAACTACAGCAAATTCGGAAAAAAATATGTAATTCTTGGATTCAGCGATATCAAAATACCCTAAAACTAAAACTTTCTTGGCATCAGAATGCGTGTTGACTAGAGTAACATAAAATAGCTATGCTTTTAGTCTTTATGTGAAGTAGGGCTGGGCAATAAATTGATTGAATTTGATACATCATCATTTTAAAAATCTAATTGTTGAAAATTTGCTAAATCGTGAAATCGAATTTTGTCTTTTGGATTATTAAAAGCTGTTGTTCTTATGTTCTGTTGCATTCAACTCTTTTTCTAAGTTGTAATTTTGTGGCAGAATGCTGGATGGGTGGTTTACAAAACATGTTTACAATAGCTACCAACTACTTAATTGTGGCATTTAACAACAAACTATGAATGTTAAATTAATGTTAAAACTAATTTAGAATCAGTACAAATTATTTTTGTCTCAACATTTTGCACAGGAATTATTTTTTTGAATAAATGAAACCTTTAAATAAATGTTTGTTGGGTTTAATTGATTAAAATCATAATCATTCTGAATGTCTGTAAAAATCGAGATTTTATTTTTTGGCCATATCGCCCAGCTCGAATGTGAAGCGACAACGCTGACCTGAATATATGACTGGATAGCCGATAGGCCAAGACTTTAGAAGCCGCGAGGCCGCCATATTGCTCCTCCCAAGACACGTTTCTCGGCATACGATTCTATACATTTACAGTATCGAAATTGAACAACATTTGAGACAGCATAATTTATGATGTTCTAAATTTGTTAAACATAAACAAGACGACTTCAGACATTTTACAACTTGCCTTGTATACATATATAAATTATATGCTTAATGATGTTTACAGGAGGAAACGTTTATTTTTTTGGTGTAATTCCACAAAAGATGCCTCTGCCAAATCTAATATTGGAGTCTAAGGAACTGAGTGATAAAAGAAAATGGGGATGTTCAAAGCAGCACATAATTATTTTATTTTTTTACTTATAAAATTATATTATATTACTTATAAAATTACTTAAAATAGTGACCACCCCTCCACAAACCCCCTGCCCCTATACTAACTACCTACAAGCTGTATATGTCTAATCTGTGCGTATACCGTATAGTTTATACAGTAGTCTGCTCGCGAGATGGGAGGAGCAAGATGGCCGCTCTGTGACTTCAACGGCATACACGGACGGGCGTGTTTGGGCTATCGGCTATCCAGTCATATATTAATATTAATAACTTCTTCATAAACTAGCAGCCCTATGCAGAAGAATGGTGTTCTACCTTTGAGGTTCCACTGTATTCAATGAATTGGTGACACTTAACAGATATAGACAGAAAACAGAGACCGGAGGATTTTAAGGACAAAATGAAATTTGCGTGTAAATTGAAGCAGTGTTACATTCTTTCCCTCTCAAGATGATTCATATTAAACGGAGCCAATTAGTCCTCATGAAAGCAGATTAAACTGTTCTACTGCCTTTAATCCGTCTGCACTTTGTCTACGTTAATAAGTGAAACGTTTCCATCCATCAATAAGGCAGATGTGGCTGCGGTGGAAAGATTATTGCAGCGCTCAACTGCTTATTACAACTGGGGTTACAATTTCACTTGAAGCGTCTGAGCTCTTTCTCAGCGGCGGTGACGGATTGCAGCTTGCACAGCATGCAGTCCCAGTTGCAACCTTGATACAATTTTCATCCATTTTCTCTTCCACTTATCCTCATTAGTGTCGCAGGCGAGCTGGAGCTTATCGCCGCTGACGTTGAGCGAGGGGCGGGGTGCGCATTGGACTGGTCGCCAGTCACTTTTCACACTTGCGGACATTACCCGAAGACAACACAATTTCCATTGGGCTTTATTACGTCATCCGTCGTGATGCAATGACGCCGTCTTACCTTGATGATTGTGCGACGTCATCACTGAAGGTCAGGCCTAAACAGAAGACAACTCGGAGTGTGTGTGTGTGTGTGTGAGATCAGGGTTGTGACTCCAGAAGGTCTCGAGACTAGAAACTCTCCATTTGCCTTTTGTATTTGGCAACTCCAACAAAGAGTGGCAAATACTGGCCCCAACCTATCAGGGGGAAAGAAAACTATTTAAAATTTCAAATACAGAAATACACAAACATAGATACAATACACATATCCAAGATGGTGCAGTAAATGCTTGCCTTGATATTGTGCTCTTTTTTGCTTCCCCAAACATCAACTTTTCAAGCTCCTTGCCTCTAAGCAATGCACACCAAAATCAGCAAACTTTCCAAAAGCTGCTTTATCCTTCTTCAAATGACCCACCTAATTTTAATTCATAATAAAAGCAAAATTCTGATTAGAAATTAAAACTCTTCAAATGAAGTGACGCAAGAGATGATTAAATAGGAATCGATCCAATCATTCTATATTTGTTACCCTGCAATTATTATGTACTAGGGCTGAACGATTTTAGCGATTTTTGTAACAGATATTACGATTTTAATTCAGTTCATTATTTTCTTCAAAGTAAGTTTCGGTGCATTATAAAACACTATGAACACTAACCTTTAAACATGACAGAAAATGATTACATCAAGCTATTGCTTTAATCATGTAATCATGTGTGAGGGAAGCGGTCCTTTTTCAACAGTTTTTAATACGGTTCAATGAAGCAAGACCTGCTGCTTGCCATCATACACGTAAAAATATGTAATTATGGCTAATTGTGTATGTAAAGATACTTTTTTTTTTAACTAAAGTGTTTTATATTTGATACTAATGTACATAAGATTATATGTCAATATTTTTGCCCAGATTTTTATTTGAAACTAAACTGCTTCAAACAGTAATCGAGGGCTTAGCGGACTGGCCTGAAATCCCGTTTGTGGCCATTGGTATCCAATGAGCCCTACACAAGAGGCTAAAAGGCAATGGTATGAAGCTCATTTCATTGACAAACTTTCTAAGTCACCAAAATTGCTCATTTGTGTTGCTCTATGTAGATTTCTGACCCAACAGATTTGCTCACTTTTTCTGTTAACCCCGGATAAAGTCATCAAAGAAAAAAAAATCGTGAATCTTTTTTGTGACAAGAAGGTACCCGTTCCAATTACACTATCAGAGAAAAATCAGAGTTGTACAAATAACTGGAAGCTCATGTTCTTTACAAGTGTATGTAAACTTTTGATTACGACTGTACATCGTCACCACATGCTCGAAAACTGGAAATGAATAGGTTACGTCTGATGACCGGGAGGTTGAGGTCAAAAGTATATTAAATATTCATAATAGCAGCAATGATATTTGCCGCAATGTTTATTTTGTATCACAGATTACTGAGTTTTGGGATATATACAGTACACCATAATAGGTCTCAGAGTTACTCTTTAAAAAAGAAAATTGAATTTAGCTTTGCTAAGGGACTATGTTTTTTGTTTTATTTTATTTCTAAATACATATTAATTGTATACTAATTTTCTGTTTATAACTAGTTGCTCTCTGGCCTACCGCAGTTCTAGCCAGACTTCTGTGAAAAGTCTACTTCACACCAAGCACTAATTCTGGCCTTTTCTCTGCGTTTCACATTAGCGATTAGCATTAGCTTCTCCATCTTCTCATGTTCTTTCATCTTGCTCAGTTTTACAATGACTCCATCCTCCTTAAAATATAGAATGATGAAATGAAATATATAACGTGCTACTTGTTAGAAAATAATCAGTAAAGGAGAGAAGGGGGGGCTTGCAGGAAGCAATGATCTGTGTACAGAGCTAAGTTAGCTTAGCACCTAGCGTTCGCAAGCAGCCAGGAAAGCAAGGACATCCAGGAAGTTGTGTGACGTGACGCTTTTTTTTTTTAACCAGCTCAAACTGAAGTGACATCACCCGTGGACAAATATTTTACTTTGGAAAAACTGAATCAAGAACAACAAATAGCAGTGTTTCCCACACCATGTTAATACTTGAGCGGGCCACCCAAGTAAACTTACAGCCACCCAAGACGTTTTCAAGAAATTTTTATAAAAACATTTTTTTTTTTTTTAAAGAAAAAGAAAAAACGTGTCGCGACCAGATATACCGCATGTAACGTTACTTCGCTGTCACTCACTTGTGGATCTTGAGGCTAGATGAGACGCAAGTAAAACAACTGCCGGAGTTCACCCACCAGAGTAGATTTCAAATCTGTGGGAAACACTGAATAGATGAGATTTTCTGCGAATAATGGATGATAGATTCTCCCACTCCCTCCCAAAAGTGCATAAAAAATATATATATATATGCGAATTGACGAAGGCTGAACTAACGTTCTGGAGTTAACTGCTGTACCCTTTGATGTTATTTTATAGTACTCCTGTGCCGGGGACAAATTCCTTGTGTGTTTTAATATACAGTATTTGACAAACAAGTTTCTGGTTCTAAAAATGACATGTCGGAAAATTAACTTGAAATAGATGACCAGTTTGGTCTGTATTTCTATATGAGAATTTAACTGCAAATGTATTTTTCTCTTCTTTAATTTTAAAGCATAGCCTGAATTCCTGGCGCCCCGAGCAGAGGGTGTCAGATGTAATCAAGACAAGAGGTTGAAATGACAAGTCGACTTCAACGCATATTAAAAAAAAAAAAATGGGGGGGGGAGCAGTGGGGGCCAAAGTGCCTGAGGGCAAGGTAGATGGGGGATGCGAGTGTGTTCACGCCCTTGTGTGTGTGTGTCGGCAGAGGCCTCCGGTGTCCTCTAAAGCACGATGGATATGTGTGTGTATGTGTTATGACAGTGGGGAGGGGCAGGGTTCACGACAAGGAGGCCAGACAGTGGGACAAATTGCTACCCCAAAAAAAAGTCGGTCATTGCGCCGCGCATGTTGCTTTGTGATGGAAGAAAAAGGAGGGGGGGGGGGGGGCTTCGTGCAACACCATTCTCCCAGGGCATCTGTCTCGAGTGGGGGTGCTGGTGTGTTCATGTGCAAGAGCGTGTGCGCGCTTGGCCATTGTCCCCAGAAAGACCTAGCTTGATGCAAGGTGACAGATCTGGGGAGCCCTGAAGAAAAATCCTGAGAGGCTGAGAATGAGTTCAGAAACAGTTATCATGCTTAATCACATCGACTACATCGGTGAGCTCATTGCTATCCTAAATGTACAAAACAAAAGCTAATTGGCACCAAAAATAGTGTTCACTTTCAGATTAGTTGCGACAAATGTCTCTCCTGGACTAAGCGCAAACTTAACTGTTCTTGAAACCCCCCCAACATGCTGTCTGACATCTCTCCTGACACGCCTGCATGTGTGTGGTCTGGTTCTGCGTGTGACGTGCAATGAAAAAAAGAACATCATTGTAAAATGCATTTGCCTTCAGGGATCATGGTCATAATTTAGAAATTCAATCTAACGAGATCAAGTGCAAGAAAACAATCAGTCTTTACAAAGACGCTTAGAAAAAGAATTGGTGGTCATGATTTGGCCGGCGTTGCCAACATTTTCTGCACCGCACCTACGACAATTTGTAATCTATGCGGACAGTCCGCATTGAAAGCATAGCAGAAGAGCAAAAGCAGGAAACAAGTGATTTCTACTTCCTGATTCTTTGTTTTCATCTATTTTGCTAGAAGTATGTAAACTGTTCACCCCAAACTGTTGATCTTTTATTGAATAACAAAACACCTTATGTTGTACTTCTACTGTGGTGACGCATTGTTCATATGTCATAGACGCTCTTCACTGCCTCCTACAGGCTGGCAGAATATCGACTAACAGCGAGGGCTAGCCACGCAAAATATAAAAGGCTGCAGTTTTATTGTCGTAGGATGCAGTCTTTTCCATACCACGGCAAATGATCCTCCCATAAAAAATGTTTATGGCGTTTATGTTCATTAGGGCCGCGGGCAAGCTGGAGCCTATGCCACCTGTTGTCTGTGGGTGAAAGTCAAAATGGCGGTCTTACTCTGTGAAATTACTTTATATGTCCATGGAAAAGCATTGGACTATGAATCATCATTTAATCTGTGAGAATTATTTTTTATTTCAAAATGTGCTGAAATTTCCTTCGTTTAACTACTATAACAATCTGCCTGGTTTGTATGCCAGTCACAGGCAAAGGCATACAATATGCCGTTTGTTTTCACCGCGTAGAGGAAGCGGTGCATTGCGGAAATATATATATTTTTTAATCCTAATGTTCAAAATTGTCAATAGTCAAACCACCACTCACACTCACCATCACATTTGTGGACAATTGTGAGTCTGAGGTGAACCTTTTTGGAATTGTGACAAAAGGACGGCTGAGCTAAGATTTGAACCCTGAACCTCATTGCTGTGAGGCAAACGTGCCACCCACTCTACAACTGTACTGCCCCACTAGAAAGAATCATAATTTTTAAAATCGTACTTTCAGTCAATACATTTAAGATCGTGTAAGAATACTAACTGTGTGGACAGTGAGAGTGTAGAAGGCTGTGATGGAGGAGAGTTGTAATAACAGACATGATGAGCCGTAACAGTTTCAACGCCCCCATTCACAAAAAAAAAAAAAAAAAGATTGACGCATGCAGAGAATTACCACCGCCCATCCCGAAACCATTCACACAGTCGCAAAGGCCTTGGGCTTTATCTTCTCGTCGACACAACAAAATAACAGGCTGCACTATAACACAAAAGTGTCGCAGTCAAACTAAAGCCCGAGGTGCACTAAAAATAGCCGAGCAACAATCGGCATAATAATCGTCGCCTGCCCTGTCCTGTCCCACCCCCACCCTCCTTGTTGCCTGGACACTTCCCGCCCTCAACAGCGCAACGAACCGCGGGGGGAACGCGTTCAAGAGCAACCTTCCTCCCGAGAAGTGTCGAGAAATAAACAAGAAGGCGGACGCAACGTGGGGCGAAAAGTTTAAGCTAGACGTCGCCGAGATGAAACCCCGTCCGCGCATCGCATCCCTGCCGGAGGATCAAAGTGGCGACACGCTCACGTACAGCCCCCCAAAAACTCACCGGAAGCGCCACTCAACGGGCCCGGAGGCGACCACTCGTCCCGACGTTCGCCCCGCGCGGCGTTTAGTCCTCTCCCATGCTACACTCCCGGGCTTTTTTCTCGACTTGGCGAGAGGAGGAGGCGGAGGAGGAGGAGGAGGAGGGGGCACGAAAAATTCATCTCCTGACAGATTCCGCCATACTGGATTTTTGTGTTCAGGCCCAGCGTCACATGGAGGAGCGCCCCTGCGCGCAGCTAGGGGCGGGGTCAGGCCGGCCAGTGCGTGCGTAAGCGTGCGTGCGTGAGCGTCAATCAACGTAAACATCCTGCGTGCGTGTGCGTATGTGCCTATGAACATGCACGCAGGAACCAACGGTGATATTCAAGTAAAAAGTGTAAATGCTCAGAAGTAGCAAAAGTACTCACACATTGTCTTAAATTTAAAAAAAAATGGTGAAAGTACAAAAACTCGTTTACGCATTTACTTACGCATGGCAGCATTATATATATTTATAAACGATAACTCTGCTTAACATTTAAAAGCACCAAAGAACTAAAGACGTCTAAAAACAAAAGTGCATAAATAAAATGTAGCTTACTAAAAATTATTAAAAGAACATACGCATGTAAAAGTAAATTATAATAGTAAAAAATGAAATTTTACTATCAATTATAGTCAATACCCATTTTTATTACATTGTTAATTATAGCAGTGCAGTTTTTTTTTTCAAATCAGTTGTAGCTTTCCAAATGAAATCTCTACTGGCTCTTACTTATACGAGTGCTAAAATGGCTATTTGTTTAAACTAAAATCATATTGTATTTTTCTTTCAATCATTTTAAAAATACCAATGTTCTTTGCTAACAATTGTCTTTTATTTTGCATTTATTTATGCCTGTGTAGCTTCCCAGTCACCTTCGTCATTGCAACCCACAAAGGTTGAAATGGACACTTCTTTGTTGAAGTTGTTAATTGTTTTTTTAAATGACTTTTGGAAAATACTCCTTTATTTCCTTTATATATATTTATATATATATAGTCTCTAAAACACATTTGATCTTGAAAAAAGAATAGTCTGGTAATAATATGCCTTTTATTCTTAAAAAAAATGGCTGTCAGATTTATGTGTCACATTCCTATTGGAGATTAGATAATTGCCATTAACTCATTCACTCCCAGCCATTTTCACTGAAGCAATCCAAATCTATTTAGAAATGTGAGTAAACTAGCTTTTTTTTTCAACATGGCCCTGGTTGAGCTCTTTTGCTCTGCTGCCACCTTCTGGCCGCTTTTGTAATTACTATTTCTTCAACCGTTCTTATCAAAGCCTTCTGTATGCTCTAGCATAAAAAAAAAACATTTTTTTTTAAACATATAAATATGTCTTTGGGACACTTAAAACATTTTAAATAGAATATATTTATACGTTTTGGGGAACAAATGAGTATTGGCTCAAAAGCAAGGTAGGGCGGAGTTGGTCTCTGAAGCTTTCTACACAAAGTGCCACCTATAAGAAACACTCCAAGTACCAACATCGAGGTATATTCAATATTATTGTAAGCTACTGAATATTATGTTCAACACTAAAATATAGGAAAAATCTGTAACCATGCCAGTAAGGATTCAGCTGAAACGTATTCAGGCAGGGCTTCTTTTGCATACCAATAGAGGAAGCCCACATACCACTGGTTCTTCACTTGTTTGTTTTATTGGCCTTTGCCAACATGCTGCTATGCACTTTTTGAAGTTATACCACATAATGATCGATTTAAAAAAAAAAAACATTTCCGCGGCCTTCCAACCTTTAGCTCGCAGACCCCAGTTTGAGAACCACTAGCCCAAACTACTGCGCAATTAGCACACATCCGGCAGCTGCGAAATGAAATAAGCATGATCACATTCTTGCTGAATGCAACATGAGGGGCCTTCCCCATTCCCTGCTCGAATGCAATGAATGTTCATTTCCACTACTTCATATTGGATTTTGCCTCTCACACAGCCACCCACGTGAGCTCTTCTATTGCCAGCACCTTGTTTTGCTGCTTTGATTATTGTAATATGCTAAAGAGTTCCTGTGTAGAACACATCCTCGGATGGCAGGAATCAACAGTGCAGATGCAGATGCAGATGCAGATGCAGACCATTTCCGCTCTAGCGCTTCTCTTCTCGACGACGCAGGACACGAGGTCAACGGTCAAGGTGCTGTTGACAATAATCCTTCAGCATGTTGCGATATCTTGCCTTACAATCATAAAGTCGTTATAATACGTATCCAGGTCAGGTTTATTGTTTCCTATCTTGAAGAGGAAATCGTTCATATATCATATTCCTGCCTTTATTATTTTTAGCCCAGTCGCAGCTTTCTGCTGCTTGACTCACATTTATGAATCGAGGTCGTTCTTCTTTTTGAATACTAGGGAGGTCTTTTGGGATGGCCGTAACCATGGCAACAGAGAATTGTCATTTGCGTTCGGCAACAGAGCATCAGTTACGTAAGGTGAGCGCGTCTTGTGGCGCTTGAGTGCACGCTTGAAAGCCGCGAGACCCTCGCACCGTGCTGGTGAGAGGAGACAGAAACCTTGCATGGCGGACTGTTTGGATTTGGTCCAAAAATTGCGCAAAGCGTGGTAAGGTGACTCAAGAGCTGTAAGAAAACATCATAAAATGTGATCTCATGACTAGGAAGTACGACAGTTGCAGCTTTGTGAGGCTGCACTCGGCCGCAAACTAAATTTAAAGGTGATGTTTAGCCGTTTTTAAAAACAGGTTGTTAGCACTTACTAATTAACTCTGCGGGTGGCAATATTTGTAGCATTACATATACATTTACTTTATACATATTGTATATTATGACCCAAAATATAAAATAAAAAAAATCTTGATTTAAGACTTTTCCATTTCACAACAAAAAAATCTTGACAATAAAATGTTCTATGCAGCTCCCTCCAGTAGTCTCATGCTGCATTCAAGGATGGTCGGAAGTCAGACTTTTCCAAAGTCCAAACTAGGAAAGGTGTACGGGAACGCCCCCTTGCACTCGGAAATCCTACTTGCGAAGTTGTGGTGAAAAAAGTACCTTGACTTCACCGACGGACTACAAGTGGCGTCACTCTACAATGGCGACCCCTATGGAAGCACAGACCGTGAATAGTAAAACAAAATTGACTTGAATATAAAACTAGGTCGTTTTCTTCATTCATAAATATTTGACATAACTCCATGTAACACAACGTACGTGACAGTATGCCTCTGTCTCCCTGCATGAAATTATACCGTGAACTACTGAACTGTATGAAATTCTTATGAAATAAGATTTTTTTTTTAATAAAATAAATGAAGCAAAATTGCGAGAAGGCAAGTTTGCTGGAGGTCAAAATTTGTTTTGAGGACCAAAATAAAAAACAATTGATCAATATCCGCCATTTTAATTGTTTACTTTCAGCTTTCAGGTCAGAACAGGGAAAAAACAACTTGGGTAAATCTGACTTCCGACCATCCTCGAATGCAGAAAAATATTGTATTCTGGTTAATATTGCGTTAGTGGAATATGAGTTAAGCAGCAAAATCCAGCCGTTTTTATCAATATCAGAAAACAGCCATTTTGTCTCTTGCTGTCAAATGAAAATGACATCACAGTTGCTCAGGTCTCAGGTGACAACCAATTACAGCTCAGTTTCAGAAAACTGGTGAGTTGTGATTGGTCGTTGCCTGAGCAACAATGATGTCATCTTCAGTCGACAGCAAGTGGCAAAATGGCCGCCCCCTAAGATGGATAAAAACAGGCTTGATTTTGCTTCATAACTCATATTCCACAAATGTAATATTAATCAGAATGTCATGTTTAGACTAGTGAGGTCACATATTATTGTCAAGAAATGTTTAAGGTTGACTTCCACTTTAATGTTTGCGTTCAGATCATGAAAAAAGGAAGCAAAACAAAAGTGTTGCGTTCATATTTTTGTTCAGAATGCTTACGTGTCAAATGACTCCAAAATAACACTATGTGTGCTCGTATACATTCATGTGTATCGCACTCCTGCAGCTGACAAAATTGCTCTATTCATTGTTTTGACCGCACGTAAGCAATAAAAGGCCATAAAAGATCATCATTATCACATACACTAAAAGTGAAGGATTTAATCCAGATTTGTCATCAAACCCAGATTGGTTGTGGACATCTGCATCTCTATTGTTATTCTAAGGGCTTTGATTTAGGCACACACACACATAAAATACACACGCGTGCATACATGTGTGTGCGGCGAGAGCAGTGATGTCAAAACACGGATTAGACTGGCTTATTTTGCCCAGAGAGGCACATGTGCAATTTAGTGAGTGTCACGTTCATGCTGCCAAGTCGCTGATGTCAGTTTTAACCCTTTTTACATCCAAGGGGATCAACCAGTGCTGGTGCATTTGAACCAAAATATCAACAGGGGGAAAAAAAACTGAAAATCTTGAATAATGATCTTAAAATAAATCATATTTTGGCCAGTGGGCTGGATGAGGAGCAGCAAGCCGGCCAGAAAAGTCAACAGGCGAGAGTAAACTACCACCCTGCCACCGCAGCAGACACATCACACACGGGCTGCGGAACAAGCCACTTGCAAGACACACACAACTGGCTGTTAGTGGTTTGCGAGGGGAAGCTTTCGTCTCACCCAGCGCGCTTCCGCGTGAGTCAGATGCAGCGTGCAGACAAAGCTGAAGGCCTCACTGTTGCTTTTCCCCCTCGCAAAGACAATCTTATAGTAAAAAAAAAAAAAAGTCATAACTAATCCAAAATAATGAACTCATTTGCTCCCAAAAATGTATTAAAAACGTTCCCGAAAAAGTATTTATACGTTTTGTATGTTTGTTTGTTTTTTTATGCGAAAGCATACAGAAGGGTTTGATGCCGCCTCTGAACTGCAGAGAACGGGTGAAGCAATGGTAGTAATTACAAAAAACGGCCAGCAGGTGGCATCAGAGTATAAGAGATCAACCAGGGCCATGTTGCAACAAAGCTCATTTACACAGTTTTGATGAAACTTATCTATATATTCTAATGCCAATTGCTCCAAAACGGAAACAGATAGAAATATAATTATTTTTCCCAATGAAAGAAGCGATTCTAATCTTCTTTTTTATGGTAGGTTCCATGTTTTTATAGCAATAGAACACAATATTCTGTGGGCGTTGCAAAATCAGTCGAAATCCAATGAAACAGCTGGTAGCAAAGAGGGTTGCTTCAGTGAAAATGGCTGGGAGTGAATGAGTTAAAAATAAACAAAAGTGAAATGTTATGAAGAGTTATTTTTTGGGGGTTGGGTGCCTTTCATATTCAAGCCAGTTAGTCTAAAACAGTGGTTCTCGCTAAGTCGCAACCCAATTTTATTATTATTATTTTTTTGCATAGTACTGTCATCAAAGAGGAAGTCCAATGAACTGATTTGTATTGTGTTTGTGGAGTACGAATTATTCAGAAAACGTCACCTGTTTTATTCATCTCAGGGGGCGGCCATTTTGCCAATTGCTGGCGACTGAAAATGACATCACAGTGCCTAAGGGCTCAGGTCACGCTCATAACAGCTCACCTCTTTTCTGGGTTTAGTCATGTGACTTGACAGTTCACCTGTTTAGTCATGTGACATTCACAAGCTGAGCCCTTAGGCACTTGTGATGTCATTTCCAGCATGTGTGTCAAAATGGCCGCCCCCTGAAATGGATAAATGCGGGTGGATTTTGTTCCAGCTTCAGAGTCAGTGTCATCGCAGGGTGGCACATGCTCCGCTCAATAAATCTTTGCTAATATTATAGTTCTGTCAACATGTCATTCACCCAAACAAAAGCGCTAGCTATTTCCATTCACACTGCTAGTTGGATGTGTTGGCTAGCTTGGGGAGCTGGAGCTAAGTGCCCCACCTTGGGCCTATTGTTTACATTCAAGAGGAGCTACTGTGCATGTCAAACTTTTTAGTGGCAGACTACAGTCAATGGGCAAAGACTCAAATTTGGAAAATCAAACCACATAGAAGAACGAAAAAGCTTTACGCTTAATTAACTAAATCATTATTTTATCCTACTTTATCAAAAAGTAAATGTATACACTGATTAGCTTAGCTTTAGAAGTTTGTGAGTTTCTGTGGTTACAACAACCACAATCAATTACAATCTTCCGGTGTGCTATGGCACTTAAACGTGTAGTTTCCGTTGAATCATAAATTTGAGGGTTTTAAGTGAAATAACTACCTGCAATACAGACCGGAAAATATGGCTTCCCCTGAAGCCCATTACACATTCAACATGTTGTGAAATGTATCCTCTCTCTCACATCAAATTTGTACAAATCAAATCATTTCCAGCGCTTGAGTCAGTCATGTTATTTTTGAGAGGAAGAGTCATTTATAGGCCTACTCATCTTTTTTTAGGACATTTTACCACATGCGCTTAAAGAGATGCTAATCCTTCAATAATTTCTTTAGCAGTCTTGTGTGTGTCATGATGGTCTGTCTGCTGGTTCTGAGGCTTTTCTGGGAAGTAGAATGAATTAGCCACATTTAACCATGAAACCAGAAAATTTAATTACAGAGCGTAGAAATGTGAGCACTGCCACTCTGCATTGACATTATCAGTCAGCATAAGATGCAATAAACTGATCAACATATGGCTTATAGATTGATAAATACTGCACTGAAAAAAGATTTAAAAAATACTTGTAATTGTTCTCTTTTTCTTTCTTTTTTTTATTAAATCACAAACATATTTAAAATTGTGATAATTATGCACTGATATTGTCTCTCTTGATATACATGCAACCAAACCTGTTACTAAAACCTTTTTAGCCACAGATTCTAAAGTGAGCTGCATGACTCAGTAGAAATGACATCATCAAGGTAATTGCTGTGGGCAGACCTGTTTTCAGCATTATGGGAATATGTTATTCAAACTAACGCAACTCATATCACCAGAAAAGGCTTTTTTATATATATATATATATATATATAGTAATGTATATTAGAATGTTTTTATATATATAGCCACGTTCGTTATTAGCATAGCAAGTAGGTAATCTTTACATTAGCATTTATTAGCAACCTTATAACTGTAATTATAAAATTCATTAATTATAAAATGAAATTAGTATAATATAAAGCTAAGTAGAAATCAAATTTATTTCAATTGTAACTGATTTACTATATTGCTGTACTGTTTAACGGGTAGGCTACCTGGTTATAATTGTTTATAGCTTGTTTAAAACTAAATATTGTTTTAAGATAAATATATTACAAAAACATAAAATAAATGTTCAGTTTTTTACGGATATTATATTAGTTAGTGTACAGTGAAGTGCCTAGACTGGCCTCCAATTCTGGAATGGCCTATCTTTCCTTACTGGGACATTTATTATTTTGGCGATTGTGTGTCGTTTCTTTGTTGACACTGTCATCTAGTGGATTTCGCTGTTATGGCGCATTGGCTGCCCTCTTGACGTCATCATCTTGCGCCCGTGAAGACAAAACATTTACCCGTATTTTTGTTTTCAGGCGGTCCTCGCTTAAAAATTATTGAAACACTTGCCGAATTTAGGATTAAAAAAAAAAAACATATCAACATCGTTTATTGTTTATCGTATATACTATAAAAACCAAAATAAGTCATCTTATGTGACGTGAGATTCAGCAAAATGTGGACTGAGAACCCAGCGTACCCTGGAAAAAACAAATCAGGGCATAATTGAGAGTCATAGTCATAGCAACGTGGAAAGGAAAACTAGCATATCGTGTGTATTTGTTTCATTAAATTTTTTTGACATGCCGCTAACGTTGATCTATTTTCTCTCAACGTCATATGCGACATTGTCTCAGTTGGAAATATAATACTGTCTTCAGTAGCGTACTGCCAGAAGTTAGGCCTCCGGTTAGTCCCTGGTTGATTGTTTTGCTCGAAGTGTGCTAACAGCATGGAAAACAACACGGAGCAAAATTCGTTAGAATTTCACGGAGACGAAGAAATCATTGAAGTCATCGACCTGAACGAGACTGAAGATGGTCCAGGTACGTAAAAGGACACAATCTTTAACCAAAGTTTATCATTATTATTATCATGATCATCATCATCGTTATTATTGTTATTGTTCGAATCAAATGACCATATAACACCACAAGAGCATGATAATCCTTTTAGCTAAACAGTAGTCTTCTTATTAGTTTATCAATCCAGTATTGACTATGATTGACGTATGCCAGCGCTAAACTGTGACTTGATACATCTTTCATTCTGCGATCGGCTGGTGATCGGTCCTGTGTGTGGCACGTGTGCCCCGTCTCTCAATCCAAGTCAGCTGCAATAGGCTCCAGTTCAACCCTATTGAGATTCAGCGCTAAAGTAAATGGATGCAAGAGGCTAATCGGAATCACTGGCTTGTAACATTTGGCTTCTGCTCACAGATAACTTGGCAGACGACTTGGAGGACATCGACTTTGATGAGGATGCCGGTGCAGACAACGACGAAGGCTGGGAGACGGAGGACGAGATGGAGTTGGAGCGGGATGATAGCGAGTTGACCTTCCCCAAACACACCGGTATCGGCGGCATACACTGTGGATGTTTTCTGCGATCAAGAAAGAAAGGAATCCAAATTTGAGCCTTAATCCCCCTGTGTGTTTTGTTTTTGTTTTCCACTTCAGGCTCTGTGTTTTGCGTGAGCTTGGACCCAGCCACCAACAACTTGGCAGTGACGGGTGGAGAAGATGATAAGGCGTATGTGTGGAGGGTGAGCGATGGTGAAGTTGTCCTGGAGTGTACAGGTGATTCTCCACAAATACAATTGCAGGCACAAATTCTCACTTTTGGGTAGAGTGAACACTTGGGATATTTTCACGCAGACCCACACAAAATTGGTGACCATATAATTATTCTAAATGGTAAGGTTGAATGGAATGGTGTCATTTTCATTAGTGATAGATCGATATGTTTTTTTTCAGGACTGATATTGATTGAAAATATGTGTCGAATTTTTTTTTAAATGAACTGTTTTGAAATGCCATTAAGCGTGTGTTTGTTAAAGCAACTTTTCAAATTTTCAACACTTTGAAGGTTTTTCTTTTAATTTTAAACATATAAGCAATAGACAGCTTTGTTTAAAAATTAGGGAAAAAATGCAGGCAGCTTCCAGGGTCATCAGCATGTTAAGCTACCGGTAAATTGAAAACTAAGCAAGTAAATAGCTCCTGAAAGTTTTCTACTGTACATAAAGTTTTCAAAAATTTCCACATAATTTTTTTATTTAAAAAAGTAATAATTTTTTTTTAAAGTGTATTGAATTCTCAATGTCATCATCTTTTATAAAGTGGAAATTTGAATAAATACATAAATGGAAAGTTACCTGTATCTTTCACTGAGCGACAAATCCATGCAAATGTAGCTTATTTGGGTTTTCTTCAGGGTTCATAAAAGGTTTCAAAAGATCTTCAGTGAAAATTTGTCTGAACCTGTTGTAAATTTCTTTTTGACAAGTAATAACTGTCTGTGAACATCTTAGGAATCCTGATGAAAATCAAAAATTCGCCACGTTCGCAAGCATTCACCGCTCAGCGAGATACCAACTATATATATCGATTCAGATTGGTAAAAAGGCAGACGCCGATATTTGTCCGGCCGATAATCGGTCTATCCCTAATTGTCATACATAAATATAAACATTTTCTTTTGTCATTTAGCAGAGTGACGACTCATGAAAAAACGTCTAAGTCTGGCCACTTTGTAAGTCCAGGCGCCGCTGTATACTGTAAAAATAACTAACTAACGAAAAACAAGTGCTATAAACAACAGACGTGAATATGTTCCTCACTGAGCCACTGTGGGCGAGCCGCAACATCGCGGGGGATTCCTGCACACCAAAAACGCAATCATAGAAAACTGAATAGCCTACTTGACAACTCCCGTTATTTCTCCTGCGCAGGTCACAAAGATTCTATCACGTGTGCCGTGTTCAGCCATGACTCCGCGCTTGTGGCTTCGGGTGACATGAGTGGCTTCATTAAAGTCTGGAAAGTGGAGACCAAAGAAGAGATCTGGTCTTTCGAAGTCGGAGATTTGGAGGTAAAACGCATTTGCTTTGATTTTCTTATGTATGTTGTGATCATCTTTAAAAAAAAAAAAATGCAATTAAGGCTCAATTCTTCTTCCGTGCTTGTTTTTGGTCACGTGTCCTTCCAGTGGTTGCAGTGGCATCCGTGTGCTCCAGTTCTCCTGGCAGGAACAGATGATGGGAACATGTGGATGTGGAAGATCCCCAGCGGAGACTGTAAAACCTTCCAGAGTTCTGCATGCCAGTCCACCAGTGGCAAAGTCCTCCCCGATGGTAACCCGCATACAGTGACGCCTTCACTTAGGACGTATTTTAAATCCTCTTCCCCCATTGAAATGAATGGCATTGCTATTAATCTGTTCCAACCTCCGAAAACACCCCCCGATTTACGCATTTCTGTACATTTTATGCTTGCCCATTATTTTTGTATCATCAAATGTGTTTACAATTGTTTTTGTTAATCCCTTCTCCTCAGGTAAACGCGCTGTGGTGGGTTATGAGGATGGAACCGTGCGCTTGTGGGATTTGAAGCAGGGCAACAGCACCCATGTCATTAAAGGTGAGTTTTTGTTTCTTATTTCATATTTGAACACGAGAATTGAGCTTATACGTTTCTAGAAGAATGGAAGAAATGAGATGATGGGATGAGGGTGATGTCAAGGGTTAAGCACACTCCAGGGATACCCGTCTACTTTCACATCGTTTCAATTTTGAAGAAAATCTTCCTCTGTAAAAACGTTGCCATCATAAAAGCTTCTTTTTATCAATTTTTGAGCTGATCAAAGTCGCTGATAATTAAAAACAATGCATTTTGTACTCACCCGTTGAGTGACAGATGAGATGAGGAAAGTGTTGATGGAATAGCACAAAACCGCACTTCCGTGACATCATGTGGCTCAAGACAATTTTTCGCCAAATGTTTGCCCAGGTAGTCGTCAACTGCTTATTGTCCAGCAGTGATTCTCAAAGTGTGGGCTCCCTCTAGTGGTACATGAAAGAATCACTGCCTAAGTATAGTCATTTATGCTTCACTTTTTGTAGTTTTTTCAGCATTTATTTCAGTACACTTTTTATTTAACTTTTATGTATAGTATATTTTAATTGAATCATTATTTAAGTACGTTTTTTTTACAGTTACAATTTCCATTAAAATGAACACACACAGGTCAGGATGGACACCAGGGGGCGCTGACATGCCTTGCATGCAACAATGACAGCTCTTTGGTCCTAACTGGCTCAGTGGACGGTTGTGCCAAGCTCATCAACACGGCTACGGGCAAGGTGGGTGCCATGGCAACACAATTGGAAAGATGTAAACAATTGCACACATTTCAAGTGGTAGGACCGTAAGTCGATTTTCAGGTTTCTGTGATTTACTTGAGTATTTATTTTTCAAAAGTTCTCCATCTAATCTCATAGTTTTCTTTTTATCATTAGCAAAATTAGTATTTTTGTTTGCCAGTTTAAAATATTCCCAAATCATAAAGTGAAAGTTAATAAAATGGGGAATCTATTTTGTCTCCTGAAAAGTGTTTTTTGTTCTTGTGCCATGTTATCAAAAGCAGGCATTGAATATATACTTCACAGTAAAACTCATTTTTGCTGATGCTTTTTTTTTTTTTTTTAACTTAAGTGCAGGAGTTGATTCAGCACTTGTATTTTAATATTATTATTATTTTACACAAGTATCTGCACTTCTACATATTTGTGAGCACTTCTTCCACTTGTGGTATCAGGTGGTGGGCGTGTTCTCTTTGGAGGGAGGCAAGGCCAAAGGTTCGAAAGACGGGGAAGAATCCAACTCTGTGGAATCTGTAGGATTCTGCAACATGTAAGTTGGCTCGGGTGGTTCGGGAACCGTGAGGGACATGATTAACGTTGCTTCTCATTACGCTACTGAGATGCTCTCGTACCATTTTGCTGCTCTTACACCGATTTTTTTAGTGTGTGTGTGTGTGTGTGTGTGTGTGTGTGTGTGTGTGTGTGTGTGTGTGTGTGTGTGTGTGTGTGTGTGTGTGTGTGTGTGTGTGTGTGTGTGTGTGTGTGTGTGTGTGTGTGTGTGTGTGTGTGTGTGTGTGTGTGTGTGTGTCAGGAGTAAGATGAACTTGTCAATCACGTCCCTGGAGGCCACTCATAATAACGTGAACCATCTTGTGTCTTCTGCAGCCTTCCTCTCATCGCTGTGGCATATCTAGATGGCACCTTAGCCATTTACGATCTTTCCACACAAGTGCTGCGACACAGCTGCCGACATGAGGTTCGCATTTTCCGCTACGACGCTCACAAAGTCGGGAAGGTAAAAAAAACTTGGGCTAAAATCCTCGACTCTCGGTTCCTCCAGGCCGGCGTTGTCCACCTGCAGTGGGAGGAGTCTTCTTCGCTGGTGGCCACCTGCAGTTTAGACGGAGCGCTGCGCCAATGGGACGGCCGCTCTGGCAAAATGGTGTCCGAGTACCGCGGTCACGCCGCCGAGATCTTGGACTTTGCGGTTAACAGGTAGGACGTAACGTTATTCACGTTGACAGCAGACTTGGCTTCGGCTTGACTGTCTGTCCTCGTCTCCTGCAGGGAAGGGACAGTGGCAGTCACGGCCTCAGGAGACAACCAAGCCAAAGTCTTCTGCCTCCAAAGGCCCGATCGATAAAAAAAGGAGGAGAGATGCAGATGGAATAACAAGAGCTTGTTGCATTTTGGTAAATCTCCATCTGATTAACTTCACGGAAATCATTTCTCATCATGTTTGAATAGTCAAATTCAAAGTGGGATACATTATGCCATTTTTCTCCAGATTATTTTAATATTCCGACCTGCGTCACCGTAATTGTAAATACGACATGAAAAATATACTAAAACACATTTTACTTCAGCTGTTTTTGTGTTGTTATTCTCCTGTAACAGTCATTTTAAGACAACTTGCATTACACTTTAAGAGGAGAGGACCTTTCAAACTTTTTGGGGTTCAGGGATAAATTTTTCATTCACTGCCATTGACGGCTATAGACGTCAAAATTTCATTTGAACTATTTCTATTAGTTTCACATTTTTTCCCACTTTTGTTAACAAGAGTATGAAAAAATGTATTGTATGTTTAGAACAGATATAAAATTCGTGATTTATCGTCAGTTAACTAGTGAAGTCATTGTAATTACAATTTTAAAAAATCGGCAGACACCCCTAATTAAAAAAAACAAAAGATTATTAAAAATTAAGGGTGTCAGACGATTAAAATGACTTCAATAGTTAACTCACGATTAATCACAAATTTTATATCTGTTCTGAATGTACAATATTAAAAAAAAAAAGATTTTCATACTCTTGTTAACAAAAGTGGAACAAATGTGAAACTAATAGAAATAGTATTAATATTGAATTTCTGATGTCAATGACAGTGAATGAGTTAAAAGTGGGAAGTCTCAATTTTATGAGAATGAAGTTGCAGCTTTTTTTTTTGGGGGGGGGGCAGAAAAAATGTGATGGATGGATAGCTAGATAGCTTTCTTCATTGTCTGTTCCAGGTAAAAACAGAAATGTTTCTTTTGCCACAGCTGTAAAAGTTAAAAACTCACATTCAAACATCCCACACATTTAAAAACACATTACAAGAGACAAAAAAATAAATAAAAAAATTATGAATAAAATATAGTGCAGTTCAATTTGTATTATTAATTGAATATTTATTGTAGAGGCGATGGAGGATTTTCATAATGCTATATTAAAGTCCAAGTTTAACAAGGGAAGAAACTTAACATTTTAAGTGAATTCATTATTATGCAATGATTATTATTGAATTTATTCTTGTTATATTACACCTTTTATTCTAAAATAGAAGTCTTCTTCTGATTTGTTGTGGTATCATGTTTGTAATGTTGACATTTTATCAGAGCATTAGAGAGACAAGAAGACTTCTTAAGAAGTGGATTTTCCTTAAGTACACTTTAATGTCATTAATCAACGTAGAAAATGGTCCTTTGAGGGAGAAGTCTCGGGCTCAACCAATTTAAGACTTAAAATCAATTTAAGCACGAGTGGCCTTGAGTTCAAGACTTTCGATTCTTATCAAATCCAATTGATCAGTCTGAGGAGCATAAATCTCCGCTGGCTGTCTGTGTCCTAACCTGATCATTAAGATTGTCTTCATATATATATATTTTTATTTCTTCTCAACGAGTCGGCCTGCCTGGCACCAAAAACTGAGCTTGAGGCCCAACAATCAAAATTAGATCTGTGTTGGGAAAGTGGTAGTCACATTCTCTGTGTTCTTATCCGATTGAAACATAACGACATAAACTTTAAGATCATATTTTTCCCTAGTGGTGATCCACAGTAGTTTTGTTTCTTTGAATGCCTTTGTCAATTGTCATTAGAAATGACATATAACAGATAAACTCATCGAAATAACTTTGGATCCATTTTTAATTCAGTGTCATTAATAAAGAACATTCACATGTTCTTCAGCACCAACATTCTTTATTTTTTATATATTATTTTATCCGACATCTAATCCTTCCACATTTCTCAACCAATTCAAACCATTTAACTCAGTGCTTCTCGATTATTTTTTGTTATGCCGCCCTCCCAACTCCCAGCCGTGACTACTAATAGTATCACTTGTCTATAAAACTATTCTAAGTACACTTCTACAGAAAATACTCTTTGCACACTGTGACAATAAGAGCGTCACTGCCACCTACTGTAGTGGATGTACAATTACAATTTATCAACGTCGGATTTGTTCATTCATTCTTTGAACCGCTGTTAATCCTCGCTAGGGTCGCTGGCGTGCTTCATTATTCTCTGTTAATCAAATACATAGGCAGCACTTCAACATTAAGACACAATCCCTACAGAAATTGCATTCTGCACTCTTAAAAACAGTTGGGTCAAAAATAACTCAAGAATGGACCAACACAGCTTTTTGAGTTATTTGACCCACAAAGTTGGGTCAAATTTAATTAATAGCCCACAAAGCAACTAGTTTTTTTGGGGGGGTGGGGGGATATTCATTTAGTTTGACCCAACTTTTTGGGTTAATTGAGTAACCTAATAGAACTGGGTCAAAAAACAACTGACTAACTCAGAGTTATTTAACCCCAAAAGTTGCATTAAATTAATAACCCACAAAGCAACCCATTTTGGGGGGATGTTTTGTGGGGGTATTCATTTGACCCAACTTTTTGGTTAATTGAGTAACCTAAGAGAACTGGGTCAAAAATGAACTGACCCAACATTTTAGTTATTTAAGCCAAAAGGTTGGGTCAAATAAAATTAATATCCCACAAAGTAACCCATTTTTTGTTTGTTTTTTGGGTTCTTCATTTAACCCAACTTTTGGGGGAAATTGAACCCAAAAAGTTGGGTCAGTCGCAGTCCCTTTTTGACCCAAGTTGGGTTATTTTTGACACACCTGTGTACTTTATTAAGTGTAACAACCTTTGTTCAAGACTCGAACCATGCGTTTGTTGCGTCCTGTCGTACCTCCCTTGAGGTTAGCGGCCCTCTACTCCTTCAAATTTGCCATCCACAAGCAAGCGTAAACATCCTGCGCACAAGTGCGCCTTTCCTTATAGCTACATTTCTGGGGCCCCCGAGCTCATTGTATCTGATTGTGTATTGTAACTCATCCAGACATGAGCGTGACTAGTCACAATGCATCCTTGCCCTCCAAGGATAATTGAATTTATTATCAATAGCATCCCAACTGCAAAAGTGTTCCACTCCTTTTAAAAACATTTGATTGTTGTTGGCGGTCCAGTGAATGTTGACTAAGTTTGAAAGTGAATGCGAATGGGCCGACAATATGCGTGTGCTCCTTTCTCACGTGGAGGCGTTGCGCTGTCCCGTCCAGCCCGCTCTTCCTGCGTAGTGTCTTTCCAGATGCGTCCAGGCTCGGCTTGTGTTTAAAGCCGTTATCTTGACAGGCGCTGGGCCGGCGACCAGCTTTGCTCCGGACTGTCATGGAAAACAAAGCCGACCACCGACCTTCCATCAGACGAGACACTGTGTTTATTAGATACCAGGCGGGCATGACGGCTGTTGTGAATTGCAGACATACACCGTGTGCGTGCATGCGCACGTGTGAGTGAGTGAGTGAGTCCATTAATTTGTGTGTGAGAGCGAAATAATCACTGGACCAACATATGTTCCTCATTTGTCTCACTGTCTTACATTTATTGTGTTTTTCAGTGTTGGGAATTAACAGATTACTTTACTTTGTTACTGTACTTCCTGAGATTTTTCATATGTGTGTGCGCCTTTGACTTTTCCTCCCTAAATTAGAAAACACGTTTAAAGCGCTATGGGAACATGTTGTGTTGATCAAAATCAAAATACGTCAAACCTGAGCCAACGCAAGCGAACTTTCATTTTGTTGTTCTATATGCGAGCAACCCTGCAAGTTAATGGAAACTTTTATGTGCAGTATTTTTTTCATACTTAAACTGATTTAGTGCCAGCCATATTCAGACCCTCCTTTACCGTAACACTTGAAAAAAATGTTTTTTAATATATTAGGGGTGTGCCAAAAAATCTATTTTCATAAGAATTCTCATTTAGTACAATTCAGAATTGATTTTAAATGTCTCAAAATTGATTTTTATTTAAATTATTTTATACTGTCTTGCCTTTGTCTGTGTGTGCCTTTATTGTGAGCGCTGTTCATGTTGTACCCGATTTGGCCACTTAGGGGCAGTGTGGTTCCACGCGGTCTTATACACTGTTGAGTTGTAACCACATTAGAGGGTAGAAGGCAAAAGTCACGATCAAGTTATTCCAATAAAAGCTATTTTTATGCAGCGTGGAGCCATTCTTTTGAGTAATAAAAGTGCCGCGAGTAGCTCTTATTAGCATTAGCGAGTCAGACTGGAGTAGATCATTACAATTCCTTGCACATCTATAGATTGAAGCAAAAATCATTGTCAATCAAATCATTTTGAATCAAAAATCACTCTTAATCGAAAATCCATTCTGAATCGAATCGCAGGCCAAAAATTGGAATCGAATCATTATATATATATATATATATATATATATATATATATAACATTTTAAAACATTGTTGGCACTCAACAACTGAATTTTAGCATTAGTGCTTTTTTACTTTTACTTAGTAATGTAAAGTACTTTTACCACTCTTATTTATTTACTTACCCAAGAATCTATACTTCTACTTAACTACAGATTGCATGTACCTTTGCCGCCTCCGTCTGGTTTTCTGTTTTTCCAGTAATCCGCTCAACAAATTGAGTGTTCTCCTCGTGTGCATCAACCTGTAACTTAATTACACGACTTTAGAACGCATTGTAGCTCGGAGCCGTAACAAAAACTGTCTGCTGACCAATCTTAACTAGGAATCTTGTTAGGAAAGGAACAAATGTACTTCCTGAGCAGGAGGGGGAAACACATGCAAGGGGCTGAGAGAGCAAGTCAGTGGGTCAGAAGGCTGGTGTCTCTCCTCCTCCTCCTCCTCCTCTTCCTCTGTGCACACCTCCTCTTTACAGCGTGCGGACAGACAGACTCGGTCGGCTGCGGTGTCTTGTGACGTTTCCAGAATTTGAGATCCACTAAAGGGATTAAAAGGAGAAGCAGCAATGATCATCTGAGCGCAGAAGTAGCAGACAGGAGGGATGATAGCAAGCTGAAGACGGATCTTCACTGAAAGGTAAACATGATTTCACTGACCGACTTTTGTTTAAAAAAGTTGACAAATAGACCACAGCTTGTGGGATTTTCAGATTAATCTTATCTATGAGGCAGAGCAGTGGATGGACGTGTGTGATGCAGGATGCCGTATATCATATTGACGTTTGTCATACGGAAGCGGCGGTTTTATTGGCAGGTTCTGCAAACATCTTTCCTGCTTCATAAACTGCATTTTGATCAAAAATAAGTATGATCTTATTTGACGGATGTGACACGATCATAAGCACTTTGCCAACTAAATTCTGATATTTGTTCCGTATTCCATTCTGCTGTCGTCTTCATTTTGTAGTTTATTTTAGCCGCAATTTTCCAAGCAAATGTAAGTGGACATTAGATTTTTCTTATCCAATCATATTTCAGCCTCTATACTTGCCATTATGCAATGCCAAGAAGAAGAAGAAAAAAAATTATATATATATATATATATTTCTATGTTTGAAAGGAAGCACATTTTTATCTCACACTGACCTTTTGACATTTTTCACAAGGGGTTAAGGAAAGGTGGTATTAAGGTAAAAAAAATCTGACTTTTCAAATAGCTCCCTTATTAGCAATTCTGTATAATCAGATTCATCTCACAATAGCATCAGCATTTTTCCATCATCTGATTGGTCAGTCAGAACAAACCAAGTTCCACTAGCAAACACATAAGTCATAATCTGCACACATTAATACATTTAGCAATCAGCATATTTACTGAGTATTTGTATTTCCATGTTTTGTCATGTTAATAGATAATGCTCCATATATTGCATATTTTCTATAATTGTGATCTCATCTTTGTGCTATTAAGAGTTGGTAACAAACGCACCGTCTTCCACTGCTAAATCTCTATCCGTAGGTGTGAATGTGACGATTAATGGTTGTCTCAACTTGTCTGCTAATGAGTCCAAGGTTAATGGGTTTGCCTCCCACAAATCAGCTGGGATAGGCTTTAGTTTCCCGGTGACCATAAGCAGAATGGAAATGTAGGAAAGGATGATAGACATATCACTTGCACTCATATTTGTGTGATTTCTTTTTTCCAGTAATGACCAAGCTGACGCATTACTTTTCCCAGTCAGGTAATTATAGATTACAGTTACTGTACAAATATAAATTTTTTTTTATCAGGGGCAGTTGCAGTTAACTGCCTCCAGGTTGCAGCAGTGAGAAAGAATCGGCAAGACTTAAAAAAGCACATCTCAGCTATGTATTCTTCATTCAACAAAATTAATAATTAATGAATAATAAAATACAGGAAGACGCCTGATTCCTAACGCCACAGCACTCAAATATATATATATATATATATATTTAACACGTAATAGAGGCAGACTTTGGTACAGTTTAAACATACCTGTGTCCAAATTTACAAGAAGTCCTCCGAATGTCGGATTTGTCGGCCGAGGGACGTCACTTCCGGGGCGACTCGACAGCACGCAGGGAATTATGACTGATTTACACATGAATGGATTGTCGGTCAACGTGCTACTGACCAGCAGTATTGACAATCCATTCATATGTAAAAGTCCGTGCGTGCCGTCGAGTCGCGTCGGGAGTGACGTCATGCAGCCGCAGATTCGGCCTTCGGAGGACCCAGCCTTCAACTTCACATTCCCATCTGATGGAGTGACATCATACACAGCCAAAATTGGAGCGCTAATATATTGGTGTTAAATGGTTCGGAGTTGATTTCAACCCCTTAAAGTGTATTTTAAAACTTTCTGATTTAAATGGGGTTGGAGCTTTTTGGCATTCATTTAGAGTTAAACCAACTCTGCACACAGTTCTGCCGCCAAGACTTCCGGGTTTCAGTTAAAATTGTTGTATTTAATAATTGTATGTTCATGGTTTATTGTCAACCAATCAAAGACACGTTAAGTTCCTGTTACATCAGCGTTTTAGTGTTGTAGTAACGGGGCACCATGACTGAAAGTGGTAGTGTGTCAGATGAGTTCCTGCCTTGCAACAGGTATGTGTGCCGCTCATGTGATAGCTTCACACACTTATTGCAAAGTGAGTATAATCACTTCATCTCAACTTTGAATATTTTGAATGAGACACTAACATAAGGCAGAGTAAATTAACACTGCAGGAGTCATATTTACTCTGTTAAGAGTTATTTATTCTGTAGTGTAAAATTTAATTAACACTGTGTGCTGTTGGCCAGTATTAATGTTTTTACTCAGTTAAGAGTTAATTTTACACTAAAATTTTAACACTGTGGGAAGAGTTATTTTAGCACCAATTCATGCAGTGTTAAATTTATACTGCAAAATTGCACATTGATGACTTTCGTGTCCTCATACTACATAAACAGCAAGTAAAGATTTAAATTTCAAGCTGGAGTTTGAGTTTGTGTCAGCTAAAAATAAAACAAATATTAAGGTTTGTTGCGCATTCTATGCTGTTGACAGTGTTTTCTAGCTTTAATAATAATATGTAAAAAAAAAAAATTGTTTTTAAAAAGCAGTATGCATTCCAGTCACCAGATTGTGCGACTGCAGGAGGTCCCAAAATGTATTCATTCCATTTACAAACAATGTTCATTATAAACGTTAGGTTTTGCCATTATATTATTAATAGTTAAATATGTGAAGTAAAAAAAGACTTTTATTTAACAAATACATTTATGTTTAAAAAGATATTAAAACAAAGTAGCCCATTTATGTTCTGTAAAATCCAGAAAAGACTCCTTACGTATTAGTTAAAAAATAAAATGGTAAAGTGGTAAATCATAAATTTGCCTTTATTTTATTTTTTAATGAAAACAAACTTTATTCTTAAATGTCACTGTTAAAAATCAAGTGGCATTTTTATCTTAAGCAGGGCTGTTGGTATCTGCTGAATGTAACGTAACTTGTAATCTAACTGAAAAACAAGTAATCGATAAAGTAACTAAGTTACAAGTTACTTTATAAAGCAAGTAATCAGTTAAGTAACGACGTGACTTTTCGAAGGTAACCGCGATACCACCCGTTGATGGGAGTGGACCGGCTGCGTTGTTATTCCCCAACGATGGCCTGCGGCGACGCTGGCGCTCTGCTCAGCCGGGAGCACCTCATCTACGCCATCACCGTCCCGCTGTCGGCCTCCATCATCCTGGCCAACCTCGTCATCATCTTAGGCATCGCGTGCAACCGCCAGCTCCACAACACGCCCAACTACTTCTTCCTCAGCCTGTTAGTGGCAGACCTGTGCACGGGCGTGGCGCTCCCGTTCATACCTCTGATGGGACTCAACCGCGAGCTGAGCTTCGGCTCGTGCCTGGTGGCGCACGTTTTCCCAAATTTCCTCTTCCTGGCCTTTCTGCTCAACTTGGTGATGGTCCACTATGAGCGTTACATTTGTATCGCGGAACCTCTGCACTACAGCAACTTGTGGATGCACCGGAATTTCCCCCTGGCCCTGCTGTTTGTGTGGGTGCCCCCGCTTCTGTACGCCTCGCTGCCTGCGTTCGGCTGGAACAACTGGACCAGCCCAGATTGGAGCAGCTGTTGCGCACTTGGCCAAAAGTTGACCCTTTCCTCAAATTGTTCCATCAACATCACCACCTGCTGCTCCTACAGACGCGTGTTCCCCAATGCCTTCATCTACCTGGAGGTCTACGGGTTAGTCCTGCCCGCCATTCTCACCATCGCCGCCATGACGGGCCGCGTCCTGTGGATCACACGGGGCCAACTGAAAAGCATCTGCCGGCTCCATCGCTCGGTGGAGCGCGGTCAGGCCTCGGACCGGGAACAGCGGCTGAACATGCGCTACGCCCGCTGCGTGGTGGCCGTGTCGTTGACCTTTCTCGCGTGTTGGGTTCCTTACCTCATCTACATGCACGTGTGCATCGCCTTCTTGTACAGCGACGCCAAGTGGAACTCCAACACGCTCATCGTGCTCTCGTGCACCGGCATCGGGAGTATGGCTGTGGTGCCGCTGGTGTTGGGCCTGGCCAACAGGCAGTACACGGAACCGGCGTACAAGCTGCAGCAGAAACTTCGAGACAGGTTGAGGCAGAAGATGCGGACGGCGAGAGAGTCTGCAGTCAAGGAAAATACCAATGAGAATGTTGAGTAGTTGTTGTGTTGCATTTGTGGAAATACGTTATAGGAATATTAGCTTTTAGGTTGAAAACAATTGAAGCGTTCAAAGGCGAAAGCGGACATCTCCGTTTTTTGCTGTACAAAGTAAAAAAAAATGTAATAGAATTCTATGGAGTTCCGGGAGTGCCAAAAATATGTCTTTGCGCCAATGTCTTATGTCTATAGGTGTGTGAACGTTGAACTGTCCTTGTGTGCTCGGTGTATATGTACGTGCCTGTGATAGGCATATGCTAGTGCGCTAGGTGTATATGCTATGTGTCTATGCTAGTTGTATATGCTACGCGCCAAGGAGTCAAAGGCGACCAGCCTCAATCTACAAAGTACGTTACACCCCATTAACGTACTTTAACGTCACGTACTTTGTCGATTGGAGCCGGCGTAGCAGGCCGCCCTCGGCCAACGGAGCTCTAGAGTACCGGTACGGGCGCCGCGCCCGGTTTCCACCCACCAAAGCATAACCACGTTGTCAAAAATAGCACATCCAGAGGACACAAGGTAACAAGTAGCAACGACGTTGTCCAACAACACGTAGCATATACAACTAGCATATACACTTATGAACACGTAGCATATACACCTAGCATGGACACAAGGACAGTTCAACGTTCGTTAAACACAGATATGTCTCTTCACACGCCTCTAGACATAAGACATAGGCGCAAAGGCATTTTTTTGGCACTAATGGAACCCCATAGAATTACACTGTGTTAGAGTAGACAATATTTATATTCTACTCTTTGCGTGTTCAATTAACTGAATGGTGAGATTCTGGTGAAGAAGTCCCTTTGCAAAGGTATCATTTTAACAGAAGCTTCTGATGACAACAATTGACGACACTCAAACCGTGGTCTGTTCAGATTGTGTGTCCGTTTCTCCTCCGGCACATCATTATTTATTGAAAAGTGGGTGAATACGAAAAGTCTCCTCCCATCAGCCCACAGTACATTTGTTTACAACTCAGTGAATACAAGAAAATCCCTCTCTCCTCCCTCAGCAAGTTCCCATAGGTATAAATCAGATTAGAGAAAAACAATAATACAAAGCCTGTGCCTCCCCTCTTCCGACCGGCTGAGACCGGTACTAGACTAAACTCCCTTCAAGATAGCAGTGGAAGAACTTGTTGCCCCTTTTCTTCTCAGGCGAAAGAGACAGATAAGAATACAATTCTATTCATTGAGCTACACAGCTATAACTAAATCCAAAACGGCTAAAATATGAATTAAAACTGAAAAACAATGTTAATAACTTAACAACTGTAATGGTGAATAATATGAAGCCACATTCTTCTGACAGAAAAAAAAAAGTCTGAACATTGCTAGTCAATCAAACAAATAAGACAATCAGTAGTACACGAGACTCTTTGTAAATCGGAACGGCTGTTGGGATATTTTTCTAACCAAGCTTTCTCAAGTATCTAACAGATGCATCCTTGGTTTAAGCTAGCTGACAAAAACAACATCTGAGTATTCCGTTTCCGTGTGTTCTCGATTCGTAGCTACTCTCAATTGGAACAGTAGCCTACCGGTCACAAGGACGTAAATGTAAATTGAGAAACAGCTAGCACGTTGGTTGTGCTAGAACTTTGGCTAACGCTATTGCTAGCTTGGTTCATAGTGAAGTACAGTGTTCCCTCGTTTTCCCAAAATCCGCGAAGTTTAAACACTTTTCTCAGCGAGGCATTTACATTTTCTTACATTTACTCTCTTGTTTAAACATTCTCAATGTTCAAAACTTCATACATTTTATAAAATAGGTAAGTCACCCAGATAAATCATTTCAAAATACTTTTCATGTGACCTGTAACCTGTACAATGCAATTGACCCCCCCCCCCCCCCGCCATATTTCCAAGAGGGGAAGTAAAAATAAACAACTGAGATAATATGGTTGCATAAGTGTGCACACCCTCATAACTGGGGATATGGCTGTGTTCAAAAATAACCAATCACATTCAAATTCATGCTATTTCATTTCGGATAATAATTTAAGTTGTTCTAATCGACTTTTCTTGCCTCCCTACCTCAGCTTCGTCCCAATTAAAACTTCCCATATGGCGAAAATAGACAACTTTCTAATTCCTTTAGCATTTAGGTACACATATGGTAGTCAAAGGTCGAGATTTCATTTTTGTGTGCGGTCCATAGACTAACATTGTTTGAAATCCAAAATCCACTGCTGTACAGTACTGGATGCTCACAAATGAACAGGTTTACAGTGACCAAACGCAATATGTTGCTCAGGTTTCTTTGTTGTTAACATCTTGTAGTAGTAGTCATCGTCGTTTTAGTCATTTTAGCAGACCACCTTGGACTGGTTGCCAATGAATGGCACAGCAAATTATAAATGGCAAATTGTACATTTCATGCGGGAAAACCGTGCTCGTTTCAACTCATCGTCACATAATGTGGTTTGAATGAATGCCTTGTTATTTTGGCTGCACTTGAAATGATTGTAACCAGTTTCACTCTACCTCCTGCCTGCAATGTTTACTCCTACTTTCCCCAGCAGTGTTTATCTATGTACTGGTATGCAAGTTGAGGAGGAGAGAGGGATGCACTCCCTAGTGTAGTCCATCTACAGTAAGAAGACACGAGGAATAACACTGACCTTAGTTTCATGCAGACATTTATTAGGACACTCATGGCAGAAAATTGGCTTCTGGAACAAAATTTTCAACCTCCCCCAAAATGTCAGTACAATAACTGCAATATACTTTGTTTATTCAAAGATGTGTTTGCTTTCCAAGCAAAGCTCTTCAAGAGGAAATTACATGTTGAAATAAATGTGGAAAATATGACATGTATGTGCGTTGTCCTGACTGAAAATGGGCTTTGAAATGTGTAGCATGGAGCAGGTGGGTGGAAGGAAGACCGAGTGCAAAGATGGACGAGGAGGAAGAACAGACTTTAATGGAATTAGAGGCAAACGAGGTCTGAAATTATGCATGCGTGCGCGAGGAGAGATGAGATGCCCTCCTGGGATCTGCCTGTTCCTCCAGCATGTTTTAGTCCATGTACAAATCCCTTTTCCACAATGGAAGAACACACGTCACCAAGACTGAGAGGCAGGAGGGGAATGCCTAAGACAGAGTTTCAGTCAACTAGCCCCCCCCCCCCTTTATTTTGAACATGCATAAAACAAGAACACAAACTGTTAAAACATCTGTTTCCAGCAGATTTTACTACCCCCAGGATTTTAATGTCATTTAATCTTTATTTATTTATTTATATATTTACACCTTCTATTTGTAGTATTATGTGCTTTCTTGATTTATTGTTTTTACCAGAGCAGGTTTTGACTTCCTTGAATTCTGAGGAAATCGTGCAGCATTTTCTCACCAGTCATCAGCAAACAATGCAAATTTCAATGATTGTAACATCACATAAATCATCAACATATAACAAACAGTTATGGTTCCAAGAGTGACCCCTGGGGGATGCCATAAACAATGTCCAAACATTTTAAATGTAATTCACTCAAGACCACAAACTTCTTTTAAATAGCTTCTGAGCCCGTTCAAAACTATAACTCTGAATACGATAATGCTCTAATTTATTGCTCAATATATTATTATTTATGGGATCGAATGCTTTCTGAAGGTCAGCAAACAGTATTGTGAGTTTCTCTTGTTATCTATGGCAGGGATCGCATGTGGCTCTTTGATCCTTCTGCTGTGGCGCTCTTTGACTTTGGGAAATAACAAATATTGAGTATTTTATTTCAAATTGTTTTTATTTTAATCAATTCGTTAGGGTTAGTGTTAGTTCATTTCATGGGCACCCGGTTACTTACCAACCTACCCACCCTTTTAGCATTTTTGTTGTTGTTTCATATTAGGGTTTTAAGCTAGAGTTAGGTTTTTGAAATACTAACTCTAGTTTTAAACCCTAATTTGAAACCCGAACCCGAGTTCAAAACACTAATTTGAAATCTTAACCCTAATATAAAACCCCATTTTGAAAATGTCACCCTAATGTAAAACCCTGATTTGACGCCTTAACCCTAGTTTAAAACTTTTGAAAACCTAACCCTATAGTTTAAACTCAGGCTAGTATTTCAAAGTTAGGTTAGAGTTTCAAAGTAAGATTCCCCTGTGAGTGCATCCAGTCTGCTGTTTGTGGAGTCAATGATTGTTGTGACAAAGCAAGTCTTCTTTATTTTAGATATATTGAACCAACTAAAAGCATCGCAGTCATAAAGGTACTGCTTTGCTGCCAAAATTAATGTACCTGACCAACATTTTCTTTAACTTATTTATGAAAATCCAAGATGACAATATGTAATAAATAAATTAAAATTAAAAAAATTAAAATTAAAAAAATTAAAAATAAAGACACTGGAAAGCAACTCAAACTTTATGCATTTACTCCCAAAAATGTCCATCCAATCTTGTAGCATGACATTATTGCTCCATTATGATTCACAAAGAGCTTTTGGCTCTTCTTAATCATCTGTGTAATGGCAAGTTTGGGACAGCACTCTCCCTGCCTCCACGCGCACTTTGACGAGCAGTCGTCTCTTGGTTTGGGGACTTGCAGCTCGGATGAAGTGAGATGTGATTTTAGGGTTGGGTTTTTGGCCTTGCGGCTCCTCGGGTGGTGATCGCCGGAGAAGCGGCTGAAGGTCTGCGTGCAAGTAAGGAGGCGGGTTGGTTGGTTTGTTTTTTAGAAATCTGAGCAAAAGAGAAGGGTGGAATCAAATGAATGCAGGATTTGTTGAAAAATTGCTTATTCCTTTTTATACCTAAAAAATATGAAAATTAATTATTCCAAAAATTCCCCCAAATTATCTGATCTCCTCCCCCAACTAGTTTTTTTTCCCCCGTGCTAATTTTGGTCACTATATTGTCCTGCTATTTACTGTGGAATAGGTCAAAACATAATATTTTACATGAGAGAAATCTCACAGGTCACGATACAAAAACGTCATAAAAAGGTTAAAAAAAGAGAAGAAAAATCTATTTTTATTTATTTATTTATTCATACCAATGATAACAACGCTCAATAATATTTTTATTAATAAAAACAGAAATAAATACAGTGCTAATTGTTAGCCCATCCAAGCAGACTTTGGTACAGCAAAATGATGAAACAATTGTGTAATTCTCTTGGTTTGATTTTTATGGTAGTTTGATAGTAAACTTTAACTGAGAGTGGCAATAAACAGCTTGAACACTTTTTTTTTTTTAACTGCCATTATATCTCCGATTTTTTGCTTACAAGTCAAACCAAAAAATAAAAGTGGCCAAACGTCAGTTCGCTTCTCAAAAACTCAGGTGTGGTAGTTGTGGAAGGGTATGTAATAATTGTGCCTGTCGAGGAACACAGAAACATTATTTGGATTTTTTTTTTTTTTTTTTACAGAACAATTAAGTGGAATTGGACAATTTCCCGTGACAATCCTGATGATCTCAAATAAGTAAGAAAGATTACTAAAAACTTAGGGCATTCACTCCAGGATTCTCACCTGAGTTATGCATGAGTTTGTTCATTCTGCAAAGAAACAGAACAAAAGGAGCAGTGAGTAAGTAATATTGATCGACTTTCACCAGAGGTGGCAAAAATATTCACACCCTATACTTAAATAGAAGTACAAATACTTTGTGTTTAAAAAACAAAAAGACTACTGTAAAAGCCAAAATCTTTGAATGTTCCGTTCGCACAAATACATGTGAAAAGGACCTTGAAAAAAAAAAAGTCCTCGGTTCAACTCTACCTCAGCTCCTCGCCTTCCAGCAACTTGCGATAGGTGGCGATCTCAATATCCAGGGCCAGTTTGAGGTTCATCAGCTCTTGGTGTTCTCGGATCTGGCCGGCCAAGTCGTGCTTGGCGCGCCTCAGGGCCTCCTCCAGCTGGGCGATGTCATTTTGGGCCCTCTCCAAGTTTTCGTCGCCTTCCGTGATTGCGTCGTTGATGTCCTTCTTCAGAGACTCTTCCTGCAGGTAAAGGAATATGCAAATGACTTGTACCACACGTCACAAACTCACACTTAGAATTGGGTCGAGAGGTCCTCGAAAGCGCTTAAGTGCACAATAAACACGTTTCACAACATACAGTACACAATAAAAAGGCAACCAAACCAAACCAAAGTTCCAGAATGCCGACGCGAAGGGCAACAGACGAAATATACATATGAGGTGCAGGTATTGTTTTTATCCACTTGGGGTCGCCGTCCTCACATTCCACACTATCGTATGGGTGACATGAACGCATGCGTGCCCTTAAAAGTGGGGCGTGGCCTGTTGAGTGACGTGAGCTAAACGTTAGCCACATTGATGTGAGACAGCGTCGGTTGAGGCCATCTCAAATAATGTGTGTTTTTTAAAAATGTAATTTAATTTGCTACTTTTGTTTATCAAAGCTATTTAAAGTGCAATTTAAATTAAGTGGCCTGTTGAGTGAGCATGTTGAATTGAATTGTTAACTGGCTAAACGTTAGCCACTCTGGTGTTCAGTGACAGCGCTGTCTCAAAGAATGTTTTTTTTTTAAATTAAATTTCGCTTGTTACTTTTGACCAGTGAAGCTATTTAAAGCGCAATCTCTATTAACTAGTGGTGATTATATTAGCTAAAATTTTTTACTTTATTGTAGCTGTGCAGTTTTTGCACTTTAATTTCTTTCATTAAGTGTTAAACAAACCCAAACTTTGGACATTCTGTCTCTTAATGCACTCTTTACACCTGGCTTGCCCTTATTGCTCCACGCGTCTGTAGAAAAAGTCAACGTGGAAAAATAATCACCGCAATAAACCGAATAATCTGCGATTTAAATATTATTTAAGAAATGTGCAATGCAGTGAACCCGCAAAAGGTGAACTGCGTTATAATGAGGGATGACTGTGTTTTTTGTTTGTTTGTTTGTTTGTTTTTTCCATGTCTGTAGCCTACGTACATACTTTGCCACCTCTGGAAACAAACCTTTCTTTTGAGAGCATCCAGCTCTCCATTCAGCCTTTGCATGAAGCGCGCCGTGTCTGAGATCTCTCTTCGTATTTCTCTCACTTCTTGCTCTTGCTGTCCTGCTTTCAAAACTAGCGCGTCCATCTAAAAGCAAGAGAAATCAATCAATCAATCAATCATGTTAATAATCAGGCATCTTCTGACTTGTAACATCTTCTTCCTCACCTTCTTCTGGTTCCAGTGCTCTGCTTCCTCCCTGGTGCGAGCAGCGATGTTGCCATACTGGCTCTTGACACTCTCAACAATCTCATTCATGTCCAGAGATCTCTTGGCGTCCGCTGGTATAACCACCGTCTCGTTCTGGATTTGCGATTCCAGCTCTTTGATCTCCTGCGAGGAGTGCAGCAATGTTAGTGTGTGTGTGTGGGGGGGGGGGGGGGGGGTGACAGATCAGAGAATAAACATCCTTTTTACGGTACCTCATCGTAACCAACCCTGAGGAAATCCAGCTGGCCTACCAGATCTTCCAACTCCAGAGCCAAATTTACAGCTTCCAAGTGACCTTCATCTGCTTCCTTTTGTAAAGCACAATTTTCATACATGAGAGCAATGACCTATTAGCCAAAAGTGTGCATTTTTCTAATATTTTAGAATCGAATGTTCTACCGAATATCACATTATTAATCCCAAATGCATTTTAACCTCAATAACATGCAGGTACTATTTATGTCCACTTGGGGTCACCATACTCATCATGCTTCTCGTGTAATATCTGTTTGTGCTCTGAAAGGCAGTGGCCTAGCCTGGTAAGTGACGTGGGTGTCAATGAATAAGAATCTGTTTCTCAATGTCAAGAATGCGGAGTACGCTCTCGTGAACATGCCAAGTATGGTTTTCCTAAGAACGGGCTCAAGAATATACTTCCTAAGTCTGTTTGTATTTGAAATTTGAAACACTTTATGTTTCTGCAAAATGATATTTAAAAAAAAAAAGTTACAACTTGAGCCTTTTTAGCCATTTTGATAACAGCACAAAATGCATCTTGGGATATTTTCTGAAGTCAAGTCTTCACAAGTAACCAACCGATGCATAATTCGTTTAAGATAGCAGACAAAAACAGGCAGCATCCGGATATAATGATAATAATAATAATAATTTTAGGCATACTTTGATTGAGAACCGGACTTGGAACGTGACAGTACCTTTTTGGTGATAATAAATTGATTCTCCAGTTCTGCTTTCTTCAGCAACTCATCCTCGTACCTGAAGCCAAAATGAAAGGGGAAATTGTAGTGCCAGTAGTAGTGGACGAGACGTGTCGGCGACCATGACCTCTCACCTTTTCTTGCTGTTTTCTGCCTCTTCCTGGTTGCGAAAGAGCGCATTCTCAAGTTTAGCCTCGTCACTGAGTAAACCGTCAATCTGTTGCTTCAGCCCCTCCTCCATTTGCTTCACCACGCCCTCAATCTTGCCCTCATAGGCCTCCTGAGCTTTCAGGATTTTCAACTTTGTGTCCAGTTTTTTGTTCTCATCTTCCTGGTGTTTCACCTGAGACACCAACAGGCAAAATATTTGAACTAAGAAAGATAAGAACTTTTTGAAATGTCACTTATTAACAGAGGTTGGAAAATCCAAGTCCAGAAAGTAAAATCCCTGCCACAGTTTGGCTTTAGCCAAAGATGCACCTGTGGCTAAAGGCAAACTGTGGCAAGCGTTTTTACTTTTTGGACCTGGATTTGCCACCTTTACTCATTAACCTATCAAATCCAACACAATATGATTTTTTTTTGTTACTGATAGATAGATTTAATTTATTTTAAGGTCTACTTTAAGTTCTACTCTTTACTTTGTTTTTTTTCTTTACTCTTTACTTTTTTCAAACACGAAGGGGGATGTCAATATCACGCAATATTCTTAATTATTTTGTAAAAAAAATTAATACAAATAATAAAATGTTTGAATGTTGCATCCCAGTCTGTTTTTATTTAACAAATAATAAATATATATAGAAATTTTGAATTTGACATGCTATCACAATTTTTTTTCTCATTAAAAATACATATCATTTGCCACAGATAAACAGGATACATGTATCTAACTGTGCATGTAAGTAACTTTAATTAACTGCGTCGCATTGGTTGAACTACAGTAATGGAATACTTTTGGTACGTTTCCTAAACACAAGGTGTTGTGGCTCTTTTCCTTCCATTTTTTTTTTTTTTGCACGTGGTCATCAGAGAAAAAAAAGTTTGGACATCACTGACTCACAGTAAATAAACTGCACAATTGAATTTGTAATAACTGACCTTTTCAATCAACCTGACGAACTTGTCATTGAGTCCCACCATGTCGTCCTTCTCCCTGAACTTGCCCGCCGACTGGACGTGGTTGCTCGGGGAGCCTCTGGCTGATTGGCTGCTGTAATCTCTTCCTTTGGACATGACTGAGCAACAGTGAGATCCCAACAGTGAGAATGAAGTAGGCCTGTCAGAGCAGGATGGGTTGAGTCCACCGGCTTCACCTCCATTTAAAGCGGAGGAGGAGCGCTTGTTGCCTCGCTCCACTTCTGCCTGCGTCCAATCCAAAGAGGCAAAAAGTTTAATGATAGGTAAAGGTGGCAAAAGTCGCCTACTCATATTCTGTAGGCTACTTAAGTAAGGAATGTATCATACTTAATAAATAAATAAATGAATAAATACACCACGGTAAAAGGTTGGACTCTTTTTGTAAAAGTAGAGAAAGAAAGTACAGACTCATAAATGTACAAAAGTAAAATATATATTGTTTGTATGCTTTTATTTCTAAATACATTTATGGAAAAAACATTCATATAGGCATGCCCCCCCCTCCCCCAAAAAGAAAATTAGCTGATGTGATAAACTAATAATAATAATATAGTATTGGATTTTTCCACTCCATCGTCAAAATCCAACAAGCCTATTTCTAAAAAAATTAATTAATTAATAAACGAAAGAAAGCAAAGGTTTTCAAATAAGATTAAGTTCCTCAACAACAACAACAAAAAAAGCCTATTACTCAGGTTAAGTCAAATGCATTTGTTTTAATCTACAAAAGTAGCTACAGTGTTGAACTTGGTTTTCTGCACTGACGTTAGTCACGGCACACTTCTCACCCCCCCCCCCCCCCCCCCCCCCCCGCAAAAAAAAGAAAGAACCCCCGGTGGTAGGATGTTATCCATGAGCCAATAGCATCACCAGGGGGCGGACTGGATTGGTGCGTAAAAATGCTATAAAAACCCCACCTGGATTCGTCATCTCCATCAAGTTTTGTTGCTATCAGTTCGGTCTCGGTCCGACTCCATCTCATCATCTCATCATCTCAACATGCCTTCCAACACCGCTGCAAGCATGTTCGGTGGGGCCGGCGGAAGAGGCTCCAGGGCGTCGGTGGCCAGTTTGGAAGGGCTGCGCAATGTGCTGCGTAACGAGACGGACCGCCGGGACCGGAACTTCTCTCCGGTCCGTGCGGCCGTTCCTGCCACGACCTCCGCCGCACCTGCGGATGACAAACAGACCCTGCGGGGTTTGAACGACCGGCTGTCGGGCTACCTGGACAGAGTGAAGCAGCTGGAGGAGGAGAACCAGCAACTGACGGATGAGATCCACGAGATTTTGGTGAAAAGGGAAACGCGAGAGGGCCGCGACTGGGAAGAGCTGGAAAAGCCACTGAATCGCCTCAAGAATAAGGTGGATCTCTTATTTAGGCTACTTAATATGATATCGGCCTGCTGTTGGCAACATAGATGAAATTGTCAATTGTACCTTCTTCTATGTAATTGTAACTACCCGTCACTGATTAATTACAATTTTCGGACCAATGGGGTAGATTGATTATTTATTTGTTTTTTAAATGCCACGGACTTCTGGCCACTGCTGCGACACACATGCCGCGTCCAAACACCCCCGCCCCCACCACCCTTCCCCTCTCAGCTCTCTGAAATGCTTCGGAGAACTGAGACAGACACGCTACACACTCGCACCCATCGACGGGAACGCCCAACCGAGGGGCACAAGGGCGGAAGCGCAAGCAACTGTACATGTCGCAAACAGCAACCGGAAATAGCGCTGGTGCGTGAAACCCGGAAGTCGGAAGCCCGGCCTCCTCCGTGGCATATATCCCGTTATGTGAAATTAGATAATTTTCTGCACAGGTTTCGGTAATCTTTTTATTTATTTTTATTTTTTTAGGTTTTGGTAATCATGGCTGATTTCGAAGCTGACTTTGAAGTACCTGCCCATGTGTCTTTATTTCCTCAGATAAAGGATATCACCATGCATAATGCTAAACTGCTGCTCCAGATTGACAACACCAAGCTGGCCAACGCGGATTTCTTGAACAAGTCGGTACCATGCAATGTACCTCAGCGTTTCCCAACCACTGTGCCGTGGTACATTAGTGTGCCGTGAGACTTCATCGCGTATTGCTGCAGGGAATGAGCCACTTTCACGTAATTTGTCTGAACTCTGAAAACCATTATTGTATTTTTGGTTATCTATCTATGCCAGCGACATATAGTGACAGGCATAACGGGGGGGGAAAAAATTGTTAATAGAATAAAGTAAACAATCCACCTGTTTCCATGCAGTCATACAACAGAATGTGTCAAACTAAAGTCATCCAGATTTCACACCATGTAATTGGAGACAGTGTCATTAATTAATAAACGTTTTGGGAAATTTAAATTTTCTGGGATGCTGTGATATTTTTCTAATGTGGGTAATGTGCCTTGGCTCAGTAAAGGTTGGGAAATACTTGTGTATCCAAAACATAAAATAAGATGAAGTATGTCTGTGTAGATTTTCAGTCATCCACGTCATGATAATCTACAAAAGTTGATTTGAGGCTACTGGAATCTTTTTGGTTGTGAAAGACTTTTCCGCTTTGATCAAAAGGCTTCTTCAGTACAATTTTTTTGTTTTAGAAAAATTTAGAACTGAAGAAGCCTTTTAGATTATTTTCAAGATTTTGCTTCTACAGTTCCAAATTTTTCAAAAATTACTGGAAAATTTTAGAAGCCTTTAAATCCGCTTGATTTGGCTCCTTCATTTTTACAGTGTTCTCCAACTCCAAAAGCCGCTTATATTTTCTTTTTGATTTGGCTTCTTCAGGTTTAAAATAACCTAAAATGTAGGCTTGAAAAAGTCTTTTGGGATTAAAGAAGGAAAGTCTTCAAAAACCAGAAAGAATCCAGTTGCCTTGATTCAACTTCTGCGAACTTTGACAAAATAATAAATAATTCCTTTTAGGCTCAACGATGAGACGAAGGTGCGGAAGGCGATTGAAATTGACCTGGAAGATCTGAAGAAGAACATCCAGGACACAAAGCTGAGCAACGAGCAGACGGAGAAGGATATTGATCTGGAGAAGGATGAACTGGCCATTTTTCAGCAGGACCACCAAAACGTGAGTCTCAACCTCAAAACCACCAAACGAAGAGCCAAATCCACTTTCGAGCGTCTCACGTTTGTAGGCTGTGGACGACCTACGTGAGAAGATCAAGAAGTCTGAGGTGAAAGTGGAGATTGAAACTCGCAACTCCGACTTGCCCGAGATCGTCAACAATATCCGCATGCAGTACGACAAACTTGCCACGAAGAACCTGAAGGAGACCGAGGACTGGTACCAGGGCAAGGTGCCCGACATCCAGACTCGCAATCCTTTCGGCTTTTCTGTACTCGCCTCACTGTGTTGCTTCCTCTTCAGTTTGAAAACATCGAGGTTGAAGAGGCCCACAAGGCCGAAGCGCTGCAGTCGGGCAAGACGGAGCTGAAAGATCTGCTCAAGCAGAAACAATATCTGGAGATGAAGGTCCAGGGTGCGCACAGCACGGTGAGGCGTTCCAAAATTCACTCATCCATCCAGCCATCACATTTCTTTAGGTTGTTGTCAATGGGCGGGGCCTATCCCAGGTGACTTTGGGTGCACTCTGGACTCTTTGCTAACCACGCGCAGGACATTTACAAATCCAAAAACACTGCCCTGCCAACGTTTTATGACTTATGTCTCCTCCAGTATTCCACCTGAAATTGCTCTTGTACAAAAAAAAAAAAAGTACACGGTGTCCCAAATGAGGCCTTCAGTACGTGACAGACGTTGCCGTTTTTGTAAGCATATTTTATCCCTGCTGGTTGTTGGAAGTCATCAAGCGGGAAGGTTATGATGTTGGTAACGAGCCGTTACGCTTGAAATCGAGTCTTTTTTTCGATGCGGAGTGCCAACAAAGCCGTGTCGAGGGGTCCAATCTGGCCCGGGAGGACAAAACTTAAATTGCGTTTTTTCAAGTCAATTTCTGTTGTTGCTAATTTTGTCACTGGAGGGCACACCGACGACTACTTAAATGACATTCTGAAATTTTGGGGTTTGATGTCAAAAAATTGCGTCAATTTCAGATGACTCTATAATAAGAGAATAATAAATAGGAATATAATCCGAATGTATGTGTATTTTTTTTTTTTGCACCAAAAAAGAAAATATTTGACCTGTCATTTATAGCTTATTAGGCCACGGGCATAGTGGTTTGGCCGAAAGTGGCCCCAAGAACTAAAATGAGTTTAACACTCCTGACATAGACTCGCTGTCTTTGTTTGAATGCCTGCTCTAGGAGTTCAGTGTTTTGTCTTGCTAAGCAAAAATTCTACTAAACGGCTTCAATGTCAATTGGTCAGCTATTAGCAAACTAATGATATGCTTACAAAAATGTCTGTCTGAATGATACCTAAAAACAAAACGGGGAAAAGGAAGCGTATATATACTGTCGTGACTTTTGAAACACGCCCACTTTCCACTGACTGGCTGCAGATCTACAATCTGGAGGAAAGCCTGAGGTTCACCAAGATGAATAACGGGCAGCGACTGGGCCCACTCAACCGGACAATCTTGGACTTGGAACAGCAGCTGAGGAAGGTGAGAGCACATGTGGAGAACCAGCTGGAGATGAACAAGGACCTGCTGTGCGTCAAGATGAGACTGGAAGCCGAGATCGATAACTACCAGCAGCTGATAACAGGCAATGTCGACAGGTGGGAGCAGTCGGATGATGGTAGAAAAAAATGACGTCACACTTTTTTATGCAAACCTTGACATGACTTAGTGGCCACGAGTTAGTATTTTGCGCACACATTTGATGTATATTTTGGTCAGTTTAATTTTTTCCTCTCGCGTCATCTCAGTTTTTTGGGGTGATGGGATTCTCGTGTTTCACACTCAGTGCATTAATGTTCTTTCTCGACAGCTTGGACTTCTCTTTCGAGGATGCTTTGGCCTACGGTAAGTCCTGCACCCAATTGGTAAACTAAATGAATTATGAGTGACCTGATCTTCAGCCAAAGCCAATTAACCTTAAAAAGAAACCCTGACTGTAATGACAAGTTTTCTCCATGTGATCTATTTGGTTGTTACTAGCATAACTATGAGATTCATTTTTCAAAAATCATTTCCAGTTTAATACATTTTGTAGAAACTCTTATTTGTACACGATATGCCACCATTGTTGTTTGCGAAACGTAGAATGGCGCTGCTCTCTCGAAGCAAAACAGTGCGGTTGAGATAGTGCCCCTCCCCCACGCGTGCTCTCGTCGTCATTCACCAGACGCATACAAAGACGAAAGCGCGGCGTGGGGGAGGGGCACTATCTCAAACGCACCGTTTTGCTTCTCGAGAGCAGCGCCATTCTACGTCACGCAAACAACAATAGCGGTGTATGTACAAATAGTTGTGTTTAATTATTTGTTACATTGACAAGATTTGTTACAAAATTGTCCATTTGTATTCTGACAATAAAAAAGTACATCTTTCTACAAAATGTATTAAACTGGAAATCATTTTTGAAAAATGTATATCATAGTTATTTATGTTAGCAACAACCAAATAAATCATATAGAGCAATCTTGTCATTAGTCAGGGTTCTAGAATAGCTCAATATTTTGTGTAGCCTACTGGTGTCTGTTCATTTGTTTGAATGAAATTTAATTGCACTGTCTTGAGTCACTGCATACAATGTGGTTTACCAACCAAACGGTGACCAAGATCACATTTGTTTACTTCCAAAGACCAACAAAAGCCCGATTGGGTCTCCGAGAAGCAGGAAGCGGCAAGAGAAGTTGTCAAGCAGGAAAACGAATCAGCTCCCCCAGAAACTCCTGAAGTCAAAGTAGAAGCTTCGACCGATGCAACCGACGGACTTGCAGTCAAGAAAATTATTAAAAAGATTAAGAGCTCCTCTTCCTCATCATCATCCTCCTCTTCTTCCGAGTCTGAAGAGGAAAAGGCCAAGAATCAGGGCCAAAAAGAAGAAGCTTGATTCAATGGTTTCTTGCGGTTATGTAAACAAACCTGCAAATGTAATTTCTGGTCAAATACAAAATGATAAACAATATTGCGCTTTTTTTTTTTTGATATCGCACACTTTCAAAATAAATGATTCGATTCAATATCAAATTTCCTTTTTTTTCCTGTGTGACATTTGTCGAGTTTGAGTCTCATCATCCAGCGTTTCCAAACCTTTATTGAGCCAAGGCACACATTTTAAATCCCCAAAAACAGAAATGACACAAAACGTATATACATATTAAAATAATGATCTGATCTCAATTTCCTCACAAATTTACTTTGGGCCTGTTTAGCTAATACAAAGCTATTATTCAACAGCAAGGGGATACACAAGTCAACCTTAATCGTAGCATTTAGTTGTTCTGCCTGGCAAAATAATATACACTTTTTTTCCTCCTAACATTACATTTCGACTTAAGTACAGAGTTCATGTGAGTACCTTTTCACCTCTGTATATTACACACACACACACAACCCAATATATTTTTTGGTGGTATTTGAGTGTTTTATTATTATTTTTCCCTCAAATGACAATGACATGAAAGCGCAAAAGGGGGTGTTGAAACCATCAAATAAAAATTAATAAGTGGTGAAGGTCAAGTAAGAGTACCAAATGAAATAAAAGATATTGTATCAAAAATGTCTTTTTTTTTTCATATATATATATTTATATAGGACTAATAATGCTCTTTAACTATGCAAAGCAAGGAATGCCCTGTTTTCATTATCTTGAGCCTTGGCTTTTCCTATCAACGTTATTATTGGTTATAAAGAAAGAAAAAAAAAAGAGAGACTTGACAATTTTGTGTGGGCTGTGTGGGGCGTTTAGAGGCATCCTGGAAACCGGTCCAATCTGCCGTTGAGTCGCAGCGTGGTGCGTTGGCGTGTGGCCACGGACGGTGGCTTCAGCTGAGCTGGCCGCGAGAGAAGGTCTTCCCACTGAGAAGGCAACGGAAACAACAGTTAGCATTAAAGCTACGCGTATTGCGAGACATTCACCACCACCTTTAAAGGAAGGGATGAGAGCACGACATGTTTCTGGGATCAAAGTGATGAAAGACACGAAAGGGTTCAAAGTGAGTCGCTTTCTGTTGGAACAGACGCGACTCACCTCTCTTGTTTTCTCGTCATTTATTGCATATTTAACTTTCCTGTACAGTATATTGTTGCCACGGATGATTACTTTAGAAATGGGAGTTAAAGCAGCAAAATCCAGCAGTTTTTGTCAATATCAGAAGGCGGCCATTTTGCCACTTGAGTGAAAATGACATCACAGTTGCTCAGGTCTCGGGTAACAAACAATCAAGTTCATCTTCAGAAAACAGGCGAGCTGTGATTGGTCGACACCAAGTGGCCAAATGGCCCCTGAGATAGACCAAAAAAAAAAAAAAAACGGCTGGATTTTGCTGCATAACTCATATTCCACTAGTGTTAATTTTACCCGCCATTTTTAAATTTAGTCTCAGTTTTAGTCCAGTTTCAATCACGTTTGTTAGTTTTTATCATAGTTAGGGTCAGTCCATTTTTAGTCGACTATAAATCTAGCATTTTAGTCCAAGAAAACATAATTTTATCCGTTTTAGTTTTAGTCAACAAAAACTATCAACGTTGAAGTCTACTTTTAGTCAGGACAATCATTTAAACCCTGTATTTTTTCTCTCCATAAGATTATGTTGAACATTTCAAATCAAAAATGATTTCACATAAAAATGTCTCTATTTTTTTATTATGAAAAACAACTTGACACACAATTACAGTGGCTACTATGGCTCCATGCTACGAGCAAGTAAGTTAGCTAGCATTAGTTAGCGGTCGGTTTAACATTATTGTTGGAATGTTATAGCCGGTGGATTGATGTTACGTTGCTATAAATATAATATTTTTTAACCTTTCACAGTGAAACCACCTCCTGTCTGTCTCATGTGTTTGTGCATGTTGCACTCGCTAGCTAGCTGCAGATTTGAAAGGGGGTGTGTCACATGACAGATTAGCAGAGATTTTTTTTTTTTTACAAAATCACATCATTTTCGTCTCGTTTTTCGTCATGAACTAAAATGTCCAAAGATTTGAGTCCACTTTTTATTAAGTGAAGTACATTTTCGTCTCGTCTTTATTAGTCGGCAAAAATACATACTGATTTAGTCCTAGTTATTGTTTATTAATGAAGATTTTAGTCTAGTTTTAGTCCGGTGAAAAATGTGTGTTGACGAAATTATTGTTGTTTCGTTTTTGTTGACAAAATTAACACTATAGTCCACAAATGTAATATTAGAATGTCATCTTTAGACTAGTGAGGTCACATATAATATTGACAAGAAATGTTTACGGTTGACTTCCCCATTAATAATAATAATATATATACATTTTTTTAAATCAGAAACAAAAAGAAGGCTAAATGGGCTCCAGTTACACGTTTACTGCATCAAAATGATCAGCACTCTATTTGATGCATTTACAACTGTGGAAGGTTTCCCTAATAAAAATTCCTCCTGAGCATACGGGACCAAGTTTGAACTAGGGGTGGGAATCGCAGGACGAACTCTCAGGATAACATTGCCACAATATTTAGCCAACAAAAACAAAAGTGTCCATTAAATGAAGAATAAACTGCGAGGAAGAATAAACAAAGTACATTCATTGTAAACACACACTTCTATTGATAATTTCATAAGTACGGTATCCTGTGTGGCCAGCCTTAAGTAGAGTCTAGTAGACACAAATACATTAAGCTCTAAATCTTTTTATTTAATTTTTTTATAGTCATCATTCTATGGTGTTGCTTTTGTTTTATTAGGAGACACAAGTCTCGTTCCTCAGCTTGTAAGAAGATCGTAAAGCAAGACTATAAAGCGAAAATACATCAAGTTGTGGTCAGACAGCGTGCATGACGAAAAAGGATTCTACTAAAAACGGTCTTTGGCAGAAGACAGGCTGGCTCATTTTTTTGAGGAGGAATCGGCAGAAGTCGGAACTTGAGGATTTGAATTTGTGCAGGTCACAATCGATATTTTTGTCAGTCTCCTTCTTGATATGTTGCTTCGTATCAAATATTCTCAAAACCGGAGGATTGTTTTGTCTCGTTATGACCCCGCCTCGCCAAAATCAAATTGAAGGAGAGCAGTCAATTGTTAGAAACACATCGAGTGGTAGCAAATAACATCGACACTCGAAGAGCGGCAGACATTTCGGAGGAGCGGGAGAATCAATGCTACGTACGAAATGGTCTTCATCTCCTTCTTCTCAGCGTCTGGTCGGGCACGGTTGAGAACCTTGAGGAAGTCTGACGTCTTGGCCCTCATGCGTGTGTGAATGTAGGCCTGGAGAAGAACCGATGACACATTTAAAGATCGCTTCTGGCACAAGACAAATGTTGACACACTTTCATTTTAGCATCTTTGATTCATTATAATCTAGTCACAACAAATAAGGTTGATCTATCTATGCAAGTGATTAGAGATACCGATGCTGTTTATTAGTAGTCAAGGAGGATATAATCGATATTTGGAGCTGATATTCATTTACGGGGAAAAAAGGATATTGGCGTCAATTTTTTAAAACTCATTCGCTGCCATTGACGGCTATAGACGTCAAAAATTCATTTGAACTATTTCTATTAGTTTAACATTTTTTCCTACTTTTGTTAACAAGAGTTTGAAAACCTAGAATTTTAAAATTGTATTAGAACAGATATAAAATTTGGGATTAATCGTGAGTTAACTAGTGAAGTCATGCGATTAAAAATTGTAATCGCCGGCCGCCACTCATTTTTATTAATCTTTTCTTTAAAATAAAAAAAAAGATTATTAAAAAATATATATATTTTTAAAGAAAATATTTAAAAATTAGGGGCATCAGGCGATTACAATTTGTAATCGTAATTAATCGCATGACTTCACTAGTTAACTCACGATTAATCACACATTTTATATCTGCTCTAAATGAAAAAAAAATTCTAGGTATTCAAACTCTTTGTAAATAGATTTTTTTTTAACTAATATAAATAGTTCAAATGAATTTTTTACGTCTATAGCTGTCAATGAGAGTAAATGAGTTAAAATGAAATTGTCAGTCTTGACATTGTTGTAGGGTTTTTCCTGTGTACAAAATTCAGAGGCGGCCGCCTCCACTTTATTTGCTCACCACTGACTGATAATGAATGAACGCTTTAACATGATATTGGAACTATTTTTCTTATTATTGAAACATGGAATTATTATATGTTGCTTGTTAAAAAAAAAATGAAAGCGAGTCAGTTGAATTTACGGAATACATGCACGTCATGGCGCATGGTCAGGATTAGGGACGTTCGATACCACTTTCCCCCCGGACTGATACGCAACTCTTGAGTAGTCACCACTACTGATACCAAATACCGATACCACTAGTAAATAAAATTCCCCACCCATAAATGACAGATGATTTTAAAGAAAGACATATATATCCCAATATATAATTTTTCTTTAAAATTGCATGAAGTTAATGGCAACTTTGGATTCATATCATTTCTAATTTCTTGTCCCTGATTATAAAACGGCCACAGGGGGGCGGCCAAGAATGTTATCAGTCACCACGTGACTACCAATACTTTAAAATAAGATGGTATTGGCACCGATACCTGGTATCGGTAGTTACCCATCATAGTCGGGATGCTACCACCTCTGCCTCAATTTGAGCCAGGAAAAACAAATGTCTTAAAGCTTGTTTAATGAGCAATCTTTCTGACTTGTCAAAATGTAGACGTTTTTTTGCTATTTATCTTAGACAGTAGACATCCTTTTAAATTTCTAACAAAATGTTCAGAAAGCTCCCAAAGTTATCAGTACGTCTAAAAACGTGAAATGGAAATTTAAACAAGTAAATAGTAAATGAAGTTTCCTGAGATTAAAATGGATTAAGATTATTATGATTATTTTTTGAATATGCCATCAGATTTAGAAAGATTTTTTAGAAAAACCGCGTCAACTAAACGGGCCCAGATTTCACACTGGCTCATTATTCCAGCATGTTGGATAGACTTTTCTCGTGACCATTTTGTTAGGTGCTGTCTGGCGCGCTCACTGCCGTGAGATTGCGTCTCGTGCAAAATGTGCGCCTTAGCGCAATAAAGATTGAGAAACACCGCTCTGTGCAACAGATAAGGATGCAAACAAAACACTGCTTTGTGCGCTTGCCTTCCTGTTTCTCAACAAACTCACACCCATCAATAAACGTGCCCACACTGACTCCTGTCTGTCTGAGCAAAACAAAAAAAGAGTCCCATCCTACTTCATTATCTCGCGGCGGCGCAGCTTCACAAAAGCCAAACAAATACACCTGAAATTAACGTTGCTCAAAAATGCGTCTGAGTAGCATTTACAACCGCAAAAAGGTGCATTAAGGAAGTCGTAGTCATGTGTAGCCCCATCAGTCGCCCTAAAATATGTATGATGAATGCGTGTGGCAGCACGGACCGGACTTTCTTTTGATGAGAGCGGCAGATGGAATGCTCCATTACAGTGGCTCTAAAAGCATATAATTAAAAGGAGACAGGTGTCCCCTTAAAATCTGATTGTGAAACAACCGGAGACTCTAGCGCATGATGCAACTTCAACCCCCCCCCCCCCCCCAGACAACCGATCCCTTTTATAAATCTATCAAGTACATTCTATTTTAAATATTTCCAAGCTCCAAAAGACGTATTTATACAGGAGGTTTTGATGCAGCCTCTGAACTGAAGAAATGATACGCTTGAAGAAATGCTAGTTATTACAAAAATAGACAGCTGGTGGCAGCAGAGTATAAGAGACCAACCAGGGCCATGTCGCAAACAAGATCATTTACCCACAGTTCTAAACAGATTTGTGAATAATGATGATAATTAGCTGTATTATAATGCTAATTGCTGCACAATGTAAACAGATACAAATGTACTTTTTTTTTCCTGATGAAAGAAGAGACTCTAATCTTTCTTTTGGCAAGTTCCATGTTTTTATAGCAATAGAACACAATATTCTGTGGGCCTTGCAAAATCAGTCAAAATTAAGTAAAACAGCCTGCAGCGAAGGGGGTTGCTTCAGTGAAAATGGCTGCGAGTGAATCAAGGACTAGCGAAATAAGTCAACAATAACTGTTGATATGCTGAAATCAGAGGATTTGGACCATTTTACATTAAAAAAAATAATTAAATAATTATTGATGACTCAATTATCGAGATTAACGTTGCTCAAAAATGCGTCTGAGTAGCATTTACAACCGCAAAAAGGTGCATTAAGGAAGTTGTAGTCATGTGTAGCCCTAAAATCTGTATGATGAATGCGTGTGGCAGCACGGACCGGACTTTCTTTTGATGAGAGCGGCAGATGGAATGCTCCATTACAGTGGCTCTAAAAGCATATAATTAAAAGGAGACAGGTATCCCCTTAAAGTCCGATTGTGAAACAACCGGAGACTCTTACCGCATGATGCAACTTCTCAGCTGTTAGCTGCAAGGGACTAATAGCATTTCCATTCATTTGAATGGAGAGATGCAAGTGCTTTAAAGTGTGGTCAGACAACAAATGAAACTCTGCAAACTGTAAATATCATATGAAAGTTAAGCTACGTCTGGTGGACGCCATTTGACAACTAAAAACAGCGACAACTCCTGACCTAAAAGGCTCCGCTCAAACTCACCTTGGAGCACTTTATGTGGTAATGCAGGTAGTCCCTGAAGGTGTGGATGAGGTTGATGGTGTTGTCTCTGGCATTGGTATTGGTGTGACGTGGGAAGAGGACTACAGCGAAAACACACGGAACAGGTACGTCAGTATCGGTCATGGGCGTGTGACACTCCTTTTTCACAGTGCAGTAACTGACCAAAGGTGATGTAACCGATGTTGTCCCCGATTGTTGCGTCTGTGTCCTTGAGTTCCAGAGGCGGCTCCCTGTGGCTGAACAGCACCTGCGGGGCCGTGTGGCTTGCTCGCCGACCCTCTTTGAACTCCTATGCGGCAATTGGATTTGACGCAAAACACACAATATGGACGGGAGTTAAAAAGACAGTGGCTGCATAAATTTAGCATTAATATTGTGCTTTTTTTAACCCTTTTAAAATATGTTGACTGTGAGCAGATCCACCGGCTGCCAAAAACAAATACCTCCCTTTTTTCTTCCCCCCCAGACAACTGATCCCTTTTATAAATCTATCAAGTACATTCTATTTTAAATATTTCCAAGCTCCCAAAGACGCATTTATACGTTTTGTTTTTGTTTTATGCTAAACCATACAGGAGGTTTTGATGCAGCCTCTGAACTGAAGAAATTATACGCTTGAAGAAAGAGATCAACCAGGGCCATGTCGCAAACAAGCTTTACCAACAGTTCTAAACAGATTTGCGAATAATAATGAAACTTAGCTATATTCTAATGCTAATTGCTGCTCATCGTAAACAGATACAAATATACGTTTTTTCCTGATGAAAGAAGAGACTCTAATCTTTCTTTTGATAGATTCCATGTATTTATAGCAATAGAACACAATAGTCTGTGGGCCTTGCGAAATCGGTCAAAATCAAGTAAAACAGCTCGGAGAGAAGGGGGTTGCTTCAGTGAAAATGGCTACGAGTGAATCAAGGACTAGAAAAATAAGTGAACAATAACTGGTAATATGCTGAAATCAGAGAATTTGGACAATTTTACACACCAAAAAATTAAATAATGATTGATTACTCTATCAAAAATAGTCGCCGATTAATTTGATAATCGATTAATTTTGACAGCTGTAAAATGTTGATCGTGAGCATCTCCAGTGGCTGCCAGAAAAAAATCCAAGTGTACAGTATTGTACTCCTACATCAGACCATATCCCACATACAGTTTTACAGTACTCCAATTAAGTACACAATTGAGAACAAATGAAGATATTTAGTCGCCTCACAAACCTGCATGAAAACTTTTCCAATAATGACGTCATCGTCATCTTTGAACACCGTGCTGAACACCACCGTCACCCGGTCTTTCTTGGCCTCCAAATACCTGAGGGCGTTCAAATGTCATTTAATACATCTGACATTGTTCAAATAGACACCTAAGAGAGAGAACCTACATGGACTCGTCATCTCTGTAGTGGACCACAGCCCTCTTCTCGCCCTCTTTGCCCTCCTCCTGGAACTTGAAGTACTTTTCAAATACGGAGGCAAAGCAGTTCCTCTTCAGCTTTCCCGCTTGGTGCACAACCTCATCTTTGTTGCCTGGTAGTGCATCCAGGTCATAGAGGAGTGACACGTTGTAGCCTGGAAGCAAATCAGAGCGGAAGTTATTCATTTGCAGCATCCTCTAGCGTGAAGCTAACATTAGCATCATGTGAACATACCAGCCTCCGGTGAAACAAGGGAGCTCCCGTACACTCTCTTCAGCAGCTAAGAACAAAAACACGTTTTAGTATTTAAAAATCAATGAACAGTGAGTGGCTAAGTACAAATGAACATCTAACCCCAAACAAAATCAAGATCCAAACAAAAATGTGGGCCAAAATTTAATCTCATGCCATTGCTCTCTCGCCTGAGTATATAATCTTATTTTATATAATCTATCTATCTTTAAATTGCTAATAGTGATGTGATTTTTTTAGCCTGCTGGAATCCTTTGGCAGCAGAGCAAAGGAAAAAAAAAATCATAGACATATTAACAGGCAGACACACAACATCGCTTAAGTGACAACCAAAAAGATCAGAAGGTAATAAGTTGTAGCCACATTAGAGAGCAGAAGGAAAAAGTCACGATCAAGTTATTCCTATAAAAGTCGTTCTTTTGCAGTGTGGAGCCGTTCTTTTGAGGGATAAAAGTGCCGCGAGTAGCGCGCTAATTAGCATTAGCGAGTCAGACCGGAGTAGATCATTACAATTCCTTGCACATCTATAGATTGAAGCCAAAATCATTGTCAATCAAATCATTTTCAATCAAAAATCGTTCCCAATCGAATTGTGAGACATTCAAAGATTCCCACCCCTAATAGATAACTGTCATTTCGAAATTAACATTAGGACAGGAATGGCAGCCACGCATCACATAAACTTGATTTCAATCTGTCAGTACAAAGATATTTCCCGTGATCCTTTTCTCGTGTATCCTTAGGGGGGAAAAAAAAGCCTAGACTGCAGCCAACGCATTCATACAGCTGCCGCTAGTCACAGTCAGCACTTCCTTGCCTGTGGCGAGCGTGCCTCAAACGCACTTCCTGTTTCTACTTGGGGCCTCTGTGGCTGCTTTTTTTCCCTTACATGGCAGCAGAACTCTCTTGACGGTTCACAGTATATGAACAGGAGACCTCATTCGACTGTTTTTGCAACTTTAGCATCTCTATGCATATCAAACCACATTGAAACAGTGTGTCTATGCGTGTGTTTATGAGCGCATGTGTGTGTGTGTGTGTGTGTGTGTGTAGTACCTCGTCGGCCCCATGCTCCTGTAGTTCCTTGTAGAACTTCAGGGAAATGCTGACCATCACTTTGGTCTTATCGCCATTAGGGTTGGAGATGTGGTACAAGACGCCATCGAAGTCTACAGAAGAGAAGGTCGGCGTTACGCTATACATTTGCCACAACATGATGACCTTGTGCACCATATATACATCCATTTTCTATCATGCCTGTCCCGATTCGGATTGCGGGTTAGCTGGATCTTGCCCCAGCTGGCTTTGAGTAAAAGGCAGGTATAACCCGGACTGGTTTCCAGCCAATCACAGGTTTCGTATTTATCAGGGTCGGACATTTAGCCTTTTTGAGTGGTGGCCCTGTTAGAACAGGTACAGGCCCCATATATAAGTATCCATGATATAATACGTTAAAGGGACACTTAAGTCATTGAGCCATTTTCAGCAGTAAAAATAAAAAAGTTTAGATTTTGTCTAGAAATAATTTGATAACTTCATTATTTTTCATGTACAATTAATACCTTTAAAAGTAATTTTTCCACTTGTTGTCGCCTGAAGATGACATCACCTGTGCTGAGGAAGTAGGTAACGACCAATCATGGCTCACCTGTTTCCAGGGTTTGGTCAGCAAACTGAGCCATGATTAGTCGTTACCTATTTCCTCAGCAAAGGTGATGTCATCTTCAGTCGACAGTAGGTGGACATTTTTGTTATTAAATTAATTCTGGACAAAATATTCATTTTTTTTTTACTGCTGAAAATGGCTCGATGAGTCAAGTATCCCTTTAAGTTGAAATGACAATTTATTAATATTTAGCATCTTTATACTGTATTATTTAAGCTTTAAAAATTTTTTTTTACCTATGTATGGGTAGTTTCCCCCCCCCCCCATCTAGTTAATTTATTTATTTATTTTTCCATGCAGTAAAAAAATAAGGAGGAAGCCGGAGTACCCTGGAGAAAACCCACACATTCAAGCAAAGGGAGAGCATGCCAACTGCAACAGATTCGAACCCCAAACCTTATAACTGTGAGGCAAACGTGCTAAACCACTCCTGTACCGTCAGAGATGTAATTATCAATGCTACGGTCAATGCATATACGTAATATTTTGATGCTCTCATGTAGCTGAATTGGGTAACTAAAATATTAGAAACCACTCTCAGTCCTAATAGATTTCTACAATATTGCAAAATACACCCAAGACTGTCAAAGGTGGATTCTGAATATACACTTAATCACATTAAAGAATTAAAGATTGCATTTATGAAAGATAACATCCATGAACAGAAGCAGACCTTTCCACAGGTAACGCATCAAACAATGTGTACAACAATAATGGATGACATCCTTTAACTCGCACCATTTGGTGGTACGATTGTCGAGCACTTAATTAAGTAACACCATCTTACCTGCAAATGTCACATCAACAGCCTCGGGCTTGGTTCTGCAAGGAAAATACTAAGTTAGAGCAGGGCTCACCAACATTTTTAAACACGAGACCTAATTCTTGGGTTATGGTATTACCTCAAATATGCTATTATTGCTAATTAATGATATTCATCACCATGTGAAGACACTGATTAACAAATGACAAGGGATTAAACAGATAAATATCAATTATAAGCACTTAACAGTCTTTAAAAAAATGCATTTAATGTAGTAATGGAAACAGTGAAGCCAAGAGAAGAAACACAGAAGAGAAGGAACAGAACTTTGTGGGAGAAAAAAAAAAACTATTTCATGGAACAAATATCGGAATTTGGGTTGTAAATGTTGTTCACTTCTTTTGATAGGGTTAAGGTCAGCAGAATTGTAATTTATAACATGGCTTTTATAACATCTATTTATATGGCTGAAAAGCCCATATAGAGGCGGATGCTGCTACATCTTGTGCAAGCTGATGTGTTGTGTGAGTGTGTTGCAAGACAGTGATTCCCAACAATTATTGGTTTAAAAAGGATTTAAGATATCTGCAGGTGTCTTTCTTTCATTCCTGCAAGAATAACAGCTTTGTGTCACTAAACGGGCCCAAATGTGACACAAACAAAGTGCATTTTTGTGAGTAAATTATCATTGTACTTTTTTGGTAGGATTTTTTTTTTTGACTCAGTAAGGGTTCTAAGAGACTGCATCTGGCTGTGTAGCGGACTTGACTCAGCTTGACTTCAGGAATGCGGAAGCTGCAACAAAATTGCCATCCAGTTGCTAATACGCTTGCTGGTGTTCTGGCAAGTATGGACGTTCACTGTTTAATTTTTATGTAGTTATCTGTTATCGGAGACTGACCGTAGTTAGGTTAGGCATCAACAATAAACATCAAACAGCCCAACAAAAAACGTTCTTCAAAGAGACCATTTGAGTTAGCTTGCTGCATCAAATTGCGTTCACTACAAATGACATTTTCTGTTTTAAATTTTGCAAAATGTCGTATTAATCAAGCCGACGGAGCCAAACGGATACAAAATCCGAGCTTTTGCTTCCTGTTTTGAGATTCTTCAGGGGAGGTTTGATGAAGTGGCCGGGGTTGACACACAGATCGTTGAGACACACCCCAGCTAGAGGCAAAGCAGTCAGAGCCGATCGCCACGATCATTCAGTGCCCATTTAGACATTTTTTTCCCCCCACATAACAACGCTTCTTTACCGACTCTTCCAGATCTGTATGCGTTCATCAGGCCCACCAAACTCGACTCCCGTGCACCATTAATTACGGTTAGTGCAAGTACGGACCCGCTAAAGGGAAGCTAGCCCGAGTTAGCAACGCTAGCCAGGTGTAACAATGATTCTCACCCGTTTGATGCGCTGTCGAACTTCAACGACAGCGTCTCTTCTATAATGCGGTTATTGATTTCTAACAGGATCATCGCAGTGGATGGTGGCGTCGACGAAGAGGGAAGATAATCGCTGCAATTTGATGAAGTTACGCTATTTGTTTCAAATGGTGCTAAATGTTTCCTTCCTTGACAGACCAGACCGCTTCCGCCGAGGCTCCTTCCGCCTGTCACTTCCGCGTATTTTGCACTCTGGACCCGAGGGTAGTCGGTGGCGTTGCCTGTAATAAAATTGTAACGACAAATTCCATCCATCCATCCATTAAATTTATATATATATATATATATATTTTTTTTTGTTTTTTTAGAAAAATCAAAATAAAAACTGGTACTTATATGAATTCGACACAATGGTTAAATAAAAACTGTACTAGGGCTGCAACTAACATTTTTTTTTATAATTAATTAATCTGTCAATTACTTTTCCAATAATCAATGAATCAAATAAAAAAAATCTATATTTTTATTCAAATACTGGAAGGACATTATTTCAAATTGACTGATTATGGTTTAGTTTTTGGTTTGGTCCGTAAGGTCAAAAATAGGCAAACATGTTGATCATTGTTTGCAAAAATAAAATTGTCTTACATTAAAAATACCAAGATGAGCAGTCTGCTTTTATGGATGACTATGGAAATAGGAGAATATTTACTGTTGAAGGGCTGGAATTCTGAAGATTTTGACAACAAGGTGTCTAAATGATTAATCAATTAGCAAATGGTTGTTGATGAATTTAATAATAATTAGTTGTCGCTTCATCGATTAAATGTTGCACCTCTTCGTTGTACCTACTGATAAATGTTTGCAAAGAAACATTTTTTGAAAATGAAATGCAAATGTGCAGTATTAAACTGAACTGTACCTGGCCAGTTTCAAATACCATTAGAGTGAGCCCATGTGCCACTAGCTGTACTGTACCACACTTTTGAGTATCTCTAAATTAAATGGATAATACATTTTGCACTTAAGTAGAAGCACAAATAGGCGGGGGGATCCACAAAAACTATTAGTAAGTACTAATTCAAACCCTGTACTTAAGTAAAACTATTTTTTTTAAGTACTGAAGTACAAAAGTAAAAAAAAAAAAAGAGTCATTTATATACAAAAGCCGTTTCGAAACAAGATCACACACACCAATAATTTCCCTCATCATCACCTAAAACATCCTGCTATATGTTGTTATTTAAACCAAAAGCTAGCTTGCATGGGCTTTTTTTGCTATCAAACACATGCAACAAAATGTAATAACCCCCCCCCCCCCCATATTAGTAATTGATAAAAACGGGAAAAAAATACAGTTTTGTGATTTTTCAGATTAGGCAGAGATAATTTGAACACCAGGAACTTTTTTTTTAAAGGCTGGCACAAGAAACAACATGATCGCCATGAATTAGATGAAAATATCATACAATTCTCTTAACCAAGGCCATTTTCATCTTATGTCAGTTTACGAGTCATATTTATTATCTGCCCAGGATGTAAAGTATCGACTGAAAAACAAATAAAAGAAAAAACAACGAAATTTGACCAAAAACACAAATTTTAAAACTGGCAGAAAAAAACCAGAAGAGTGTGTCTTGGTGGTTGTAAAATAACGTTGCAAGGGAAACACTTTATTATAGAGCAGAAAATCGAACCTCTCTCGCTACACTGCTACCACCTAGCGAAAGCTATATCGCTTGTAGTTTTCGAGCGGCCATTTTACACCCTCCTACTACATTTCCCAGAAGTCAATACGACGAAAGTAGTGTGTTCGACCAATGGGCGCCGTCGATTCTGCTGCACACATGAGGTATGTAAACGGTAATGTAAGTTGAATGTACTTGTATTTTGTGATTTAAAAGCAGAATGCTAATCTATTTGTCAAGCGAGATTCTTGCAAGCCAGTTTCCTAACGTGAATAACGCGTCGTGCATTTGTATCAAAAAACGATACAAATGTATCGGGGTTTTTTTCATCGTTGTTAGCCAACCAGTTAGCTGCTTTGTGCTTATTTACTGTTTATTTGAAGTCGACCACTGATGTTCTCCCACGGGGGAATTAGTTGTCAAAAAGAACCAATTGCTAAATTTGTAAGCGGACGATTTAGGAAACTTATGTACAAGCTTGTGTAACTTGTTTACCCCTCCTGTTATTTAGGCCACGCACTGTGACAAATCTGGCCATTAATGTTTGTTTCTTAAACAAATTACTTGATACGGCTGTCACAGAAAAAAAACAAAAAACATCTTAAATATTTTATTATTATTATTATTTTTTTTAAACCCTTATGTCACATTGACCCAACGAGGTAGAATTTTAAAAATGACCCCCAAAAATATGCTGGTCTTGTTGTTGTTTAAGGTATTAAATATGTTTTTAAATATATTATTAAATATAGTGACACGAGGGACTGAAACATCTAATTAACATTATTTTGTGTATCCAAGAAACAAATGTATCTAAATATTTTAATAGACCATTTCGTTATAGTCAGCATAGTAATGTTATTGCTTTGTGTATTCAGGTGGACAATGACACAAACCCAGTGACTAGCCGCTTGCTGTAGTGCATTGTCACAGTGCGTAATGGAGCAAAGGTCAACATTCTTCTCAGGGAGGCTGACTGCGTGTAGCATTTTAACCAAGCCAGCACGTTATTCAAACTGTTCGTTGGGGACGGAAGGAAGGTCGAAGCGTTGACAAGGAACCACGCTTTTCAACTTGACCCATTCAGGCAATGAGTGGGTTTGGCACCAATACACTTGGTGATTCCACTCTGCAGTTTCACTTGTGAGTGCCTCCTGATCAGCTGACACAATGGCTTCAGAAAGTACAGCGGAGCAAGAGAATCAGATGGACCCGAAGGTGCCTGCAGCTGAAGCCATTGAAGGAAACGTGGATGGAGATTTCGAGATGGCTGTCTGCGCTTCAGAGGAGCCGTCTGCCTCTAAAGGTCTCCCAGAGGAGCCCAGAAAGTGGATGTCGGCTGTGATATTCTTGTGTTTTTTTGGCTTTATGGCATCCATTAAGCCTGGAGAGCCTTTCATTACGCCCTATCTACTCAGCACTGAGAAGAACTTTACGAGGCAGCAGGTCAGTTGTGCCCTTTCAGGGTTGATTGAACTTTGTTGAATTTGTATGCGCTTTATCTTGTCACATTACACTGGTTAACATTATTATTTTTTTTATAGTTGTTCCATAGATTTGGGGTAATTTGGGGGCTCTGAATCCGAATCTGGTTTTAGCTTTTGCTAATCACATCACCTTTTTGAGATATCAAAACATTAAAAATATATATTTTTTTGCAGAAAATTAAAAACATTACATTGTGTGTAAGCACCTATACATGGAATATGTTTGCAATGGAAGGCAGTTACTACCGTAAGAATGCTTTTCCAAAGCGGCTGCACTCTTTTCGAGCATTTTTTTTAACCCAAATGTACGAACACTAAACACTGTAAGTGAAATATATTGTGGGAAAAAATACAGTCAAATCACAGGTGGACACCACTGAAAAGTTATTTTTTCTTTCATAGTCTTGTCTTTAAAAAATAAAATAAAAAATAAAATTTGCAATTTTCAACCTAGAACATGCAAACATGCACAGGTTACACTGTTACTTTAAAGAGGAAGTTTACCTTAAACATTTCTTGACAATAATATGGTATATTTGAGTCTAAACATGACATTGTGATGAATATTACATTTGTGGAATATGAGTTATGAAACAAAATCCAGCCGTTTTTATCCATCGCCGGGGCGGCCATTTTGCCACTTGCTGTCGACTGATGATGACATCACAGTCGCTCAGGCAACAACACAATCGCAGCTCACCTGTTTTCTGAAGCTGAGCTGTGATTGTTTTTTTTCCCTGAGACTTGAGTGACATTAATGTCATTTTCACTTGGACAACAAGTGGCAAAATGGCCGCCTTCTGATATAGATTTAAAAAAAAAAACTGCTGGATTTTGCTGCTTAACTCACATTCCGCTAACGCAACATTAACTACTATTTAGACTAGTGGGGCTGCATAAAACATATTATTGTGAAGAATTATTTTTTGGGGGTTGACTTCCCCTTTCGAACAATTTGTAGTGTTGTCTCAATGCGAATAAAATCTTGGCACCAAGTAGCAATCACGTGAAGACCTCTCGCTTAAAAAGTGAAACCGTTTCAGGATCTGATTCAAACTGTCTTGAATGTTTGCATTTTCAGGTGACCAACGAAATTACTCCAGTGCTGACGTACTCTTACATGGCAGTGCTGGTACCTGCCTTCCTGCTGACTGATTTTCTGCGCTACAAGCCAGTTCTGATCATCCAGGGCATGAGCCAGGTGGTCATCTGGCTCTTTCTGCTCTTAGGTACCTCCCTCCTTGAGATGCAGTTCATGGAATTCTTCTACGGCGTCACAATGGCGTGCCGCGTGGCATATTCCTCCTATATCTTTTCCCTGGTCAACCCGAGCCTGTATCAGCGCGTGGCCAGCTACTCGCGCACCTCGGTCCTTTTGGGGGTGTTCACCAGCTCCGTGCTTGGCCAGCTTTTCATTTCAGTGGGGGAAATCCACTACAAGACCCTCAGTGCAGTTTCTTTGGGTTTTGTCAGCTTTGGTGTGCTGCTGTCGCTGTGCCTGCCCTGGCCCAAGCGCTCCTTGTTTTTCAACCAGGCGCGCAAACAGGAGCACAGAGAAGTGGCCAGTCAAGTAGCCACCAAGGCGGAATTGGACACGATAAACCCGAAGGATGCCGACTTGACCAAAGCCGTCTCCAAGTGCGCTGCATCCCGCTGGAAGGACTCCATCTTCGTGCAGATGTTGATGGAGCTGAGAACCGTGGTGAAAAGACCCAATATGCGGCTGTGGTCCCTATGGTGGATCTTCAACTCCACAGGATACTACCTGGTGTTATTCTACGTCCACATCCTGTGGAGCAAAGTCCACCCGGCTACTGAGAACAAGAATGTATACAATGGCGCCGTGGAGGCTGCTTCTACCTTACTCAGTAAGTCATTTGAAGTGCAAGAAAGTTAGGCTGTGAGTTTCTGTTGAATATTACAGCCACTGGTGTCGTCCACCTCACTGTCATCAATTCATTTTATGTTCATCACCACAGTACAAAAACAGTGAAGAACCAATTTTTTTTTAACAATGAGCATGCACTGAATACATGTATAATGCTTAGTACTTTTATTGGATTCTCAAGGGACCGAGCCCTGCTGTGAATCATGAAAAAAAAAATCTAAAGTGACACTCCCCCAAAATATTTTAAAGCTGATTTATGGAGGTTTTCCCCCCAAAAATATCTTCATAATAGCTTTTTTATTTGACCATTTATGACTGAAACGTCTTCTAATTAGTAGATTAACACCTTAGCTGTTCACAATGGGTACAAGATTTGTTTTCGAATTTCCCGCCCTCTGTCTGCTGATGTGACGTCATTTGCGCATTGTCTGTGAAGAAGTTTGTGCAGTTTCATTTTTTTGTCAGTAGCAATTTGAAATTCAATTTTCTGCGTCCAGCAGCTATGGGTTGCCTACATTATGCTAGGAAACTATATCAGAACAGTTTAATATTATATCAAACCTATCTTATGGCACTACTTAAAAAAATGGCTTACTGATGATTTGATTTTGGGGAAAAAATGCATCAGAATAAATAATAATGCATGCTTGTTATTAGGGCTGTGCAATTAATCGAAATTCAATTACAATTTCAATGATTGCACTCCACAAGTAAAACATCGGCATAATTGTAAACAAACAAAAAATACTATTAATACTAATTTTGAGTTGTTTAAATGTATATATTTGAACTTTTTTTTAAATTTTAAAATAACTAATTTAATAAATCATGTTTGGTCCAAAAGAAACATATAGCATAATTATAGTGTTTAAAAAAATATATATATATATATTTTTTACATGTTTAAAATTTCTTCTTTTTTTTTACCAAAAAACTAATGATTGTCCTAATTGTGATGGCAATTATTTTCAAATTAATCGTGATTCATATTTTCTTCATAATGGAGAATTTGTTATAACAATTCTGGATTGGGAAAAATCCAAGATCGGCCGGTCAGGCTTTATCAAGATCAGGGATCAGTGATAGAAAATTGTGATCACTGCACCCCTAATTGACACCAATCACTCTGAGCCAGGGCTTGGGCATCTTGTGGCGTTTAAGGGTGTTGCAGAAAGAGCTTCAAAATAATAATTTGTAAAAAAAAAAAACGGGCCACCATCATACATGGGGACAACACGATATGTCCAGTATTTTCACTTCGTGGCCTCTCTCTACCAATATTTCGTTCAGAAAAATATCGACACTCCTGATTGAAATCTTTTGCCTCTTTTTAGGTGCATTGGCCTCCTTCATCGCGGGCTTTGTGAAAATCCGGTGGAATATCTGGTCGGAGCTTGTCATCGGCGTGATCACGGCCGTGCAGGCTGGCCTGCTGCTGCTCATGGGCACCACCGACAACATCTGGATCTGTTACGTGGCCTACGTCATCTTCAGAAGCTTCTACCAGTTCCTGGTGCCCGTTGCCACGTGAGTGCAGTCCCATTTGCATAGAGGCAAGACATATTTAAAGTCTTGTGTGAAAGTCCACAGACTCGGTAACGGCGCTAATAAGACCGTAAACTCGTCAACAAAGCAGCCCTGAGAGTTTTCTCGAAGGCGGACTAAACAACACATTGTCATCAAATACTACCGAGCACCTGTTGCGACATGTTACAGTGTAACTCTTCAACCTGACGGTGTGATTTGATGTGTAGTTTTCAGATAGCGTCGTCGCTCACCAAGGAGCTTTGCGCCTTGGTGTTTGGCATCAACACCTTCATAGGGACCATCCTGAAGAGCATCATCAACCTGATATTTTCCGACAAGAGGGGGTTGGGTTTGGATGTACACAGTCAGGTATGTAGATATGCAACAAGAGCTATTAGGGAACAAAATATGTTTTCCACTTAGTCAGCCTATGCGCTTGGTTGTCAGTAGTGTCAATAAAAACTCCACAAAAATATTTTCATCGACACATTTTTTTAACGGACAAAAACGAAAATGTACTTGACTGGACTCAAATAAAAATCTATGGACATTTTAGTTCATCAGAAAATTATATGATTTTGCTATTCTGTCCCTGTGACACACCCCTTTTCAAACTGCAACATGCACAAACACATGGACAAACAGGAGGTGGATTCACGGTGAAAGGTTTAAAAAAAAAAAAGTAAATTCTAGTTATAACGTAACATTGATCCAACGGCTATAACATTTCAACAATAATGTTAATCCGACTGCTAACTAACGCTTGCTAACTTACTAGCTCGTAGCACGGAGCCTTAGTAGACACTTGTTGATATCATGTAATTGTGTGTTAAAGCAACACTAAGGAACATACAGTTTACGTTGATTATGGCGACGCCATACGGACAAAAGCGGTTATGTTATGCCTGAAGGAACACCACGTTTCCCATGAGGACAAGCGCATTGCGTCGTTTTTTTGAGCTCACACCAGCGAGCGTTGGCATTCAAATTAACTTCTGTCTTTGTGACGAATGGGGAAAGGGGGAAGTGAGGTATGCCATAAAGCAGTCAGCACGTTTGTAGTTTTTTTGTGTGGCAGTGTTCCTACCATCCTCCTCAATGTTGCTTAGTGGCAGTAAAAATGACACAGACCTACCATTCAACCAGTTTTAAGTTGATGTTTCATCAGATGAGTTATGAAAATATTTTATTAAGGTTGAAAAGTTCCTTAGTGCTACTTTAAGTTAAAAAAATTTTTTTTTATCAATAACATTAGAGAAAATGTTATGTCAAATAGTTTTAGATCTGAAATGTTCAACATTATCTGCTGACAGAAAAATACAGGGGTAAAATGATGGCCCTGACAAAAACGAGACTAAAACGTTGACAATTTTTGTTGACTAAGACGAGACGAGTAAAATAAAGACTAAAATGCTAGATTTGTAGTCGACTAAAAGTGAACTCAATAAAAACAAGATGAGGTTGACTAGCTGATAACAATTAACAAGCGTGATTGAAAGTGGACTCAAATTGAGAATACATTTAAAAATGTCTGATAGAATTAAAAGCTAGTTGTCAGTCGTGTTTAGATAATTGTTTCCTTTTCGCTTGCCCCACCCTCAAAGTGGGAGGTTTACTTCGATTATCTATGGAGCGTAACACAAACACTGACATTTGGATCTGATACACAACTTATAAGAGAGCATTATTTGAACATTACATTTTAGGGGAGCAAAATTATTGGAACAGAATAGATTCAAATGAATAAAATGCTTTTTTTTTTGTTGTCGAAAATTTGACATTCTTCTTTTTGTGATGCTTTCACCACAGCTCTTTTCAGTTGCTCGTTTCGTGGAGTTACTCCCTCTCTGTGTCCCGTTTAGCAAGAAAAAAAAAACATTCCCTCTAGGGTTTAAGTCTGGAGATTTGCACATTGCAACTATTCTTGTAACCTTAACTGATTTCGTCTCCATATAATTGTTGCATTCCTGCTGTTTTTTTCTTTTCCCAGTTTCTTGTTTACTTCATCTACTTCGCCCTGCTGACCGTCATCTACTTAACAAGTGCCGCCTTCGTCATCTGCCGCCACTTTAGAAACCAGCCCAAGAGGCGAGAGATCAACCAGCAGCCCAAGGAGCTTAGCAACACGGCACCTGAGGCAGAACCTTTGTCCAATGGCAAAAATGCCAAGACATAGCAATCACCACCTATTAATAGACTCTAATTGATTTAATGAGTCTTAATCTTGCTCAAGTGCCTCAAGCTGGCTGATACAAAAGCCTGGTTTGACTTTTTTTTTTTTTTTACTTATTCATGCACTTAATGACAAACTTCAGTTTTGCGGGACCACTCAAGTGATGACCCGAATGAGGAGTTTGATTGTCTCGATTCATCGACAGCGAATTATTGATTCCAATGTGATCGCGATGGCACTGCCGCCGAGCAGTGTGATGATGCCATACCTCTCGAAATCACTCATTCGCATCACTTTAGAAAAGCCCTTCAGTGTCATACTAGCATTGATGGCGTTATTTGCATACATTTTTTATTATGTTTAGTTTTTTTTTTTTTATGTAATGAAATAGGGAAAAATGCATTGGAAGAAATGATTATAGTTTTATGACTTAAATTTGTTTCCAGTCCATAACCTTGATGGTTGTCTGATTTTTGCTGCTTTTTACTCCCTGAAGCACTTGTGTTGGACAATTATCAGAATGTAGTGTTGTGAAATTCAACAGGAACAATTTGCAGGTTTTGCTAATTTTTCTTTTTAGAGAAATTACGAGTATATGAGATGTTATATGTTTTTGAGTAGGATTATACCGTATTCAGCTGGAGCGAGAGTTTTAAGTTAATGTTACAATATAGCTGATGTTATGTGAACTTGTCTGAATGCTGTAAAACAATCAGGTGTTATAATTTGTTTTAGTATTTTTGTGTACTTTATGTACAATTAAAGCCGGTTGGTAATAACATTTGAATTCTGTTTGTTTGTAAACTGGCATGTCTGTCGGTCCTTTCTCTAAATTGTTTTACTGCAATGAAGTTTAGTTTTTTTCTGTCAGTGCCCCTCAGCGTCTGTTTAGTTTTTTAAGGGCCTAAGATATTTTTGCAGCTGCAGGCTTGAATCAGATGTTCTTGCATGCTTTCAAAACTTCAACCACGTAAATGAGTTTGTGTCCCAGCGGCATGTGGCAATACTAATAAGAATCAGAAAGCTTGGTACTGTTTCTTTTGTTAGAAGCATTTTTTAAAAGGGATACTTGACTCAATGAGCCCTTTTCAGCAGTTAAAAGATTATATTTTGTCTAAAATTATGCACAAAAACAATTGGGTTAAAAATAACCGAATTATGGATCAATAATGGACCAATCCACTTTATGGGTCAATTTGACTCAACTTTCTGGGTTGTTTTATACAAAATGACCCCATTTTTTGACAGAGGTAAAGGATCTGACCAATATGTATTTAGTTTTACGCCGAAAGACCCATTTCTTGACTCAAAGTTGGGTCAAATCGACCCAAGTAGAGGATTGGCCCATTTTTGACTCATAGTTGGGTTATTTTTGAACCAACTGTTTTTAGTGTGTGATAACTTCATTATTTTTCATGATCAATTAATACCTTTAAAAACTAATTTTGCCACATGCTGTTAGGTGGCGATTACCTACTTCCTCACCTGTGTTGAGGAAGTAGGTAACGACCAATCATGGCTCACCTGTTTTCTGGGTTTGGTCAGCAAACTGAGCCATGATTGGTTGTTACCTACTTCCTCAGCACAGGCGATGTCGTCATCAATCGACAGCAAGTGAAACATTAATTGTACATCAAAAATAATGAAGTTATCAAATTAATTCTGGACAAAATATTTTGTTTACTGCTGAAAATAAGTCAAGTATCCCTTTAAACAGGACATTGTGCAAGATGTGTTGACTTGCTGCCCTCCTGTGGTCAAGTGAAAAATGACGCACCATGCTTCAAGATTGACAGTTTGGTGTTTTATTAGACAGTTTAAATAATATGCATATACTTTCTCATTTACAAAGCAAAATGAGATTGAATAACAAAAAGAAATGTGTGCAAATGTGTCATCAAAAACCGTGGTGTTTAAAAAGCATACAATAAAACTTGAAATAGTTTAACACGGGTATCACAAATTAAAAAAAGTTAAAAATGTTAGTGTCCAAAAGAAGTCAGGTGTCTAAAAATGCCCCAGAAAACCTGAATGATGCAATTGTTGATTGACAATGGTTTCTGCCTGCACCCCCACCCCCATTAGTGCATTCCCTCCCCACAGTGGCGCTACAACCTGCGACTGCCCTGGTGCCGACCCGTGCCGGCACGTTGGCTAACAATATAGCACACGTTGGAGGATTTCCTGGAATTGTCTGGGGTTCACTTTTCAATCTTATTCCATGCCTGGTTTCCCTTTTTGTCTTTGCTTGGATTCTCACACCCACACAAACAACCATTTGCTATACGGGTCCTAAATGATGTGTCAAAAGGAAGAAAGAAAAAAAAAAGCATGTGCAGAGGTTAAGAGCGTGATCTCAGGTTTTGGCCCGTCTACGTCATTGGTGTTTCCTCTGCAAAGGACAAACAGTAAAAAATCGAGTTGTGACCGATCTCGTTTTAAGTGCACAGTCAATTTTGTAGAGTACATTTTACTCTAGAAAGAGTCTATTTGGTCCAACTCTAAACAGTAACATTTACACTTGGAGAGAGTAAAATATTCAGTATATTTTACTTTGTACGGGAGGATTGGCCTATCCCACGACAAAAACCTAAAAAAATTTTCACTCAGAAATTCTAAGTAATATTTAGAAGGAAATATTTTGAGTACATTTGATTAATTTATATATATATATATATATATAAAAAGTTCAGCTTCGGAGAAGGCCGCTCTATCACCTGAGCTATACCTCGTCTACGGTTTGCTGATATCCAAAAACATTCTCTCGTACACAAAATATTTTACTCTCTTCCAAGTGTACATTTCTCTCTTTTTAGAGTGGGACCAAATAGACTCTTTTTAGAGTCAAATCGACTCTACAAAATGTACTGCGTGGGCATTTTAACTGTCGTACCTTCCGCTTGTGCTTTCTCCTGATGAGTCGTCGTGCCGTTTGATTCGTTGGCGTCTCGACCTACAGCACATCTGTGTTTTTAATCACACAGCATTTAAACGTTTCAAATCAAGAAATCAATTAAGTGTTCGACACTTACGTTGCCTCTCCTGCTTCTTCCAGAAGTCTGTGGCGGTGAAGGAGACACTAAATGTTATTGCACAGCACATGTTTTGTTCTAAAATAATTTTAGGCCCTAAAATAATGTCAAAGAAGTATGATGTGGCCATTTGTCTTTACTTTTTTTTTTTTTTTTGATGGAGACTGATTTATCACAATGTTAAAAAATAGTTCTGCTTTATACTGACCTGCATCCCATGGCATGGATCCTATAAGGATTGGGAATTTGAAATAGAAAAAAAAGAGTTTGCATTTACCATAGAAGAACGCAAAGTTCAATTTTCACTTCCATTCTTACCTTTTTGGAAGAACCACATCCCTGTGTAAGATTAACAGATATTAGAACTCATTTTCCCCAATAGGAAATAATGGAAATTGAATTCAGAAAACCTTTATTAACTATAAATTCAATTGCACTAAAGTTAAAGACAAAGTGCAGAGGGAGATCAATTTTTATAATTTGGTATAATCGTCATAATTTTTTTTTTTTTAATAAGCTGATTTACTCAACTTAAATGTGTTTATTAATCACTTTAAAAACAACCTCATCTGTAACAAAGTCATTAATATACATAAAAGCTGAAACTATTTAAAACCAAAAAAAACAAAGCTTTTTTTTTTCTCCAGATTTGTTCAAACACAGATTGCACTAGTCTTACCTGTTCTACATTTGTGAATGAGCACTAGCACCACCAACGCAGTTAGGAGACAGATTAACACGGTCAGGCCTGCGTTGACCTTCAAACCTCCTTCATCCGCTGTTGAAACAAAAACACCTTTTTTTTCCTTTTCTTTATTTTTTTTAAATGACACCATTAACTGAACACTGTATTGTGACAACTTACAAGTGAGGAACGGGTTGGGAGTAGACAGACTGGATTTCTTGCTGACAGGATTCTCCAGCTCGCACTTGAACTCGTCTGCGCTTGAAGTATCCTGAGAAATGAGCGAAGGAGCAAACGACCGATTGGCACATTTTCATACTGCCCAAAAGTGTCCAGTGACTTTCAGCGAGCCCTTTTAAAGTCACAGATCAGTGAAAAAGTGCTAACGGAAATTAAATAAATACATTTGCATTTCATGCTTTCCAATGGTTTGTTGTTACAATTTCTCCTGAACTTTTTATGTGCAATACATGCTAATCATTTAAGTATCGTTTAAATACGTTCTAGTTTTGAACTCATTTGCTCCCAAAAACGTATAAATGCGTTCTATTTCAAGTGTCCCCCAAATTATTATTATTTTTTTGTTTAATGCTAGAGCATACAGATTGCCCCAGAAATGATTGCGATAAACGATAATATAATGATAATGGTATAATAAATAAATCCAAAGAATTCCCACACATGAGCAGTTGCGTTCGGCTTTGATACCAGCTCCATTTGTCCGCGTTATTTCCAAATGATGGCTGTCCCTACTACTCAGGCGACCTCACGCTGAATCTAATGCGCCAAATGTGCCGCTGTGGTTGCCCCCGAGGAGGATGGTATCCCCTGCCTGCCACCGATCTTATGACTTTTACCACAAAAAAGAGGCGATTTAAAAAAAAAAAATTCCTTGTTCCTAACCTTAAACTTCAAAAATGTAGAAAAAAAACGAAAAAACATTAACGAGTCATTTAAGCTTTTTATAAGTATGCTGAGATTTCCTACTACGTGCGTGGTCTTTGAACGCACCTAGAGTCCATTGCAGAATGTGAGTGTGTTCTTGCTAGGCAATTCACACCCTTAGATACAAATGATCTTTTTTTTTCCTGATGAAAGAAGAGACTCTAATCTTCCTTTTGTAGGTTCCATGTTTTTATAGCAATATTCTGTGGACCTTGCAAAATCTGTCAAAATCCAGTAAAACAGCCCGGAGCGAAGGGGGTTGCGTCAGTGAAAATGGCTGGGAGTGAATGAGTTAATGAACACTTTGGCCTATTACGTTTATGCTGGTGGTAAAAAAAAAAAAAAATCTGACAACACCAGCAACAGACCTTTTGAATGACGCGTTCCATGGATGAGATGCTCTCCACGGAAGGGCCTAACATCCAGGTGTAGGTGACAGGTTCAGCCCCCGTGGTGTTGCCGTCGCATGTTAAAGTACAAGTTGTCCTCTCAGCATCACACGATGTTAAGACGGTGGGCTCGGGGACAGACACTGATGAAGAAACAAAGAGTGATGATGCCTTGTAGCATCTACGTGGCAGTGTTACTTTAAACAACAGATCACGGTGAGATTTATTAGTCATTTTTAAAATAAAATTTAAAAAAAGCTGAAAATAAATACATTTAATTACAATGATGCCAATTTTGTAATTGTGGAGTGAAATAATTGAAATAGTTTAATTGCACAGCCCTACCTGGCGCCAAGTATTTACATACATTACAAGGTCAATATATACTTACAAATAACGACAAGATGAGTTGGAGTGCTGGAGACAAAGTTGATCTCAGATGTGTATGCGCCACTGTCGCTCTCTGTCAAGCCCGTAATGGTCAGCTCACCACTCACATTGTTCAGCGTAGCGCGATCTTAAAGAGGCCCAATCAGAAAAAGGCTTTTAGCCAGCAACAAGATCCTTAACCACCTCTCGATTTGATTCCATACGTCGGAACTGACGATACGCCTCAACTCCATCCGCGTCCCACTGGATGGCGATGTGGTCACCGTGCTTCCAAAAGATGCTCGTGAGCGGGCCGGTATTCGGACCTGCGTCAGTTCTGAGGATAACTTCGTCGCCCACCTTTCTGTAAATTGTTGTGCCTGGAAAAAAAAGGGGAATATAGCATGACCAACCTCAAATGTTTTGGGTCCAGGGACTTTACAGGGGAAACATTTTTCCAAGGAAGCATAAAAAATCCTCACGCCAAATGCCATTGATATTATTTTTTGACTGTTTCAAGCTAAATATTCACAGCCTTTTTTAATAATAGCAATCAAGCTAGCTGATGTGCACTGCTTCCACGAACAACAGCTGGAGGGTTGCAGGGAAGCTGGAGCGTGTCCAGCTGACATTGGAAGCCAGAGCACCAGCAGAAAACCTATGCAAGCACTAAAAGGCCGGAAATCAGGTTCGAATCCCGAACCTCAGAACAATGAGGCAGATGTGCTGACCACTTGCACACCGTACCGCCCTGTTTAAATGCAACAGGTTTTAAGCTTCCCAAACTTTTTTTTCTTGTTCTGTTGTTCCTAAACATAATACACAAAACGTCAGGATCACTTATTTGTTCTTCTGATTAATTATTTTGTGTACGCTAAATGTCAAGCTAACTAAAACTCGTGGCCATGAAAACAGCATCGATGTGTGACATACAATACAAGCTTCAAAAACAAACCAAAAACGTCATTTTAACTGTCCTTCAGCTTCTGTATGAAAGTTTTCCAGGAAGAAAAAAAAAAAGACCGTACCAGTGCAACAAGCAGCCACAATCACGAGAATCACTGACAGGCACACCTGCATCTTTCTCGTCAGTTCAGCCATCACAAGCTGAAAACACGGCAACCATCCACATGTTAAAAAAGAAAAGAAAAAAAGGCGTTAAAACAAAGTCATCGTAATGTTTTGCATGCTCATGCTCACCTCATCAATGACTGGCGCTCCTGGAACTATTTACCGTCATTTGTTTCCGGATAGAGGAATGTGAAGCTGCCTTTCCTCAACGCTAACCCGCCCAAGTTTCTGGAAACTTCACCCGACGTGTCAAAATAAAGAAAAAGCCGATTTATTTAATATTAAGCACAACAGGATCACACAAATGACTGTATCCGGAATCATTGAGTCATTTCATAATCCCTATTTACAAATCACTTAATCGGGTGGACTATTTTCATCCGTCATTCAAATGAAAATACTTTTGGAACTATGCCCGCCTTTGCCTACGTCATCGCTGTCGCATAATAATTACGTACCCGGTCAGCATAGGCTACCTTTGAACTTTCCAAAAAAACATTAAATTAAGTTGCTTTAACAATTTTAAATAAAGTATTTCATAACGATTTCCCCCCCTGTATTGGCGCATAATTAATTTTCTAATGACCATTAATTTGTGTATTTTAATTATTATTATTTTTTTAAATCTATTTATTTATTTATTTATATTTCAAATACAAACAAAATAGGTACAACATCTGAACATTTTTAAATTGCGCAAATCAATAAATATAATCAAATAGAGGGACATGATGGGGCATTTCATTTTCTTACTAAATGCAAAGGACAAATAGCCAGCACAATAACAAAGAAAGAAAGAAAGAAAGAAAGAAAGAAACAAACATTTTACTGGCATAATCAATTTCAATAAATGAAGCCAGTCTTGTTGCATTCTTGGTGTTTATAAGTACAGTATCAGAAATTTATCATATAAGATTTCAACTCATTTTAATTGGTTTTAAAGAAACATTTATGCATTGTGAGCTACTGTATTTCTTGGGTACTGATTAATGTGATGGGCTACCAATTTGATACACACATACTTTTTCTTCTTCTTTTTCTAGGGGATAAAACATCTCACATTTCTCAAAATCTTGGTCCAAAGCCGGAGTCCATATAGATGAGTTACTGCTGCTCTGTTATTCACTCAAATATTGATTTCTAAACACTAAGTTAAAACATTAGTAATGTGTTGTTTAAATAACTTTGAACTTTTTTTGCATATTATTTGAGCTCTGAAAACAATTACATTCCTTTTCCAAAACAAGAAAGAAAACACTAAATATATGAACTATTAATAATAATAATAATAATAATAATTGCATTTGGAATTAAAAAGTTATGTTGTCTGTAGTTTATTGGGGGGGGGGGGGGGGGGTGTTACACAAACATTTTCTGTACCTAATAACAAAAATCAGACACATTGACAATTTTGCAGTGGTCTTTAATTTTTTTTCAAGTTGTACATACTTTTTTTTTCTTCTTCTTTTTAAACAATTTCTTTGCATTTCAATTTAGCTTTAACGATTTTGGTCAACAATACAACAAATCAGCATCACGCATCCTCTGCTGCATCCATACTGGGCGGTGTCAAAGGCTCCAGCTGCAGCCACATGCCGCCCTCTGCCCTCAGCACGAGCTGGGGTAGACGACGAACCTCACCGGATCCAAGTTTGGGGTTCACCCCCGGTGTCAAGCGGAATCTGAGCAGTGTCAGCGACACAACAACACGGAGCTCTGCCAGTGCAAATTTCTGACCGATGCAGTTTCTGTGAAGGCAAGAACATGGTTAAAACAAAATAGGTGATCTCTGATTTAGCTGAGGTCAGGATGAGGCAGCACCTGGGGCCTGAGGAGAAGGGAATAAAAGCGTGTGAAGAGCGGCCCTCTCGGTTGATTTGTTCAAAACGCTGAGGATCAAACTCCTGTGAGAGAGTACATGAACACAGTCAGACACAACAACAGCATTCAGAAGAGACTTATCTGACGTGTTAATACCACAACGGACATGTCACAATTACAGAAAACATCAACATGAAAAATGACTGATCTTGTTTCTTACATGTGGATTTGTCCATACTGCAGGGTTGTGGTGTGTCCCATAAATGCTGACTAAACAGATGGCTCCTGTGGGTGGTTCATGAAAAATGACATTCACACAAGCGGACACCCACAAGTCATCTGATCAGATTCCCTTTTTCGACTGTCTCCGTCTCACCCTTTGGTACTGTCCGGTTCCCTGGCAGGGGCATGTCTTGGGTGTACTTCCGTGTCACGGCCTGGACCGGCGAGTGTAACCTCAGCGCTTCTCTGATGCACATGGTGGTGAAAGGAAGCTTGGACAGATCCTCCCTGGGGATGAACACATGCGAGTAGGTCACACAGACTTTTCAGATTCAAAGTATTTGTTTCTTTTCGAACCACTCGATTCCTTGTCCTTCGCGCCCTTGCATAAGCTCCAACACCTCCTTCCTGCATGTTTCTTGAAAGTGTGCATGGCGTGCTAAATTATAAAGCGTCCAGCAAATGGCACTGGCTGTGGTGTCATGACCTGAGGAGAAGGATGGCTGTGATGGATAAAAGCGAACTTTCAGTCCTCAAACATCATCCTCTGATAGTCTCACCCGCAAACATGAAAGTGTTGGCCTCAGCTTCGATCTCCTCGTCTATTAGGCCTCGTCCATCTTCATCCTGTTATGTTTAATGCAATTTCTTTCTTTAATCTTACTGTTCGACTGAAACCATTTAGTTTTGACACCAAAAGATGAATATGAGATCAACATTTAAACTTTTACTTGCAGATCTGATACGCAACTTAGAAGATCAAATTATGGGGTGTCAAAATTAGTGCGTTCATTTTGAGTTGATTTAAAGTTCACCACAATTTTTTTTTAAATATTACAATGGTCCCCAAAAATGTTTGATGTTTATTTTTATTTTTATGCTAGAGCATACAGAAGGCTTTGATGCAGTCTCTGAACTGAAGAGGACGCTTGAAACAATGGTAGTTATTACAACAACGGCCAGCAGGTGGCAGCAGAGTATAAGAGATCAAACAGGGCCGTGTTGTAACAAGCTGTTTTGTGAATAATGATGAAACTTAGCTATATTCAAATGCTAATTGCTGTAAAACGGAAACAGACACAAATATGCTTTTTTGTTTCCTGATGAAAGAAGATAATCTAATCTTTCTTTTGGTAGGTTCCATGTTTTTATAGCAATAGAACAGAATGTTCTGTGGGCCTTGCAAAATCAGTGAAAATCCAGTAAAACAGCCGGGAGTGAAGGGGGTTGCTTCGATGAAAATGGCTGCGAGTGAATGAGTTAATGGCCGCCTCTTACTTGGAAAGCCTGTACTGGTGGAATTCCAGTCGCAACGCAGCAGAAAAGTCCACCTCAAAATTTAGCAGTAATAAATGTATAAATAATGCAAATATTTGTGGAGACTAGGGTTGTATTTTATAATTTTAAAAATGCGCAGAATTTTACAAGTTATGTCATGTTGAAGATTAGATAGCTGTTAATATGAAACAAAAAATGCACTGGCACCGTCTTACAAGTGCAATTATGCCATCTAGTGGCAGACAAATGACCTCAACACAAATAAATAACACACTCGTTTTTAACTTGAATTCAATTTAATGAATTATTATGAAATTACTATATCAATGACTAAAAATGCAGCCATATTTCTATTACTTTAACTTTTTTGTTGTTGACAGGAGTATAAAAACTACTTTCATTGTACATTTAGAACATATATAAAGTGTGTAATTAATCATGAGTTAACTATGTGATTAATTATTATTATTAATTTTAATCGCCTGACACCCCTAATTTTAAAATATCATGTTTAGGAAATAGTCCTATATTTGTGTTTCGTATCAGATCCAGATGTGAATACTATGTGTCGAAATGGAAACTGAAATATTGATTTCTCGTCTTATATTCAACATGAATGTCAAACCCTGACGTATTCAGTCTCCAGCAAAAGTAAATGCATTGGAAGGGATCAAAGTGATGTTTTAAAATTGTCTCATTGTGCAGCGAAAACCTTGGACAGCAGGATGATGTCCACGAAATCCTTTTTCCTCCGAGGTGTTGAGGTGGAATCAGACAAAGTCTCGCTGAGGAGGGCGCGGCGCCTCTGAACAACTTTGCTTGTAAAACTGCATTAATACAGTATTTAATAATCATTCTGTCACATGATCAATGACGAGTCAGCATTATTTCTACCAGACTGTATCCGCATGTGTGTTACCTGTGCACGATGTTTAAAGCCCTCTTAAAGCGTTTCCCCTGTTGCGTCTTCCAGTAAATCCAGTCCCAGTGATGCAGAATATTTTGACGCCGCGCTATGATCTGATCACTCAGCTCCACTACAGCTGACACGTACTCACTGCTTGACCTGGAGCGAGACGGGGATGTGTTACTAACCAAATTAAAAAGGTTAAAGGTCAAACAAAATGGATCAGTGGCGCATCCTCACTCTTGACAGTTGCTGCTGTAGCTGAAAGCACATTTCAGTAAACTGTCCAATGTCATCAGAGTGACATGGTCGAATATCTCGACAGTCGTGCTGCCCTCTGCCACCAGACGCCGCCATTTATCCTGTGACACGTGGAGAGAAAGGCACACGCAGTTTCCACATGCCAGATGAAATCACTGTAAAGCAGTGTTTGTCAAATAGTGGGGCGGGCTTCCCTGGGAGGGCACGCGTGACCTCAGGGAACTCCCCTCCGCCATACTAAAATAACGTGTAATTGCACATCCACTACAGTAGGTGGCAATGGCACTGTCATTGTCAGCGCGTGCGGAAGGAGTATTAGCTTACTTACAACAATTTTACAGACAAATATAGTCGCGGTGGAGAGTTTGGGAGGGGTGGGGGGGGGGGTGGGGGTTGCAATATTATCTTCTTTCCTTGGGGTGGTCACAAAATTAATTGAGCACTAGTGTTAATTTTATCAGCCATTTTTAAATTTAGTCTCAGTTTTAGTCCAGTTTCAATCACACATAGTTTATTTTTTTATTTTTATCATAGTTAGTCATCCCGTTTTTATTTAGGCCATTTTTAGTCAACTATAAATCTAGCATTTTAGTCCAAGAAAACACAATTGTATTCGTCTAGTTTTATTCAACAAAAACAGTCAACGTTTTAGTCTCGTTTTAGTCAGGACAATCATTTTACCCCTATATATATATTTTTTTGTTAGCAGATAATGTTGAACATTTCGGATCTTAAACTATTTCACATTATTACACACAAAATTTCCTCTCATCTTTTTGATGAAGAACACAATTACAGTATGTCAACAAGTGGCTACTTTTGCTCCATGCTATGAGCTAGTAAGTTAGCTAGCATTAGTTAGCGGTCGGATTAACATGGAACATTATGGCCATTGGGTTAATGTTAAGTTATAACTATAATTTACTTTTTTTTTGGGTGCAGTTTAACGTTCTATATACACAATTGAGTATTACATAGCTTTCAGTCATTTTCAGCAATTACCTTCAAACATGTACAATATGTCTAGAAACAAATCTCTAAATTCAATTACATTGACAGTGCATTTAATTTCTATTTCAGAATACAAGACTCAACATACAGTATTCTAAAATTCAATTCAATTTAAATTTATTTCACTCTTTAAAATAAAATAAATGAAAGGGGACAGAAAGTAGTAAAAACATCTGCCCCCCTGATCAACACACACACACACACACACACAAAATCAACACAAAAAGAAAGACAATGTAACAATTCTATAAACTAATTTAGCAACATGTCCTTGCGCTAGGCTATATATATTTTTCCAGTAATTGTGCTTTTATACATTTTTTAAATTAGACGATGATTAATCTGCATTCTGCACTGACAGTGAACTTGGCATTGTTTCCCAACTTTTGTTGTGCAAAGGCACATACTGTGTATTTATATTAGAAAAGGATCTACATTTACTCAAAAATGGACTTGGTCATTGTGAAATCTAAGCTTGTTCAGTTGAACACAAAACTTTTATGTTGTATGAATGGTAACAGGTTAATGGTTTTGTTGTGCCTGTCACTATATGTCAGGGATGGCGAAATCCAGTCCTCCAGGGCCGGAATCCTGCAGGTTTTGGACATTTCCCTTCTTCACCACAGCTGATTCATGATCAGCTCACCAGCAAGCTCTGAATAAGCCTCATAATGATTCTGTTAATTGGAATCAGCTGCAGTTCGAGTAGGGAAACCTCTAAAACCTGCAGGACTCCGGCCCTCGAGGACCGCAGTTTGACATCCCTGCTCTATGTCCTTGGCATAGATAGCTGTGCAAAGATACATTATTTGAAGTAAATCGATCATAATTAAGTGAAATGGGATCATTTATCTTTTTCAGGGCTCACTAGCGTGCTGTGATACTGCGATTGGGAATCACTAGCGTAATGGCCCATGCTGCTGTCAATCATACTAGTGCTTTCCAAGGGCCAGATTTATGGTAGGGTTGCATCTGGTCTGTAAAAATAATCTCAAACAAACCATGAGGGTACCTCGCTTGCTCTCGAAGACCCTTGAGGGCGGGAGTTGAAAGCAACAATTGATTATATGATTACGCACAATGCCTTTCGTCTTACATGCATGGCGTCTGCTGAAGTGTTAAATCTTGCAATGTAGTTCTTCAGTATGTCGAAATGAAAAGCGGGAGTCAGAAGGCGCCTCCTGCGGGACCACACCTCCCCATTGCTGAGCAACAGACTCTCCCCTGAAAGACAATAATCACTGTTTGTGTCACCGAGCTTTATTTGCAAGCACATCAGACTTAAAAATTATGAAATAATATTTATTTGTTATCCTCCAGTAGCGCAATCATTGAAACACAACTGTATCTGAGTAGTGTTCATTTTATCAGACATTTTAAAATTTAGTCTCTGTTTTAGTCCGGTTTCAATCACGCTTGTTCGTTTTTATCATAGTTAGTCAACCTCATGCCCTTTTTATTTAGTCAACTTTTAGTCAGCTTTAAATCTCGCATTTTAGTCTTTATTTTAGTCCAAGAAAACATAATTTTATTCATCTAGTTTTAGTCAACAACAATTGCCAACGTTTTAGTCTAGTTTTAGTCAGGACAATTATGTTACCACTGTATTTTTTTCTTTTGTCAGCAGATTATGTTGAACATTTCGGATCTTAAACTATTTCATATAAAATGTTCTCTCATTTTTATGATGAAAAACATTTTGACACACAATTATATTGGCTACTATGGCTCCTGCTTATGAGTTAGTAAATTAGCCACCGTTAGTTAGCGGTCGGACTGTCGGAACATTATAGCCATTGGATTAATGTTACGGTTTACTACAGTTTACTGTGAATCCACCTCCTGTCTTTTCCATGTGTTTGTGCCTGTTGCACTCGTTAGCTGCAGATTTGAAAGGGGGTGTGTCACTGTGTGTCACGTGACAGTGTCACAGACGTGACAGATTAGCAGAGACAAGATGTTACAAAACCATATAATATTTGTCTCGTTTTTGTTCATAAACTATAATGTCCATTCATTTTAGTTCAGTTTTTATTAAGCGAAGTACATTTTCGTCTTGTCTTAATTAATTAATCGACGAAAATGCATACTGATTTTGTCCCAGTTATTGTGTTAATGAGGGTTTTTGTCTAGTTTTTGTCTTGTGAAAAATGTGTGTTGATGAAAATATTTTTGTTTAGCTTTCGTTAACAAAATTAGCACTATTTACATATACATACCAGGTATTATTTCAAGTTTTTTTTTATTTTTTATTTTTTTACTTGCGACCCTCTTGTAGCTGTTTTACGATCAGGAACTAGAAATAAGAATAATTGAATTGGGGGGGGGGGTTAATGTATAAAAAATTCTAGTGGTATCTATCTGCTTTCCTCCCACTTATAACCACTATTACGCGACTAGCCATCTTCCTGTGTGTTTTGAAATGTTAAACAACCTCAGAGCGACTCATCTTACAACATGTTGTATTAGCTTCTTCATTTTTGACTCACCAAGCCATGGACGGAGATGACCATAGATGAGCTCGTCTTTCACAGTAATACTGGCTGCGTAGAGGGAGAACGAGACACTGTTGCTGCGTGAATTTATATATCGCCTTATAATAAACAATCGGGGTGAAGATGTTACAATACCAGGTGCCATTAGAAGAGGTTTGACATAGTCCGGGTGGAAGAGTCTAACCAGATGATAGAAGGGCCCCAGGAACCAGCTGCAGGAATGTTTGTATGTCTGCACTAACTCATCCACCTGGAGGAGACCTTCCTCTGTACTCTGCATCTGATCGCAGACAATTAAGAATATTATAGTTATAATGCACGTGCGTACAGTATAAATGTGTGTGACTTACCTGACCCAGGTGACCTATAAGCCAAGAATCCGCATGAGGCTTGCTGAAACACGACAGCCTACAAGTGAACCAAGCATGTTGAAGCAACAACCTGCTGGTCCAGACTGTAACCACGGCAACCAGTCCTGCAGCAGCCACTTGTAGGACCTGGCTAAGGGCGGCCCAACAGAACACCTGCGAGAAGACGCGCAAGAGGAGAGACATCTCGGCAACAGACAGCGAAAGCAGTTTGGTGGTGATCTGTAAGGAGAAAGTGTTGATGTTACGCAAAACACAACTGCTTTTGGCAATTATTTCGACATGAACATCCTCCTTTGTAATCGTTCTGAGACACATTACTTCCTTTTTTTTCTCTGTTGTGGCTGTGAGATTTGGTTGACAGTGGTGATGTTATTTGTTATTGTGTAGCCCGCCTCAAAGTCAGCTGGGAATGGATGGACGGAATACCTACACTACAATGGAACATTTATTTGCTACAAATAATGTCTCTTTGTTCATCTATCCATGCCAGAATCATTTGATGGCAAAACAGAATACGCCAACAGAACAAAGAGAAGAGAATTACCCACTTGAGTAAAGTGGAAAAATTACAAAAAGGACGGCCACAGTCGGTGATGAACTTTGACTCATTTATTGGATAGTCAAATATGCAAAAAAATATATAAAAAAATGCAAACACGTGCAAGGCATATACAATACTAACGACTTAAAGGCACATATCAAACACAATTGTACTCAGCATGTTTGTTTTGGCTTAAAAATAGACTTCATCAAACCCATTATTTATCTATGCTCTCTTTTATTATGTATTTATATTTATATTTTATTTACAAGCCTCTAGTGTATATGTACAACATCACATGATGAAACCTGGAAAACAGGTCAGCATACTTAAATGATATATGTAAACATGAATGATATGGAAACATTGGGCATATTGTCAAATTTTGTTGCTCTGGAAGACTGTAAAACAAAATACATTGTAGATGTTTAAAGTCCTGTCCTGGTCTCCTGTGTCATTTACCCAAGCAGGAAGGAAGTCCCTCGACCTGATTTGCCAAATGCAGAAGTTGTTTGCAGTGTTTTGGGGGATTATGGAATGGATTGTGCGGAATCAGATTTGTTTGACACAAATCGGATTCCATAGGATTCATGTCATTTCAATTATTTTCAATTGGGAAAATTTATTTGATACATGCATGTATTTGAATTTTGAGCTTGGCCACTTTGAGCTTGGTATTAAACTCAAAAAATCAAGGTGTCAATGTAGAAGCTTCGTGTTCAATTAAGCAGCCCCAGAGTTCTCATGAGACATGATTTTAGTTCCATATACCATTTGTGACATTATTGCTTGGCGATGCCCTCTAGGCTTAATAAAGATTGGAAAACAAATATATAGCAGTTTTACCATTTACTGTAACCTTGCAACAACCTTGCAATGCCAAGAACACACTGTAGAGGGCAGCAATACGCCACAGAGGCGTGTAATTACTACAAAGAAGAAAGACACACACAAAAAAAAAATCTCCGTTGATTAGGTCTCTGTTACACCTGGCCAAGATTAAGACATGGTGGTGCGAAAAAGTCGTTTAAAAATTCCTCGTTTGACTTCTACTTGCAGACACAAATGAAACGAAAACGTATATGTTCATAATTGTTCAAAACAGGTGAGTTTTGGCTCAACAGCTTTAACTTAAATTAGCTAGACAGTCAGCTAGTTTTGGAATTACGTTTAACAGAACATTTTTGTAAATCATCGTTTCATGTTGTATAAGGTATTTAATTTGAAAATATCCCACGGTTAGTGTTCTTTTGGCAAAGTTCAAATCCAATATTATGCCATTTGATCAAGCAAAAAACATGTGTAAGTTTCCGCTGACCTAGATATAGCAGGAGACTCGTTTATGAGCAATGTATTGTTTGTTCACTCGTCATTTTCTACTACAAATAGTGTGCAGGGTTACCTCTGGATATGGAGATGGTTGACTGGTCCAACACGGGGGCTGCTGGCTCAGAACAAATGGCGACCAAACTCTCCAGCAGTGATTGTCAGGTACCAGTAAGAGTTGGTGAGCTGGGCCATCACATTAGGGTGCAGGTGACCCCTTATGATTCGTACGGGGAATTCTTCTGCAACAGCCAGACTTCCATCCATCTGCTCAGTGCCCTTGTGACTTACTCGGGGCAGCACAGTGATGTGGTGAAACAAGGTTACCTGGGCATGCTTGAGCGGAGCAACAGAAGATATTTTGTCCTCAGAGCAGGAAGTCACACCGGATCAAGTCGACTTGAGTGGTACAAGTCCCTGGAGAAGTTTGCAGCAATGGAGAAGTCATCTGGAAAAGCTACTCTGTTTGGGCCAAAAAAGCAAGGGTTTGTTCTTTTTCTAATTACAAATTATAAAGTTTTTACATGATAATGGTAACATTTTGCCTTTGAAAAGTAACATGAATTTCTCTTTCCCAGGGTCATTTACCTGAGGTGCTGCATTGGCGTGGGCTGCTTGAGCAGTTCCAGGAAAGGCCTCACGGTGGTGCTGTATGCTCAGGACCAGACGATGTTGCTGGTGGCGGACAACCAGCAAGATCAAGAAGCATGGTACCTGTCCATCAAGAAAATGATCGAGGAGCATAGAGATGAAGATCAGGCGTGTGATGATGAAGATGATGGGTATTGCACTCTGCCACCTGCAGCCTTCTTCAAAGAGGTTTGATCAGCTTGTCACTTTTTACACCGTGGAACAACACATTTGCTCAACATACCTTTTAAACACTTATTATAGAAATGACAAGGTGGAAGGCAAATGCATATCGATTTGCAATACTTTATTTCTACAAATCTTTGCAAGTGTTGTCATTTTCAAATGATCCCTTAAACATTACTAGAAGATCACAATGTGCCCGCTCGAGAGTTACTTTAAGAACAGGCCCACACGCTAGTCATGTGGTCCTGGGGCGCTACTTGCACCATGTGGGTGGTGGCCAAACTTTTGTGCTCGCCACGTCTGATTTTTAAAACGGACTGATTGGCCTGGTCATTTGGGGTTACAATCGCAGCATGGAGTTACAATGTAAAATTATGTTATTACAATTGAAATGTATTCTCATGTTTTAATTTTAATTTTAATTAATCATAAAAAAATAACCACTTTAATAAAGCCATTATTTTACTATTCTATAAAATATTTACAATATAATGACAATACAATATTATTTAAGCAAATGAATTAAAATATAATAAAATTGTTTATTTTACTGTAAATTTAATTTTGGCCAAAAAAGAAATACACATGTATCCAATATTTTTGATCTGGTTAACTGGCAATAAGTTTACCAGTTTAAAAAAAGTGTAAAATGTTAAGTGAACGTGTAAAATAGTCTACAGTAGTTTACAATTTATTTTCTTTGCAATACATTTAAACAAGTTTTTGAGATGAGTGAATACAAATATTACAAGATGATGTAAATACTTGATGAGCCTGATTAAAGATCAAAGCGCAGGCTGTATGTGGCCACTGGGTCATACGTTGCACACCCCTGCATCACATTCTTATTTAAAAAAAAAATAATAATAAAAAAAGATTTGGGAACAGTTGTGTGAACTATGCCCTTTATAAAACCAACTGCACAGGCATGATTTAAATGACCATAAAAAATAAAAAAAAACCTATAGCAGTGAAAATATGAAATATGTTTTGCTCAAGGTTTGGCCCGTCTCGGTGAGTCCGCAGGGTCTGGGTCGCTCAAAGTCTCTGGCAGGTGAGCTCCGCCTCTGCCTCACCGCGACCTCTCTCATCCTGGTCCGAGTGGGCGCGTGCAGTGATTTGCCCTCGGTTACGATACCTTTGCTTGCCGTTCGGCGCTTTGGCCACTTGGAGGGCTCCTTTTTTCTGGAGCTCGGCCGCTCGTCACCGGTCGGCCCCGGAGAGCTCTGGTTTGAAGCCAAAGACCAAGGTGCTAATGAGCTTCGCGCTGCGTTGACATCGGGCTACTTGCTGCTTCACCACTGGAGCGTGACCCTCCCTCCTCCTCTGCTTTGACAGCACAGCACATTCACGAAGTCGTTCGGGACACGGTCCGAGCACTGCGGGCGCTTCCGGATTTCAGCCGGTCCCCGACCTCTAACCACAATCCACTCCTGGCTCCTAAACGCTGCAGACTTAAATACAGAGAGAAGAAAAACTCTGACGTCCAGATGGGCCCAACGCAGTGCCAAGAACTCAACACAACAGAACCTCAATCTCCTCTCAGCTTGCATAGCATCACCTTGCCTGAGCCCGACTGCTACATGGACATGAGCAAGCAGCCATGTGATGGCGAACGCTCTGAAGGGGAGGGTGTTGGTTACATGATGATGTCACCGCAGGTCAGCCGCAGTTCTTGCGTGTTAGCTCAGGATGCTTATGTTACTATGTCAAGCCCTCAAAAACAAGACTTGCCAGCCTCCATTTCACCTCAGAGAGTTAACAGGTACATTTAAAGTTTATCACCGCAGTCCCGCCAGGAATTCACAATGTCGCAATTGCAACAAATCATACGACCTCAACTAATTGCTGTGAATTATACACGTATTTGCAATTTCAGTCAGTCACAGCAACTTTTCTGAGAAATGGACCAATCGTAGCTTTCCTTGAATCATGGCAGTCCCCCAAACAATTGTAAAATTGCGCTGCAAATTATTTACAGAGTAAGTCAAGTAAAAACATTTTTTATATTCGGCCACTACATGGCCTTATTAATATTGCGTTTGTATAGTATGAGTTAAGCAGCAAAATCCACCCATTATTATTTTTATCCATCTCAGGGGCAGCCATGTTGCCACTTGCTTTTGACTGTCAATGACATCACATTTGCTCAGAGCTCAAGTAATGACCAATCACAGCTCACCTTTTTCTGGGGTTGGTCATGTGATGTTCGCAAGCAGAGCCCACAATGTGATGAGAAATTGACTTCCTAAAATGTGTCACTTTGTGTCAGTCTATCATGTATGTATATACACCGTATACTCAAATGTGTATATTCATTGTCGTAAATTATGATTTAATGAATCATTACTTTGTCCGAGATATACCATCTACCATGTTATCAGCAATTTGCGTGCATGTTTTCAAATGTCTCTAAAATATCAAGTGAATGGGTATTCCAATCAGATGGGGCGCATGGGTGTGACTAATCACTGTGGAGAGGAAAAAAATTGAATATTTCATCACAACTAAAGCTTTGAAAATCCTTCAATCTGCCTAAAAAAAATGCCCACAAAATACTGGCGGGACTGTCGACATCTTACCTTGTTGTTTGTCTAGCTCTTGCTTGCATGTTATTTACGTGATTGACTTTCCTGCATCTGACAGATGTTTTCCCCTGTACCCATCACATCGTCAATCCAACGACCGGGCACAGCACCTTTCAACCCACAATGGACGGCTTCCACTGCAGTTTGGGTCCACTCTTTCACCCAAAAGACGCACAGATACCTCTCGACTGATGACTCCATATGTCCAAACTACATTGCTCCAAGCGAGTCCTCAATCTGGTCTCTTCCCAGCAGAACGGCTTGCCGTTAGATCCCGTCTCGCGTCATGCCTGCCATCGTGTCTGCAAGTTGACGACTAGTTTGTGTTCTCAGTGTCACACATTTTTGCACGCTTTACTGTTGGCGTACCATGTGACAAATCTTAAATGTAATGTCAGTCAAGTTTAGCACGTGGGTGCAGAACACTGCAAAGTAGTTGATCACTACCTGGGTGTGGCTTTCAGTGAAAAATGTTTCACGGTTGTGTACGTATGAATTAAAAGTCACTTGAATGCAACCTGTGTATCCACTTTGTGATATTTGTTTGGTAATGTGCCGGAAGATTTTTTTTTTTTCGTGATGTGCATTGCCTCAAATGTTGGTAAACAGAACTCCAGTACACTAACTACTTCCAGATGGAAAACAATTGGAATGATACACATTTTGAAGAATGGGTAGTCAGAATAGATCTCCATTAAAGGGATACTTTACTTCATTGAGTCATTTTCAAAAGTAAGAAGATATTTTGTCTTATTTGTGATAGCTACATTATTTTTCATGAACACTTTTAAGAACGAATTTTGCCACTTGCTGTCTACTGATATCACCTGTTCTGAGGAAATACATTAATTAGGAATGTACCGATATCCAAATGTCACAATATATCACAATATGAATCTCACGATACGATAATTATCACAATACTATGCCAGTATAGTTGCTCTGTCATTTTGAATTACTTTTCAAACAATGTTACTGTTGGCTTGGCAGCGTAAACTATCAGTCTATGGTGATGAAAAGTAAAAAAAAAATGGCGATGTGGTGCTTTAAATATTGTAGCATGACGATATTGTGGCAATTTTAATATTGCGATTATATTGCAGTTATTGTTACTTTGAAAGTAATGACCAATCATGGCTCAATTTGCTGACCAAACACAGAAAACAGGTGAGCCATGATTGGTCATTACCTATTTCTTCAGCACAAATGATGTCATCTTCAGTCGACTCCAAGTTGGAAAATGTGTTTTTAATTGTATGTATTGTACATGAAAAATAATGTCAACTTCTGGACAAAATATTTTTTTACTGCTGAAAATGGCTCATGATCAGATATTGCACATTAATATGTGCAATACATCAACTTGTAAGAGAACTGGAGAACTTCAGAAAATAGCACAGTGAAATACTGAATGTTAAGCAATCTTTTATCCATTCAAGTACAAATAATACATGTTATAAAATTCAATAAATAAATTGTGCGTTGTGTGATTTCCTGTAGAACGCAGCACCAAGCACACACACAGTCCGGTCCATTCGGTTGCTTGGCCCTAGAAAGTAAAAGGACAAGACAGATCGTGAGACACATAATCCGATAATAGGGTCACATTTGAGCGTTTAAAGAAAGTCGGCAAAAGCCCTGCTCTCGGATGCGTCGGAATGATAATGAAAATTATCATTTGGTGTAGGCTGTGTTGTGATTTTTTTCCCCTCCACGCTCTGCTTGGAAAATATTCAAGGTCGACGATTGTAAATGTTAAACCGGTTCAATGTTTACGATAACGAAACCTTTTGTGTGGTTATTCTACCGCCATTTCCAGGTTACGTCAAAGGCTACAATGCATCATTGAGTTGAAACAGGACCCATGTGTGTGTGGCTGTGAAGATATATATTTTTTTAAAGCATGCCTAGCTGCATTGTGTGTACAAGTGTACGAATCAGAAAAGAAAGGAGTTCAAATTGTTCTCTTTTCCAAGAGGAAACAGGCCATTTCAGTCAGAAACACCGGAGGAGCTTGTGCCTCTAAGCTATTTAATGCACAGACTGGACTAAGCACATAATTAGGAATGTCCACGTTTGTGATGCTCATTTCATATTTGGTAAATTATCGTGGCCATTTAGTTAAACTTGACCTCTGTCTTGAAATGTTGAGTAAGCATTTATCAGTAATTTCTTAAGTCCTGATATGCTATCTTTGTCATAGAGTACACCACCAACTCTAAGGGCAGCAACATGTTTTTGTTGCCATGTGTAAGGTTTCTCGCATTAAAAATAAACACAAAATCTTAATGAAAGTAAAAAATCTGCATGTGTGTACCCTATTTAAAATATAATTGGTACATGAAGTGGCATATCAGCTTTTATACCAGTGTTCAGAAGTTCCTCTCAGTCTTCCTTCAAGTTATCGATGACCTCCTGTGTCCTCTGGGCCAACTTCCTCTTCTCGGCCTGCTGCTGCTTGAGCGCTGCCTCTACTTTCTTACTCTGGTAGATCTTTACCCCAGCGAAGCCCAAACACAGGATCAGTGTCTTTAGAGCCAAGATGTACAAGAGTACGGGTACGTTGTCCAAAGCCTGCCAACATACATAAAAAGTGCAGTGACTACACAATTTCCCAACCGCAGAGGAGTAACTGAAAGAAGAATAAATTGTAGAGGAGCAGGCTGCAGCCCCGATGCATACCTTACCAGAGGTGATGGATTTAAGTCACATGACTTGCTTAGAGTCGGCCTTAAGTCAGCAATTTTATAACTTCGGATTTGGTTAGCTAAAACTTATGATAGACTCGCTCAACTTGACAATACAGAGACTGGTTTTGGAACCATAAATAACTATTTGGGTAGCTGACTAAAGCAAGAAGAACATATTGAGTGTGAAGTGGCTAATGTGCGAATATATTGTGTGAACAAGCTTGTATGACTCGTGACTTGTATGACAGTGACTGATTTTTTTTTTGATTTTTGCTCAGGTCGTGGGATTCTGGGCTTTCCGGTGAAATTTCAGGATGAATCTACAACCTTTACTGCTGAGCTTAATTTGACCTCTAATCTTATACGTGCATTTCGTCGTTCAGCGCCTTGGCAGGAAACAGCAAATCGTGCAAAAAAAAGTACTGTAACATTGAACCGTTGGCCATGTGCGTTGAAAAGGTCAAAATTGATTAACTTGTAAAGGTTCTAATGCATTTGATTCTGACATTTCACCCGAAATACAGCACGTACTCACAGTCCCACCGCTGATGTATTTATATGTCCCTGATTTCATCGTTACATAGCAGGCGCAGCATGCCAGGACCATGTAGGGTCGGAGGAGAGTTCAATGTGAGCGAGACAGCTGCACACCAGCCATCGAGTGACATTCATTCGTCCGTATAAGCCACGCACATACACTACTAAGAGCGCTTTTATTAACATTGAAGGATCACTAGCGAGTCCCACACACGGAAAAATGCTAAAAGATATATAAACAGTTGTCACAGCAGCACCGCCGCCGTATAGTTAAACATGGCAAATTAGCATTAGCATGACGCTAGCGACAGCTGGCAGTACAGGGTTTTGTAAAAACAAGCAAAAGGGAAAAATCAGGAATAAAAGAACTTAAAACGAACACACAATCAATCAATTGTCATTTACATGTCGTTTCTGATATGAGTTTGAATCGATTACCTTCCAATTGATCATTTTTAGCTTGTGACCGTCCAAGTTAGTTTTCGGCAAACAACACCAGAAGACAGCTTCTCATGAAAGAGGCGGGGCTAGAACTTAAACAACCAATTAAAATGCTTTAGTCGTGCTGCGTTCTTGGTAGCTGGGATGAAACGCTACACAGCACTAAATTTTAATTTAATTGTTTTAAAAAACAATTTAGCAATCATGTATTCAACTGGATTTCTTAAAATGCTTCAATTAAGTCTGAAAAGAAATTACACATTGTTTCCCTATGTCATTACGCTCTTTTTTACGTCATATTTTGAAATCACGGAGCACACGTTAGTATTAAATAGCTGACCAATGTCAATAACGTGCAACCATCGAAAATGTCAGGCATGACAATAAACAAGAATGGTTTAATATAAAGTTGTTAAGTACTGCTTTATTAGAGGAGTGTAGTCACGGTGGCCGAGAGGTTAAGGCGTTGGACTCGAAATCCAATGGGGTTTCCCCGCACAGGTTCGAATCCTGTTCGTGACGCATTACTATTTTTAAATAACCAGTATTTCTTAAAGAGGCAGTGTGTAGAATTTTTCGATGTTTCAATGTTTATTCATTTTAAAAAACCACTATACATTTTATTAATATGCAGGAAAATATCTTCTATCACATCATATATATATAATCATAGGTCTAGTAATCGCTAATTATATTACATATGTCGCACCGCACCTTGGCTGACATGTTTTGCCGCCATCTTCCTGTTACGAATACCTGCAGAAGACAAACTTAGTGAACCAAGTAATTAATGGTCGGCTTGCCGAAGTGTGTCTTTTAATATTGTTATGCTAATGTTAGGCTAAGTTGTGTACGCCAGAGTGGGGTTTGTTTGTCATGCGCCACACCACAACACTGTTCTTCAAGTGTAATTTGGTGACTTGATGAATCGCTTGCCTCCATGATAAATGGAATCGCTATGAGCACTAGCTTTAAGTGTATGTGTGGAGGAGATGCACTAGGCTTAAATTAGCCAGTGATAGTGTTAGATAACAGCATTAGCTTGTGAAATACAGTATTACTTGACTGCTCCGTGAAGTTGTTGACAGGGTGTTTGTATTTGGCATCCATGCGCCACACAATTGTTTCAATCTTCTTGGCTACGGCTAGTCGAAGCAAGATGCCGACCATCGGCAACACTAGATGGTGAGCGAGGCGAAAATGCAGACTTCCGAATGAGTGCCAGCCTTCTGGTTGTCAATCTAATCGAGCCTTTGGTTTATTGGTGTTAGCATTTAGCAATGTTTCGGTCAACAAATATCTGATTTATAGAGCCGGCGTGAATTATTAAAGCAATATAAGTAAGGCTCATTTTACATTATGTATTTCTAACATTTGCAATTCATTTTATGCATAAATTAACTGAAGCATAAAAATATTGAGGCGCCACTGAAGAGCTGACAAAATTCCCCTCACTAATCTTCAGTATGAGGGAGCTGTCTCATTATATGAAACAGATCCGCCCCAAAATGAGCCAATTTTACCATGACAAGAAATATATTGTAAAAACGTCAATAGTTCTTGATTTTAAGGATATTTTGATGAAAGAATAAGAAACACGTTATTAAGATTCTGGAAAGGCAGTAAAACGTTATTACTGGAAATGCATTTCTTTCTTTCTTTTTTAAATCATAGATGTACTGTTAACGAGTGGCACTAGTTCCGGTTCTGAATCAGGTTTTCTGCTTCCCCGTGTGGACTTTGCATGTTCTCCTCATGCTTTCGTAGGTTTATCTGCGGGTACTCTGGATTCCGACCACATTCCCAAAACATGTTTTGTAGGTTAATTGAAGACTCTTAATTGTCCCTATATGAACGTGAGCAATCGTTTATCTATATGCGCCCCACGATTGGCTGCTGATCAGTGACCAGGATGTTGCACACTGCTTCTTGCCTTAAGTCAACTGGGTTAGGCTCCAGCTCACCCGCGACCCTCGTAAGGTTATGCAGTACAGAAATGGATTGTGTGACTATATGTGACAAACAAAAAAACAACCTTCCATCCACATGAACAGACTTTTATATGTTCAGAGCAATAAATATTTCCACTTTTGCCTCTGCAACGATGTCGAAAACCAAGTTACAAGTAATATATTTCTTTACATGGCTAAATCATCTTTAAAATAATGTAATCTCTGTGGACACGTACAGTATTTGACACTACTGGTACACGTACTACCTCAGCACAGGAAGCACAGACAACATTTGTCATTTGATTTTCTTGAAAAGAAAACAACAATCCCTGTTTTGCCGGCAGCTGCAGTCAGAAAAGATTTCCTATAAAATGAAAAACATCGCTATTGGTTCCTGACAAAAAGAGCTGCTTTTCATTGAATACAACATGTTTTTATGTACACAGTGGCTTATAATACAAAGTTCCATTCAGTGCAGATACCGTAATAATAAATAAGACATGCACAGCAATAATGGAGAGAAGAGCTGGGCCGAGAGAGCATCATGCCTCTATTTTTGCTTGTGTTTTCAAACGTCAACGTGCTGCACACTTAAAAAAAGAAAAGAAAAGACACACGCACTTTTTCATTTTCATCCAGTCTTTTGATTGCTTTAAGTGAACGCTCAACTGGTGCAAAATCAAACATGTCAAGGGAAATAGTCCATTTAAATGAAATGTTTCAATTTGTGTGCGCAGTGTCAGACAAGACTGCGATTGGAAAAAGTCCCACGGCCGACAAAAGCCACGCTAAACGGCAAGATGGTGCTCAAACACGATGACTCAAACACTGCACTGTCCATTACTTCATGGCATTAGTAGGCTCTTAAAGTACTTCATGAAATCATTGTTGCTTCATTCAAATAAAGATCTGAGCAAATGACGTGTTCCGCGTAAAAACACGTGAAGACATCAAGTCACACGATGTGTGTAAAGACATTTAAATTTGTCATCAGGTCATTGACATGTTCAGTGTGAAGACACTACAAGTCATCGCCAAGTCACCTGACGTGTGTAAAGACACTTGGGACCCTATTTTCATAGCCATGGTCAAGGTCATGGTATTTAAGATGATAAAACAAAAAAAAAAAGATTTCTACAATGATTCAGAGGGAGCGATGCACGCTGTTGTCATATTTTATGAATGACCAAATAGACTCAGTCTTAGAGTAATATTTACACTTGGAAGAGTAAAATAAAGAATTGAAAAAAATAAAAGTCACTTAAGGGTTGAGGAACGAACCTCAGCTTGGGCGCCATGCAGCTCCTGCTAGTGTAACGCTCGTGTCAGCTGGAATCTTCGTAACTCCAAGATCAAAAGCGATGTTTTGTTTTTGTTTTGTTCTCCTCTTTGACATAAGCATACAGTAGGAAGGGCATGGCTCAGGGGGTAGTGTGGCAGTCTCCCAAGCTGAAGGTCGTGAGTGTGACTTTTATTTATTTTTTTCCAATTCTTTATTTTACTCCCTTCCAAGTGTAAATATTACTGTAAAATTCAGTCTATTTTACAAATAGAAAACACCCTTAGTCCACCGGAATGCCCAGTGAGTCGCAATTCTTAAACACGGTAAAATAGACTTGCCCCGGCATAAAAATGAAGAAGTGCCAGTTTTTACACCAATCCCATGTAAATCAGTCTATGAAAATAGGGCCCTTGGAATCGTCGTCGATTTACAAATTGTGATCACTGTAAAGAAATTTAAAAATCACCATCAAGCCGTGTGACATGTTCAGTGACATGATCAATGTGAAGTAACGCCAAGTCATCAACTGACGTGCAGTTTAGTATAAAGACACTTAAAAGTCATCAAGTTTTCATGAAGTTGTGTGACATATTTAGCGTAAAGACTTCAAGTCATCGCCAAGTCATAGGAGAGTCAGCGTAAAGACACTTGGAGTCATCACCAAGTCGTGATGTGTTCAGTGAAGACTTTTAGCTGTTAGCCTAGTCTTGTCTTTGTTGTTTAAAAAAGAAAAATAAGATTGCACTCAATAGTGTATCTTGGTAGTAAAAAGAAGAGGGGAGCCAATCAGGTGCCCAGAGGAACGCCATCACGTCGTTTCTGCTCGCAACACATCGCACGCAAATGTAGAAAAGAATCAAGTTCAAATATGCTCAGCAGAACCCTGAAGAACTTCACAGTCACTCACATGCACGCAGTTGCACGCACACACATATACACATACGCGCAGATTCAAGACAACACACACTGTACGCTTCACATGCACGCGCTCACAAAGGCGACGCTCATATTTGCATAAGTGCAAAAAATAACCATCATAATCATAGAAAAGTATATGTGTGTAGGTCCAGCTTCCTCCAAAAAAAGTACCTTTTACATCTGGTGTGGTGTGAAATGACCATGATTCATATTTTACCATCCTCCTGTCAGAAGGCACCTTGTTCTCCACTTTGCAAAATTATTATTAGGATTATGTGAACGCAAACGTGATTGTACTCCATGTTGGGACAGCGGTGGGCAACTTCAGTGCTCAAGAGTCACATGATGATGATTCTTAAAAGGATGGGCCAAGTTAAAATGTGTACGTAAAACATTTAATTTGAATAAAATGACATTTTTACATAATCATTTATGCTGATTGAAATGTTTACAATCTATTTGACTGATTAATCCCTCAAGGGGAAATCAACGCATTCTTTATAATTAATGTAATTATAATTAAGTGACTAAATTATGAAAATAGTTAATTTAAAAAAATAGTTCAAATTCATGTAAAAATTATTCAGATTAAACTCTCAAGTGGAAATTCAACATTTATAATAATTAACTAAATTATCTAAATAGATCAATTTGATGATGAAACAATTTCTTCTCATTTTGTAACTTCATTATTTATATTTAACTCATTCACTCCCAGCCATTTTCACAGAAGCAGTCCCCTTTTATCCCGGCCGGCTGTTTTACTGGATTTTGACTGATTTTGCAAGGCCCACAGAATATTGTGTTGTATTGCTATAAAAACATGGAACCTACCAAAAAAAGATTAGTGTCTCTTCTTTCATCAGGAAGAAAAATTCATTTTTTATCTGTTTCCGTTTTGTAGCAATTAGCATTAGAATATAGCTAAGTTTCATCATTATTCACAAATCTGTTTAGAATTCTGAGTAACCGAGTTTTTCCAACATGGCCATTTCCTATGCTCTGCTGCCACCTGCTGGCCGTTTGTGTAATAACTACCATTTCTTCAACCGTTCTTTGCAGTTGAGAGGCTGCATCAAAGCCTTCTGTATGCTCTAGCATAAAGAACATAAAAACACGTATAAATTTGTCTTTGGGACACTTAAAACAGAACATATTTATATGTTTTTGGGAGCAAATTAGTTTATCAACCAATTTTTTAATGTAATGTAATAAAATATATGTAAAATTGTTTTCTTCACTAACAAATGTTGATTTTATTATTTACAATAAATCAAATAACCCACCATTTAATTAAAATGATTTTTAGGGTAAATATGGCTAAATTAATATGACAATATTACACAGGTTTCTTGATCGTGTCAATAATCGGTGCGCCCGATTAGATAAAACTCGTAGCGAGTAATACTTTGCCTCGCCCCTCATGTAGAATGTCATATCAGCGTGTTAAACATTACTAGCCACGAAATTGTAACTATACTTGCACTATGCATTTTGCATAATAATACCACAGTTGGACTAAATATGCAGGATTAGTATCCTAATGATGGTAATTATAGCCGATTGTATAAAAAAAAGACTCTGTTTCCCAGAATGCACCCTGTTTGGCGTCATGATATGATAATAGCTTAATCTCCTTCCTTGGCAATGTCTCATACAAAAACATCAATACATCAATTACTTTTGTATACCTTTGGAATACTTGATATACATGATATACTGTATACATCCTAACGTGAGATGTTTGTGTATTTTCCCATGTTTGTCTCCTCAACTCGATGATGGTCTTGTTGTTCGGCTCGATGTTTGTTAGAATTCTTGTCTTCTCGTTTTGTCTTCATGTTTGTCTTGATATCGGTTTTCGGGTTTGTCTTCTTGTCTTGATGTTTGACTCAATGTTCGGCTTCTCATGTTGATGTTGGTCTTGATGTTTCACTTGATACTTGTCGTCATGCTTGCCTTGCTGTCTTGACCGTTCCAGTCCATAAGAATGAGAGTGAAAAAACCCTGTGAGCCAAAACATTTTCACAAAGCACAGAGGTAAAAAAACAAACAAAAAACAACAACAAAAAAGTCCTTCCCCCTTTTACACTCAGTCATGCATGGCTGTTGATCAGACACAAAGTGCATCAAACTAACAAAAACACCCCCCACTGGCCACTCCTGGGAATTGTCAGGTGAAAACCGCCGTTACCACGTGCAAGCATCGTGCGCTTCAGGCACAGTTGTCACTCCTCACTAAAGTGTCTGCAACCCCGAATGATGGTTGAACCTATACATGGCGAGACGGGTGGCTCTAGTTGCAGGGAAAATTGATGTGAAAGTAACACAGGCTCAGTAATTTCCTCTTTCCTCTTATTTCTCGCCGTCTAACCAGGCGGCCGTTTTGATACACCTGCACATGCCCTCCGCCCCTCCTCCTGCTCCCTCTCCCTTTGAATACTGCACCCCGGTGGCAGGTGACGAGGTGGGGCGCCGCCCCCCGGTAGCCAACGCCGAGATGGGACGGTGCCCTGGCTCGCCGACTCCTCACACGACGGTGCTGATCCGACTGACCGGTTTCGACTTGGGACCTGGCACGCCGCCCGCCCCCGGGTGCGGGGAGAGCGGCGCGGCGGACGGCGGCGGCAACGGGGAGTGCGGAGGAGGGGGCGGGATGGAGGAGAGCGGCGGGTACTGGGGAGCGTAGGGCTGCGGCAGAGTCTGAGAGACCAGGCGCGCCGAAGGGGTCTGGGGGGGCGCCGTGGAGAATATGAAGTGTGTGGAGGGCGAGCTGGCGGGAGAGGGGCTTAGCGGGGAGTGGACGGCGTGGTTGTGAGAGTGAGCGTGGGGATGGGGCTGCGAGTGCGAGATGGTGAGCGGCAGCTTGCCCCCGCCGCCCGGCCGGTAGAGTCCGTGCGGCGTAGTCGGGGTGAGGGGCGAGTGCGGGGACAGCGGTGGCGGCGTGATGAAACCTGAGGCCGCGTTGTAGCGCTGGTGCTGGGCGGCGGCCTGCTGGATCCGCTGATGCTGCTGGATATGAGAAGGGCCACAGCTGGACGGGACCTGGCGCCGGGGGACCGACACTCTGTGCATGAGGGGGTGGTGCTGCGGGGCGCTTTGCATGTGGTATCGGTGATGGTGGTGGTAAGGCGGTGGGGGAGTCTGTTGCGGCTGGTGCCCGCTGACCCCGCCTCCCCCACTGTTGCCGTGGCAATACTGAGCGTGCAAAGCCTGGAGCTTGGACGGCGCCCCACCCGTGCCTCCTCCCACGGCAATGCCGCCCGGGTCCGACTGGCCGAGGTTGGCAGATGGGGAGGGGCATGGGGAAGGGGAGGACGGGTGGGCGATGGGTGGTTCGGGGGCGGGGTAATGGGGAGGGGAGGATATCATCAGGGGACTCGGGGGGCACTGCGGTGTCGGTGATGTCATCATCAGGGGACCAGGAACTTTCCCTCTGCGGCTGCCAAAAAAGTTCCCCAGCCGGGCGCCGCCGCCCGGCCCAACCCCCATCGCCATCCCGGCGCCGGCCCCAGCCCCGCCCCCGCTCGTGAGCGGGGACGTGCTCGGCCCACCCTGGTTGTGACAGAGCCCCGGCCCACCGCCCACCCCCGTACCGGGGCTCTGAGTAGGGCGGTGCGGCCGGTAGGCTGCTGGAGACGAGGGCGCCATCATGGGGCTGTAGGCCAGAATCCCTCCGGGGTGATATTGCTGGTGTGGCCGTGGGCTGCTGATGATAGACCCCTGACAGGAACAGCAAACAAGTTCAGTTGGACACCACTTCCTGTGCAAAATGTTCAGACAACAATAATGTAGACAACATTCATAGTTTGCGCTTAAATTAGGTCGTTGGTAGCTATTGTAAACATGTCTTGTAAACCACTCATCCAGCATTCTGCCACTTGTGCAAAATTACAACTCACAATAACATATGGATGTAACAGAACATAAAACAACAGCCTTTAATAATCCAGAAGACAAAACTCGACTTAGCACATTTTCAACCATTAATCAAATGAATTTGATTTATTGCCCAGCCCTATATAATGAATTATAAATAAGCGATTGGTTGTTTTGATCACATGTAACGACATCATGCTTACTTCCATTGTGCTGTCCAATGAGCCGACGCTGTTCCGACGACCTCGCTTCCCTGTTGGCCAAATCAGAAAGTAGCAACAGTCAAAGTAGGGGAGAATCAGGAGTGTGGAACGACCTCCTTAATTATGATTGAACATGATGTAATTTGTAAAGCCATTTTCTATGTCTGAGCCCAAAAAGGAAGCTGTGCTGACCGCTGTCGGACAGGTCTCTGAGCGAGGAGCTGAGCGCCGTGCGTTTGAGTCCGTCCACTGACGCGTACGTGTCGTCCAGGCTCGGCCGGCCCAGGGTGCCGTTCACCGCCTCGCTCTTTGCGGGCCCGGCTGCTCCGGTCCCGACGCCCGGCCCACCCGCCATTAGCGCAGCGGGACGCATCACACCTTTCTGCTTCTCAAGCTCGGCTGTGTGTGAGGTAAGAGAATGGCGTGAATAATTAAAGTGCACAGCAACACAATCTGCCATTTACAGCATTTATATCATAGCCCTTTATTTACTTGTTACATTCATTTATCTGTTTTTGACTTCTAGAATTGGCTTATTAAAATTAGGGGTGTCAAAATGAGTGAGTTAATTTTGAGTTAATTTAAAGTTCCTTGACCTTTTCATTTTTTTAACGCGCGATTAATGACCGCCACTTACTTGGAAAGCCTGAATTGGGGGAATTCCAGTCGCAACGCAGCAGACACGCCCACGTCAAAATTGAGCAGTAATACATTTAATAATAATGCATATATTTGTGGAGACTGGGGTCAAGTTGTATTTAACAATTTTTAAATTCTGCAGAATTTCACAAATTGCTTTGTGTTAATGATTAGATAGCTCTTAAGAAAAATGCACTAAGCTGTAATTGTCTTACAATAACAATTATGCCATCGAGTGGCAGAAAAATTACTCAACACAAAAACACAAGTTTTGTTTTTACAGTATAGTACATCATTTTAATTTTAACTCAATTGTATGAATTGTTATGAAATTACTGTATCAATGACTAAAGGATGCAGCCATATTTCTATTAGTTGAATTTTTTTCCACTTTTCTGTTAAAAAGAATAAGACAACTTAGATTTTTTTTTTTTACATTTTATTGTACATTTAGAAAATTTGTGATTAATCGTGATTTAACTATTGAAGTCATGCAAAATATAATCGCCTGACAGCCCTAATTAAAATCAATTTGTTCATTTTTATTTATGTATTAATTCATTCATATATTTAGATAAATGGTTAGTATGATAAAAGGAATTAGATATACTGTACATACAAAATATTTTGTTCACTGAGCATAACATCCCTCCATCCATTTTTGTTTCCCTAACCGCTGATCCTCACACTTTATTTTTTTAAATAAAATAACACATTTACATAAGACAACAAGTGACCCAACCTCAATATAGATGTACTAGAAACACATTTATTATTATGTTGATCTACTTAATAATTGTGAGAATTATATCTTGCATCTTAAGAAAACCCCAAACTCAGCATGTCAAGAAATTTGAATATGTTACTACACATTTATTTTAATACAGACATAAGATCGAAATTGGCCTTGTGAACATTATTGTCCAATGTGTATAATATGGCTCTGGAAAAACAATGATCTTACCATTCAGGTCTTTCGCTCAATCTGAGTGAGTGAATATGAGTCTGTGTTGCCCACTTACATTCCACACGATATTTCTCCATGTCCTGCACCTCGGCCACGCTCTCCCTCAGGTCCGAGGTGAATCGAGCACGGTCCTGCTGGCTCGGCGCCGTGAACACGATGAGGACCTTCCTCTCGCCGCCGGGGTTGGCCGACGTCAACCTGATGCCGTGAGGGTAATCTGGATGACGAGTCACGACACAAGGTCAGAGATTGGTCGAGGTCGGGCTAATTTTCTATCAGTAAAAACAGGTGTTTACCTTTAACTTCAAAACATCAGTTTGTCTTGCTATACAACAGGAAGGTTCAATACACAGCTGTGTGACAGCGTCAATCAAAACTGAGCACTGTTGTCTTGGCTAAGTCAGAATATTTGACAATGCATGTCATGAGACGGTGGACGTAATAGTGTCTTATGTTTCTATGGGCTTGGTTGAGGTTGGGAATGGAAAACAAACTGGCTCTTACAAGTGTTCTGGAAGGTGTGCACCTGCATGTCCACCAGAGGGAATGATTGTCGGAAACTGTACGTCACGGAGGCCTTCTTCTTTTGGAAGATCTTGGTCACCTAAAAAGGTGGAGGAGGAGCAGGAAGAAGGGGAAGAGAGGACATAATGTTCATTTAGATTATATATATATATATATATATATATTAGGGGTGTGAATTGCCTAGTACCTGGTGATTCGATTCGTATCACGATTCATAGGTCACAATTAGATTCGATACCGATTAATCCCGGTACGAATCTATAAATTGATTATTGCGATTTTTTTTTTTTACTTAAATTTAGAAAATACTAATCAGTAAACTTGTACATGTACACTGTAAGATTTGTATGAAAATGTATTTATTTATCTGAAAATTCAGGCTTATAACTGAGCCACTGCATTTAACAAACAGGTTGCAGTCTGTTTCATGTTTGAACAGCACTGAAATAAAATATTAAGGCTTAATCTTCCTTTAATATAACATTCTTCCATGCTTAATGTGTAAATCCTAACCCTAAGTAAGACGTTTTGTTGAATATTCCCATAAAAAATTGATGTTTAAAAATCGATTCGGCCGCATATTGAATCGATTCAAGAATTGCGCGCTGTAATATCGCGATATATTGCCGAATCGAACACCCCTAATATATATATATATATATATATATATATATATGTACTGCATATATATAGCTCTCATCCTGCCCACATACTTGACAAGCCTGACTTTTCTTAGATACACATCTACTATTTGTATACAAACATTATAAAGTCAATGTTTTTTTGTTTTGTCCCCTTTTAGACAAACAGAAGATTCGTTTACCATTAAAATGAGTCTATTAGGCCCGCAAGAGATCAAGAGCACTTGGCGGTTAAAACCCAAGCCTGGAGAAGTAAAACTTGCTGCTTATTTGCATTTGCTGTAACATAAAGTTTGTTTGTTTGTTTATTTTCACAATCTTAAAAAAAAGACAAATATGGCATCAACAAATTAAAATAAATACAACACGTCAAGGTGAGGTAAAAACCTATTACGGGCTTATCGAAGACATTTAAATAACAAAAATAGACTACCGATGTTATGTATAGCCTCAACAAACATATCTTCAACATAACTGAATTATTACTTTAGCAAAATAATTCCATAGCAATACTGTATGTACATTGTCCAGCTTCTGAAGCACCAAAGCTTCTTTAAGTTTCATTTTAGATAGAGACATAGAATCGGTTAATATTTGTGATTTTGTATTCCATAATTGGGCCCCACGGTTGATGTGTGATACAACGGTAAGTACAAATTGTTGACTTGTCTGGTTGAATAAGAATTAACTTGAGAATTACAAATAAAAAATGTTTGAAAACTTTGAGGCATCTAAACATTATGGGGGATAATTTTATCTGTCATTGGAGAAGCTCCGCAGGCTGTTAACGATTGCTCCAGTATGCGAAGAAATGCAAAAATACAAACACTCACATTCTGAGGAAGGAACAATCATGGTTAAAAACTGCAATTAGCCTACATTCACACTGCAGGCAAATGCGACCAAGATTGGATTTTTTTGCCCAAATGCGACCTGTATCTGACTTTTTTTATGTCAGTCTGAACGTACTCAATTCCGATTTTTTCATATCCGACCTGGGTTACTTTCATATGTGGTCCTAGATGGGATACGTATCTGAATTTTTGCATCCGACCTCGACGTCATCAAAAGTCCAATATGCGGTGCGCGCGGGCGGGGGCATTAAGCTTGATTTATGATTGACGCACCCGGGAGGTCCGCACGGCTCGGGAGACGTGCGTGAATGGCAAAGTTGTTTCGAGTAACAGTTGTGACTTTATATTTGACTTTAATTTAATACCACTTAAAGTCTAAAAATGACATTTGTGGTGGTGATATTAGTAATTTAGCCACGCAGACGGTTCATTTATTACGCGCGACAATGACGTGACGTCATCGTTAGAGGGAGAGAAAAAAAAGATCATTTTCACAAAATATTATTTCTACCTCTTCCTGCGTCCCTCCTCTCTAGATATGAGATGGTAAAAATATAAGCCCCAACGACAGACTTATAAAAGTCCAGGGTCCTGACATGCTGGACCATACGTACTTTTTTTTTTTTTACTTCCGCAAACACAGCATTGAACTTGTGAGTGACGTTGTATCTTCTTCTGCACATGCGGGTCACTTTGGGGACGCATTTTGTCCTCACAGCAGACAGACTGAGGTCGCAATTAATAGTTAATGTGAACGCCTACTCAAAAAAAAAATGGATTTCACCCAAAAAATCGGAATTGACCATTAAGACCTGCAGTGTGAACGTAGCCTTAATCTATATTTTTCTGCATTTGGTGTCTTACCATCAGGAGGTCATTAAACAGGAAGACCTCTCTTTGGTGGACGCCGCTCCTCTGGCCTCGGTTCGGGTCGGGAACCTCGAACAGCTGGCAGCAGCACACCAGCCGGCGGTGAGGCAGCGACAGAACCTGGGAATCATTTTTCAGTCATTCAGTAAGAGCAGACGGCAGGTGGAGCGAGGCCAACGCGGAAGACGGGAAGCTCTTACGGGTTTCTTGCCCACCACCATCCTCTCCACCGCCTGCACCTGAGACACGTGGTCGTCATTGGTCCTCAGCTCCCATTTCTGGATTCTTCCGTAGATGGACACCAGAAGGTCTCTGGGAATGTCCTGACCGTTGTCCACACCTGGAGGTAAAAATGAATTAACATGGGGTTGTGTGAAGTGTGTGTCCATAGCTTGTGGATGTGTTCCAATTCAAATCTTGTGGCCAGTATTTTTTTTTTTATTGAAGATAATTTAGTCTGTTATGGTGAAGTTTATGCTCGCCTGAATTCGGTGCAGGCAGTTTGGGTTCAGTTCCCACATACCGATGGTGTGAATGTGAGTGTGACGACGACGAGGTTTTTTTCAGGGCCGATACCATACAGATTATTAGTAGTCAAGCCAAGGACGTTGATAACTGATAGTAATTTTCACTAAAAGGGAAAATATTGGCATCAAAATCTGAAAAAAAAAAACCCTCCAGCTCTTAATTTTTGGAAAAATTTTAAGCACATGTTTACTCAACAACTTTTAGGGTTTGTAAAATATCTTTGTTTTTAAAATCGAACAAAAAGTTTAGGGATCTCCCAGTGGCAGTAGCATGTCTAATATAAATAAATAAAAACTTAAGTCAATAGCTCCTTATTGTTTGCTACACTAAATATTTTTTTCCAAAAGTTCAAAATATCTGAAGTGTTAAAATTTCACTTAGTTTTAATTTCAAACAAAAACAGAAGGTGCAGAGAGTTTCCAGGGTCAACACCATCTCTGAGAATTTAAGCAATTCAAAAAATGTATCTATTATCGTCCGTATGATTCTTCAAAATGGCAGATGCCGATATTCGTCAAAATGCTGAATATCAGCGCCGATAATCGGCCCAGCCAATAATCGGTCTATTCCTTCTGATTGTCCTGAGTCTTTAACACATGATTAGCGTCTCGATTTTCCACAAATAGGAAAAACGAAACAAAGAGCAACTTACCTCGCAGGTTCTTGACAAAGTCATCTAATTTCATCTTCCTCTCAGGCTTCACGTTGGGGCTGTACATGTCCGTGTTGAGGAGAATGATGGCGAAGGCCAGGATAAAGATGGTGTCTGGATTTTGGAACTGCCGTATCAGCACCGGGTTGCACACACAGTAGCGCTGACTGCAGGGCAAGAGCATAGCCGTCAAGCCAACTCTGTCTCGCGCCGCCGAAGGACGCAAACCTACCTGAAAGCCTCCACCAGCCGCTCCACCCTCTGCGCTTCTCCCTGAACTTTGATCTGCGCTTGGAACTTCCTCAGGGCGTCATCCAGGTCCATTCCCGAGAAATCCATTTCGTCCAGGACGCAGCTGAACACAAAACGCAAAGAAGCTTATCAGCGCACGGGCCTCATGATACAGCGATGGGAAAACACGGTCCTCACTCGAGCACGTCCTTGTTGAACTGTTGCCGGCTGCCCAGGAACTCGCCGATCATCTGACGGCTCAGACCTTTCCTCTCCAGGATGAACCTCGCGATGCCCACCGGCGTGTCCGAAAGGAAGCCCCTCTCGATCAGGTACTGGATTCCTTTCTCTGGCTTCCTGACAACCAGAACAAATAATGTGATCCACTCGTGTCCTTTTCTGATACCGTATGTGGTACACACCTCTGCCAAGGAAATAGCAAGACATGTCATTTGGAGAATTAACAGGTTCCAATGAAACATGTTTTCGAAAGCATCTTTTAGTCTTTCGTGAACTTAACGTACATGTTTTCGTAATCATTAGACACTAATTTATCTTCAACAAAACCAAAATACAGGTTTTCGTATACATCGAAGGCAATTTTGTCTTCATTGAACCGAATGTACTTCACGTTACGTTTTCTTAACTACTGTTTAGTCTTAAAAAAACTCATGGTATATAAGTTTGAAAGCTATTCAATTTAGGCTTTACTGAAACTCACAAAAGTGTTTTCTAGTGATAGAACGATATGGTTTTTTTCAATCAAGGTCGATACCGATTACTAGTAGTCAATGAGGCTGATAACCGATATTTCAAGACGATATTCATTTGCAGTAAAAGGGAAAATATTAGTATCAAAATTTTAAAAATATACTTTTTCTTTTAATTTTAAACATATAAAGAATTAACAACTTTGTTTAAAAAATATTTAAAAAATTGCGGGGAGCTTCCAGGGTCATCAGCATGTCTTATGGTAAATTACAAATTAATCAAGCAAATAGTTCCCTTTCTACTGAAAATAAAGTTTTCCAAAATTTCTTCATTTTATTTTAGTTTGTTTAATTTTCAAAAAATAAGTGTCGGAAGTTCCCAGTGCCAGCAAACATTTTTTTTTTAAATGAAGTGGACATTTAAATCAATCCATAAAGGAACTCTTCCCTGTGTATTACTGCATGCGAATGTAGCTAATTTGGGGTTTTTGTCAGGCTTTGTAAAAAGTTCCAAAAGATCTTGGCAGGCAGTGACAATTTGTCTGAATATGTTCGAAATGGCTTTGTGACAAGTAAAAACTGTGAACATCGTACAAATCCTGACAGTGCGATACCAGCTTTATCGGGCTTCAGATTTGTAAAAAGGCCGATGCCCATATTTGTCAAAATGCCAAATATCGGCACCGATAATCAGCCCGGCCGATCATCGGTCTATCCCTGGTGTTTTCCTCAACATCAAAAGACAATTCAGTCCATATTTTGTAAACATTAAAAACTGTTTCTCTTCTAAGACCACTGTAGCTACATATCTTCTGAAACATTAAAGACAATTAATTTAGTCTTGGAATTCCTATCATAAATATCCATAAATTTAGCCTTCAAAGAACCTAACGCAGGTTTTACTGTAAAAATCTTAGAAATTTAGTTTTTAAAGATACGCACATGTTTTCGTTAACATGAAACACAATTTCGATTTTACTGAAAATTTCATACGTTTGTCATATCAAAGACTAGTTAGTTTCTTTAACTCATTTGCTCTAAAAAACATATCAATACGTTCTATTTCAAATATTACCATGGTTCCAAAAACATTGATGTTTTTTATGATTTTTTTTTATGCTGGAGCATACAGAAGGCTTTGATGCAGCCTCTCAACTGAAGAGAACACTGTCTTGAAGCCATGGTGGTTATTTCAAATACGGCCAGCAGGTGGTAGCAGAGTATAAGAGATTAACCAGGGCCATGTTGCAAAAAGCTTTTCCCCCACTGTTTTAAACATATTTGTGAATAATGATGAAACTTAGCTATATTCTAATGCTAATTGCTACAAAATGGAAATAGATAGAAATATACTTTTTTTTAAATAAAAAAGACACTAATCTTTCTTTTGGTAGGTATCTTCCATGTTTTTATAGCGATAGAACAGAATGTTCTGTGAGCCTTGCAAAATCAGTCAAAATCCAGTAAAACAGCTGGGAGCGAAGGGGGTTGCTTCAGTGAAAATAGCTGGGAGTGAATGAGTTAACGACCCAAAACTACTTTTTTTTTTTTAATTACATATTTAGTCTTTAGTGACCCTAATGTGAGGATCTATATCTTCTCACTTGTTGAAGAGGTTGAGTCCGATGCGGTAGTGGCGCCGCTGGACCACGTCGTTATTGAAGGCGGGCGAGTCCCAGCTGTGGCGGCTCTCGCGTTGATACGTCTGCTTGCCGAGTGCCGCCGCCGCAGGTTCGCGTAGGCTGTCGCGCGACGACGAGCCCGAGCTGCCGTTGTTGACGGTGGTGTCGTCGTTGGAGTTGGTGGTGGTGGAGTTGACGCTCTCGTTGTCGCCGTCCGAGCACAGCAGGTGGTGGTGCAGCGGGTGGTGCAGGTGCGGCTGGTGGTGCAGGTGGTGCATGTGCTGATGGGCGTCCGCCGAAGACGACAGCGGAGAGGGCGTGAGCGGTGGCGGCGGTGGTATCGGGGAAAGCGGTGGAATAGGTGAAGGCAGCGGTGAAGGAGGAGGTTCCGGGTAGGTGTGTGGGAGGTGGTGGTGGTGGTGGTGCAGATGGTGGTAAAGGTGCTGGGCAAAGTGTGGCACGTACGTGGCCCCGCCGTGGTGCACGTACGCCATGTGGTTGTACTGCGGATGGTGGTGCAGGACGGTGGGCAGGTGGGGGACGGGCGGCGGGTGAGGGTGCGCGTGTTGGAGCGGGTGAGGTAGCACGTGGGACGGCAAGGTGCGAGCCGAGGGCATTGGCATGGCGGTGGGGGCGGAACTCCGAGTCTGTCCCTGCGCCATCACCACCGAGCGGCCGTTTGGTTTGTGTTTGATGGTTCCCTGCGGTGATTCGGCCTCGCTACTCCCTGCCCCGCCACCTCTGTGTTCTTCTTCTTCTTCTTCTTCTTCTTCTCCGCTCTCACCATCTCCGCCTCCACTTTCTTCTCCTGCTCCTCGCTCCCCTCCGGGCGGCTCCTGCTCGTAGACCAGACGCCCAATGGAGCCTCGCTCGGACCTAAAAATGGCCACGGTTCATGGGATTTAAGATATTGGGAATTAACAAAGTACAAATACTTCTGTTACTTCATACATGAGTAGATATTTATCTGTGCTTAACTTGTGTATTTATGTATTTCATTCCAACACTTTTTCCAATTAAACTTTTGCTCCTATTTGAAGACAGAAAACTGTCATCTCTACTTCTTTCTTTGTCAAACTAGGTTTGTTACTTTGGATGAGAAGTTACACAACTTAAATGGAAGTAAGGTCAACCACGGTTGACATCTTCTTGATTGAGATCTTGGGTCTTAAAAAGCGGGCGGGGAAAACAAAAACAGCAGAAACATGGTGGAAAGTGAACCAGGGATTAGCAACCATTAAATTAACTAATTCGTATACATACATACGTTTTTTAATACTTTGTCCTGCACTCCCAAAAACATTTATACGCTTTTTTTTTATGCTTGATGCAGCTTCTGACCTGAAGAGGTGGCTTAAAGCAATGGTAGTTATTACAAAAACGGCCAGCAGGTGGCAGTAGAGTATAAGAGATCAACCAGGGCCATGTTGCAACAAGCTCTTTTTCCCAATGTTTTCAACAGGTTTGCGAATAATGATGAAAGTTAGCTATATTCTAATGCTAATTGCTGCAAAATGGAAACCGACAAATATACTTTTTTTTCCTGATGAAAGAAGAGACTAATCTTTCTTTTGGTAGGTTCCATGTTTTTATAGCAATAGAACACAATATTCTGTGGGCCTTGCAAAATCAGTCAAAATCCCCAAATTGTGGGGGTTACGTTCCAGACCACCCATGCAATAAGTAAAATCTGAAGTATAGAAATACCCAATTGAAATACTCTCTAGGCATGTTTAATAGCATTTATGGCATTTAATTATTTAAAGGTTTTCAAACACACTTTTGAAATAATACAAACACATTTAAATAAATATAAGCGCAAGATTAATGGATAACAAAATATTGTACAGTTTAACGATGTCCCTCAATGTGTTTACAGAAAACAAATCCTATTTTTTTTTTAAAGTAACAAACTTCACTTATCAACTCTTATATGTCAATAATAATGGCAAAAGACGTACTATACATTATAAAATTAACCTATATCCATCACTTTCCGTAGGTGTAAAAAAGCAGGATTACAGCCGATGTGTGATGACATGAAATAATTTTCAACAAAACTAGGCTCTACTGAACTATAGTACTTTATGTCTTGTAAAAAACAACAACTTCCTGTCTTGTTCTTCATTTTTCAGATTTACACAAAGTAAATAAGTGTGCCGCCATCTAGAGGTCAATAGTGGAAATACACCAGATCTAAAAGAGACCAAAATAGTTATTAACTGAACAAAAAAAATACGCCAAATGAGATGTGACCCTGGAACCTGCGATGGAGGTATTTTTATTTTTATTTTTACTGTTCTGTTTTTCTTTCAGAATTTTAAAAACATTTTGGGGAGGGCGTTGGACCAGATTAATGCCATTTTATATATGAGTAACTCGAGTGCCGCAGCATGGTGGTTTGAATCACTCGTCTAACTTATATTTTGTTCCCTCTTGCGATTGCAGTCACTGACCTGTCACTCATGTCAACAGAGCTGTCACTGGGCGGTTCGATGGTCAAGACAGGCAGGTGTCCTCCTGCGGCGGGCCTCCCCCGGTACTCCCCCCGACACTCCGTGCAAGGAGTGCTGCTTCTTCGGCTGGCGTTGCCACCCCTGTCTGCCTCTCGGCTGTCCTCCCTTCCGCTAGCGCCGCCCCAGTATTCGGTGTCGGAGCTGGTCAGACAAGACAGTGGCGAGGAGGGCGGGCGGGACATTGGCGAGGACGGGAGGCAGCCGTCGTCCGTGTAGAGCGTGACGTCGCTGAAGGAAGTGGCCGTACTGTCCTCGTGCATGGCGGCGCCGGAGGCCCCCCGCCTGACTTCGCCTGCCTGGCCCACCACACGGCGGGAGGAGGAGGAGGTGCCACCCCAGGAGCACTCCCTGTAGTCTTCCTCTTCCTCCTCCTCTTCTTCCTCCTCTTCCTCTTCTTCTTCCTCCTCCTCTTCTCCCTCTCCTCCTGCGTCCTGGGAGTCCTCTCGACCTGACTGACAGGTGAGGGAATCGTCCATCGAATCTGCCAGAGACTTGACCTGACGTACACACACACGCGCGCGCTCTCAAGAGTCAACACACACGCTAGTGTATTTGTTTGCTAACTTATGTACTGTATAACGTAAATGCTTACTTACGAAAATATTTGTACGCAAAAAATTTGTAATCACGGCAGATAGAAGCCAATCAGATTTTTTTTTTTTAAAGCACCAAGGCAGTTAAGTTATCCCTGTAGTAATGCATACACACTCACACGCACGCACATACGCACATACAAAATAAAAAATTATAAAAAAATAAAAAATAATAATAATTAAAAAAAATAAAAAATAAAATAAAAAAGAGAGCAATGATGATGACATGTCAAATCGGTAAAATTGCCGAATGAACTGAGCTCTCCAAAAAAAAAAAAAAAAAAAATTTAAATATATATTTTTTATCCCTGTAGTCAGGCACTGTTTCAAATAAGAACTGACAAAATGATAGCATGCTAGCAGTTGATAAGTTAACATTCAGCAAGAAGACAGCAACCTGAGCACAAAAAGCACAAAGGGACCTTGATAAGGATTCTACATCTTGCATGCATGTCATGCGTTATTTCAGATGAGAACTGCTAGCTAACGTGTAGCATGATAGCAAATCAAGCACAAAAAGCACTATGTAGAACGTAGCGAGAATCGGTAAAATGCTAACATGTTAACAGTCGGTAATACAAGAGTCAAATATGACAAGATATCGATACAAAAAGCATATGTCATGTCAGAAACGACCAAATAATAATAATAGTAATACATTTAATTTATATAGCACTTTTCATTTAGTCAAAATCTCTAACACATTAAAAATCAGAAAGGTAAATAAAAACATCAAATATATTAAGAACAGACAGAATAAAACGTATTGCAGCAGTTTGGAAAGACTGCTCGATCATCTTCAGTTAGGTGCTGCTACTACTACTAATGAAAACCAATCAAATGCTAACAGTTGCTATGCTAACAGATACCAATGTAGCAATGTGAGAAAAAGGAACAAAGATCAGCTACAACTTTACATCATGACCTTGAGTCTGATATTAGAAATTAGATTTGATCAAATGCAAATATGCTAATAGTTTGTATGCTAAGTGCAGCAAGGGCAGTTACATTTTGTCAGGTGTTATTTCAAATGAGAATTGATTAAATGCTAACAAGTTAAACAGTTGATACCTGCTTGGAGAAAGAGTCCTCCATGTCGCCGGTGTCCTCGGACCCCTGAGGACCTGAATACCCTTGTCCCTGTGGCTGACGCTCATCAAAGGAGTACTAGACACACGGAGCAGGATGACATACTGGACTGTGTGTTTGTGTGCGTGTGTGTATCCATTCGTGTGTGTGTCTAGTATACCTGCATCCTCATGTTGGACAAAATGATGCGTCGGGTCATTCGACTCTCCGAGGCCGAGCTGCGGAGCCTCTGGAAGTTCTTGTTCATGCGGTACTGCCGGAACGCCGTCTGAATGGTCCTGGCCGCCCTCCGGGACACAAACTGGCCGCCGTACTTCCTCTCCAGCATCTCCACCTGAGCAAGGTATGACTAATAAGAAGCCTTTCAAATGGCTTGGGCCCATAGAGGGTCATGGGCGCGGGCGTGTCACCTTCTTGTCCTGGAGGTCCGTGGAGAGCTCATAGCTGTCAGAAAGGGCCTTGCAGCGTTTGCTCTCCTCCTCCTCTTGCTTGCGTAGTGCCAGGCTGGCAGGCTGCTGGCGACTCCGCTGAGCCCACGTCAAACTCGCCGCGCAGGGCGTAGACACGGGCGAGCTGTCCTGTTTAACAACAGAGTTAGCGTTGGAGCAAGATAAAACTAACTTTCCGATAAACAATATGCCTAGCGAGAAACTACCTGTGTATGGGGGGCTCCCAGGGGCCCACTGGAGGTGCTGGAGGCGTAAGGGTGGCCAAACAATGAATCTGGAAAAGGGAGCGCGTCCGGGCACCGCGGCTCACCTTCCACACTGCAGACAAACACAAGAGTGGGTCATGTAATGCTAGCTCAGTGCTAGCTCGAGAGATGCCATCAATACTGTGGGCGCATGTCATCATCATTATCATCATCATCATCATTATCATTATCATAGACCGTGAAGATGGAACAGAAGCAAACGTGGGCACTGCCAAATTCAGACACACACACAAATCTTGACTCATGCTGAACAGCAGAGTGTGTCAGTGTGGGGGTGTCTGCCGTTTGTGTGTGTGTGTATGTGTGTGTGTGTGTGTGCAATGTGCATGTATGCGCGGGTGTACAGTGTGTGTGTGAATGTGTTAGAGAGACCCAGCATGTGTGTGTGAGATTGGGTCTCCTTGTGTCTTTCACATGACCTCACTTGAGCCATGTAAACAATTTTTTACAGTGTGAAACTAAACACGTATGATGTCGACGACGTGTCGGTCCTTCGGTAATACACACACTAAAATAATATGTCGACGATAAGAGTAATATCACATATGCAGCAAGTGTAGGATTGACGGATAACAGATATTGTGGAAGACTACATTTGTTGACCACTGACACGTTATGCCCACCACCCAGATCATGTGTTAACATCTTGCCCCATGTACCGTCATCCAGAAGGGGTTTATGGTCTGACAGCTATTGATGAGAACCTGCTAAATAATAATTGCCCATCAGTATGAGTCTTGATCGACATTTGAGGAATTCACTCCAAATGAAGAAGACTACTGTAAATTGTTATTGGTGTTTATTAGCGCTTGCTTCTCATCCAATATCCACATGGCTATTTGTTTCGACATAAGCCGAGTCCTGAATGAACTCAAATAGGTTACAAATTTTAGTTTTGCCCAAAAACACGTCATAGTCCAAAAAATGAAAAATCCAAATTGATCATAATGGTATGTAATGCACGTATATATTGCTTTATCTACACCATACGTTGTTTAAAGCCTCGTTATTAGTTTACTGCCGTGTTTACACAGCAGGAAGGTTTTTCTTTTTCGTTTAAAACTTACTAACTTATTTCAACCTCCAGGATCCCTCGTCGTACACTGGCCAACGGCAGAACCCAGGGTGTTTATTTTGCCTTTGGTCCCGCCTTAATTCCATCCCGTTGTGTTGTACTAGCCTCATCCTAGCTAGCGCTAAGTAACTCTTTTACCGCCCCAAAAGTTTTTTTTTCTCAATGGGCAGTGCAACGTCTTGTGCAGCGCTGGTTTGTGAATTGGCTTGAAAAATACCAAAACACCCACCAACTATGGCCAGCAGATGGCAGCATTGTATCTCCTTTCAATAGGTTCCCGGTAATCAAATTACATGAAAACATGTCGGATCTTAGGAAATAGAACGTTTTCAAGGATGACGTGAATGATCAAAGCATTTGTCACATTAAATTCACAGAGCATCACGAAACAAAAAAAATATCAAAAGGTCACTGTTGTGCAGAAAATGTATCTTTTTACAAAAAGCTTGTTTTCTCCTTATTTTTTCAATTTTCGCTTGATGTCACTCAAATTACCTATTTTCAAATGGTGATTACTAAAGAGCGGAATAAGGTAGACACATAGCTTTTTTCAAATAAAAGAATGGAATCCAATCTTTCATAGCACACAATATTCTGTTTGCCCTGAAAGATGAGTGAAAATACTCGAAATCGGGGAGCACAGTAGGGGTTGTTTTTTGGAAAACGTTTGGCAGTTAATCTGTCATCTCCGCACTGCTTAGCTTGATTTTATTGACTGACTGCTCAACAGCTGAATTGGGTTAGGGTTAGGGTTATTTATTGTTTGGGTATTAAGCTTGCTAACATCTAGTGGGCTAAATATTCCAATACTGTACATGCGCGCATAAATTAGGTGCAAATAAATAAATAAATTAAATAAATTTGACCTTTAGACTATAGCATGTATGCTGGGTTTGTTGAGGAATCTTAATTGTGTTCTTTGAAGTAGTATACATATGCATGTCGTTTAACATATCAATAAATATACCAGCGAGCCCCCTGCTCGTGTGCCCGGTGGGCTCGCCGCGCTCTACATTCCAACACAACAGGGACTCTGGCAAATGTGTGTCAGTGAGCCACCACTTTGTGAGCTCACTGTGTGTGTGTGTGTGTGTGTGTGTGTGTGTGTGTGTGTGTGTGTGTGTGTGGGGGTGTGTGTGTGTGTGTGTGTGTGTGTGTGTGTGTGTGTGTGTGTACACACACAAACAGCAACCAAATGCCATCGGACCCGGAGGTCTTATTCCTTGTTCCCCACCACCCTGCAGATGGTACGTACACAGAAGCACTCCTCGCTCGCTTGTGTTCTTACGATCAAGCGAAGTGCGTGTACTGCCCCTTTGAAGGCAAGCAAGAGAGTGCGTTTGTGTGTGAGGGAGGCAAACGAGGAGAAAACAAGGAGAAAACCACAACAAGAGTATGCCCACTCATTACTGCAATGGAAGGAAAATGGTGTGATAGCAGTAGGTTCCCCTGATTTAAAATCCATGGGGTAGCAGACAGAGCTTCCCTGTGTTGTCGCGACAACCTGGAGTCTCAGGGAATGGCGAACATCTGGATCAAGTTTTTGAAGTGACAACAAATGGTGTAAAGGGGTCTAGCAAGTTCATGGACAAGCTCCAGTATGTCTGAAGTCTGCTGCCAGCGTCTTATCCACTCATCACATCATATCACCTCCACCCTCACAAGGCGTGACTGGCTGCGCATCAGGTTCCCGATTGTCTTCAAACTTCTCCTGATGAACTATTCTGCCGTGGGTTGTAGTGGTGACAAAGAAGGATCTGGTAGTCCAAGACAAGGTAGTAGATGTATACTCCTTGAGGTCCGGAGTTGTGCAGGTTTTACATGTTTCCGCCCACTAGCACACCTGATTCATATAATCAGCTCATCAGCATGCTTGATAACGATCCTTATTTTTAGTATCAGGTGTGTTGGTAGGCGGGAACAATTCAAACCTGCATGACTCTGGACCTCGAGGACCGGAATTGGTGAACCCTGTTCTTGATGTTCTGCAGCAGGTGATGATGGAGGTTCCAGAATTACACTACAAGGTTGTAAATGTGGACATTAAGAATGTTCTAGAGGTGCTTTATAGGTCGAAAAGTTGTACAGCAGATTGGTGATCAAGATGATCCTGGTAGTCCTCTACATGGTTGTAGATGTAGGAATTAAGTAGGTTCTAGCATTCCTGTGATTAGGGGTGGGCAAAGTCGGTCCTCGAGGGCCAGAGTCCTGCAGTTTTGGATGTTTCCCTTCTCTAACACAGCTGATGTATGATCAGCTCGTCAGCATGCTCTGCATAATAGATTGTATTAATTTATAACACACTTTACATTTTTAAAATAAATCTCAAAGTGTACAAAACACAGGCAACAATAAAAGAAATAAAATCACACAGAAAAATAACAGTCAATAAGCCTGATAACGATCCCTTTGGTTGGAATCAGCTTGTGTTGGAAGAGGGAAACCTTCAAAACCTGCAGGACTCCTGCCCTCGAGGACCGAGTTTGCCCACCACCGGTCGAGATGTTCCCCAGCAAGTTCTCGTGCTAATCAAGGAGGTTCATCAATTCCACAAAGGGATTCGATCACGCTATTTTAAGCCCTTTCAGTTAACTATAGGCATGAATCTTACCTTTGACACCATTGCGATGTAAAAAAGAAAAGAAAAAAGAAATATTAGGTGTTTTGCTGGTTCTTTTTCTAACGTGGAAGTAATACGCCCGGTTCAGTAAAACCACGCCTCTCCCGGTGTGGTTGCCGCGCCCCCAACCTGCTGCTGAAGCTCTGCGTTTGAGCACTCCTCTACTCTAAATGACCACGCAAGCCATCAATTCTTCAATAAACATTTGAAACAAAACAGGCTCCTAGCCGCAAGAAATCGTGGAGGAGGAGGGCAGGAGAAGGAAGAAGAGAGAGGAAAGGAGAAGGAAAAAAAATAATTGAGCAGGTCGCAAACCAGGGACCTGCTGCTTACAGGGACGAGCGCATTAATCACTACACCACTCATTCAGTTAGGTTCAGCAGCGCAAAAGTTCTACTTGTAGTTTACACAAGTGTCAGCCGGAACCTTTTCTGGGATTTTAAGACGGCCAATTGTCATTGCAAATGTGAAGGATAATTGATTGCTTTGAATTCATTTGGACAGAATGTTTACTGACAAAGGCTACTTTTGTCACTATCCCATGGAGGTCTCAGAGAAAGTGGGCGTGCGTTTAGTCCTCAGAAATGGTGCGGGGGTTGGTCCGCACCTAATGACGTCATACAGTGAGCACCCGGCCATTTTTTCAGGTTGGGAGGGGGCTGGTGCTTGGAGAGCAGAATGACCTAGAATTTCTCATAGAGGGGCGAATGGAGGATAATACCACTTTGGTGTTGTTTTTGGTGAGGAATTAGCATTTTAACATGGCTAAAAGCTCCAAAAAGTTGATTTTTCATGTTACTATCCCTTCAATATGGGCAATAAGATGGTTCTTGAGGAGTCAATGGGTCAAGTTGCAGCTTCTAGTGATGATCAAGTAGGTTCTGGTAGTCCACTACAAGGTTGTGAATCTGAGCATTAACATTTTTGTGGTGAATAAGGAGGTTATAGTCAATTTTTATTATAATTATTGCTGCAATTATTTTTCCATTTCGCCTCTCGATTAGAATGAAGATCACACATTGTTTTCTCCATGTTTTGTTTTTTGTTTAACATTTGACTAAGCAGCTCTTTGCGCTGTGCTATAAATAAATCCTCCCTGTCGTCTGTTGCAGGCGGGACCGCCGCCAGAAGCCCACCTGCTGTCACGTCATTGGCTGCTGAGTTCTGGAAGCGTGAAAGAGGCGGAGCCAAAGAAGGAGGTGTGGAATTAGACGTGTGGAGGAGAAGCAGCAGGAGTCAGGATGCAGAGGAGAGGATTCGGACGGATGACAGGCACGGAGACAATGAACCCGCATATTTCGGAGGTGAGAGAGTGTTGAGACAAACTGCTTCAATTGCTAGGTTGACGGGTAGCACCCAAACACATTCAACATCTGCAGTCATCCTCCGCCAACTAGGAAGTAGGCTGATGTGATGACAACACATCACATATATGACATATGATACAAAAAGCTTGGTCAACCTCTGTTAAGCAAAATACGTGATGCAACACATGACAAGATGTTGAGAACATAATGTAAGACGCTAGATTATTTTCCGTCAACCAGGAAGTAGTCTGACATGACAAAACAGGCATGCTGTTCCAGCTCGATTAAATGGGCATGACGGTACCGATGTCACCAAATGGGCATGATGTTAGTGTTATCAACATGACTAAATGAACATGGTGTTACCAGTGTGACTAAATACTGTCGATCGGATACCTACAGTACATTCTGTAGAGTAAATTTTACTCTATTTAGAGTGGGAACAAATAGACTCGGTTTTAGAGTCAAATGTACACTTGGAAGAGAATAAAATATGGGAAAAATAAAGGGTCATTGAAGGGTTGAGGAACAAACTCACGACCTTCAGCTTGGGAGACTGCCACACTACCACCTGAGCTATGTCCCTCCTACTGTTAGCTTATATCCAAGAGGAGACCAAAAACGATGTTTTTGGACTTGGTTAGGAAGATTCCAGATGACACAAGCGATATACTGTATTAACACACAGCAGGAGCTGCGTGGCTCAATAAGTAGATCGGTTGTCTCCCAAGCTGAAGGTTGTGAGTTCGTTCCTCAAACCTTGAGTGACTTTTATTTTATTATTTTTTTTCCAACCCTGTATTTTACTCTCTTCCAAGTGTAAATATTACTCTAATACTGAGTCTATTTGGTCCCACTCTAAATAGTCAAATTTACTCTACATAATTTACTGTGTAGATGACAAAATAGACATGATTCTATTAACGTGACTCAACTGGCATAATAATATATCAATGTGATTAAAAAGGCATGACTAAATAGGCTTGAAGGTGTAACGTGACTAAATGGACATGTTGGCATCAACCCTGATGCTGGTTTGAACTTGACTAGATGGACATGATGGTACCAACATCACTAAATGGATATGATGATACCAATGTGACTAAAGAAGTATGATGATATCAACATGACTAAATAGGCATGATTATAGCAACTTGACTAAATGAACATGACTCAGTAGACATGACTACAAGCTCCAGCTTGAATAAATGATGATGCACTTTCCATATGACTAAATGGACTTGTGATAGCAACTTGACTAAATCGGCACAATGGTACTACCATGACTAAACAGGCATGATGGTTCAAGTACGGCCCAGCACATTCAAAATCTTAGGGTCTTCCTCAGGAATTAGGAAGAGCACATGACGCAACACAAGACAACAAACACAATGCCGCTGTCGTTGATGATGTTATGCTGTACTTTGTTTTTATGCTTTGTTGCCGTCCTGCTCAGCCAACACACTCACACGCTTGCTCTCACACACCCAATAAGCAACTTCTGCTTTGTGGGGGTGTTTGAAGCCCACAAAATGCTGCAGAACACAAAACACACACACAGACCATTCTCCCCACGCTGCAGTAAAACTGGTCATCGTGTATCTGGGATCTGACGTAACAATCCTCCATCATCCACCCACAATCCTCGGTGCACACGCATTCTCACATTGTGTATAGTGAAGCGTCGTTAGCATTTTGCCGCATCATTCCGGGCAGCGTGGATGGAAAGCGAAGTGGACTGAACGGACAGCGTCACAGCTGGGGGGGTTGGTTGGTTGGGGGTTCTTTGAAATATCAATTTGACTAAAACGGCATGCATGGTGGTATCAACTTGACCATATGGGCACATTAGTATCACCACGACTGAATAGACATGATGTAATTAAATGGGAATTATTGAACCAACAAAGCTTAATTGTATATGTTTATACCAACATGACTTAACAGGCATGATAGTACAAAAGTGACTAAATGGACATTAGGGTACGTGAGTTCCAACGTCACTAAATGGGTATAACGAGGGTACAAACTTGCCTAAGGTGCCAAGGGTAATACCACAACTAAATAGGCATGATGTGTGACTGTGACTAAATAGACGTGATTGCATTTTGTGTGTTGTTATGTCAACCTGACTAAATGGGCATGAACACACTAAAATGACTAAATAAGCATACGGACATGATGTGATGGTACCGATGTGCCTAAACGGGCATGATGGACGTTTCGAGTCTTCTGTCAGCAGGTGCATTAAAGCTGAAATGTTAAAACGATTACAAGGTAAACGAAAGGTGACAAAATGACGCACAGAAATGAGGACATGATTGAAGGCGGTGCTAAGCGGCGGTACTCAGCGACACCTGGGGGTCTCGAGCTGGGTCGAGACGTTGCGTCGGAGGATTTAAGTGTCATGATGAGGCACAACAGCAAACCATTTAAGTAGAGCTGTCACTCAAATAGAGCTGAAGCTGATCCGTCATGATGAAGGACATGTCACTCATATTTAATTTTCTTATATCCATGGCAATTTGAGCCCGACTCAACCTAATGTACAGTTGTGCTTGAAAGTTTACATACCCTCGGCTTATGAAAACGTATGAGCACGCTGTATGGTGAGAAAAAGTCTTCATGCCCATCAAATCCTAAATACTATGGCAATTGCTTTGATATTTTCAGAGGTTGAAGTTGACATGAGTAGAGACGTGCATGTGCATTTTGGTGACGATTCATAGCATTTTTCTGTCTGTAAGCGACGTTTAGCTTTTGTACAGTTGTGCTCATAAGTTTACATACCTACTTACATATGCGTTCAGTTAATATATTAAAAAATCTAAAATACATGTTTTTGTGAATATCCAAGACAGTTTTAGACATTTTGTAATTTAGTTTTCAAGAAATCGAACACGAGTTTACGTGTCTTTGACAAAACTAATGTCTGTTTTTGTAAATATCAAAGATTAGTTATCATTCATATAACGCTAATCAATTAATCATCCCTGTTTTTTGTATCAGTGCCACTTTAGCGGTTTGTCCTAAAAATCTGCATTGCAGGTCTGGGACATTCAGTTATCACGAGCATAAACGTTTATTTTTTATATGTAATCGTTTGTCTAGTAATCCCTAATTATATCACTTTACTAGAGCTGCCATGTTTCGCCGCCATCTTCCTGCTACGGATGCCTAAAGGACAACTTTGCGAATGTACCGGTAGTTAGTCCGGGTAGTATTGCACTGTGTCGGACCCAATGGGTCGACCGCAGCTTACCTTCCACAGCTGGGGCCTGCAGGTGGTCGTCACTAACTCCCGTGATTCGGGCCCGTTGCTCGCAAGCTTTTACTAGCTTTTTTTTTTAAATAGCTCGTTCCGCTAGCCGCTCTTGTTAGCCACTCCAGCCGATGGCTCCGACTAACTCCTGCTAGCCGCTCTTGTTAGCTGCTCCGGCTATTTCCACAACGGTTCATAACGGCCTGGTTGCCGTCGCTCGTTTGCAAATTAGAAATAATATTGGTGGTAGGCTTGAGAAATATGGTCTCTCTCAGCCACCGTAGTGTGCGTGCGCCTGCGTGCTTCTAATGCTATTCTATTCTTTGACCATTAGATGGCGCTAGGGAGAACTGAATGTCTTTAAGAGACATTTTGTAAACATGAAGGATAATTTTGGTTTCAACAGACCTGATATACATTTTTCATCAACATCAAAGACAATATTAGTTTCATTAACAGAGCTAATGTGTTTTTGAAAACATACATTAAGACAATTGGGAGTCTGTAGTAAATAGATTCACATAGCACTAATTGACTTATTACTGGGGTGTTTGAATTGAAAAATCCAACTTGGGCCTTGTCCTAGAAAGCCTCTTTGATGAACCCGATAAACCTAACGTGCATGTTTTCATAAACATCAAAAAAATTTAGCACCTTTGACCAATTTAACGTTTTTTTTTTTTTTTAATCAGATAATTTTAGTGTTTTTGACCAACCTAATGTGCTTGTTTCATGACAATTCTCTGAACCTAACGTACATGTTTTTCATAAACCTAAATGTCAGTTCGGAATCTAAAAGTAGATTTGTTATGATTCAAAACTAATTTTAATTGACGAATGCCTTTTTGTAGTATCCATGCCACCCTCACTCGAAGTCCATCCCAAAAAAAGCACCAGCTGGGATCGGGGTTGGAATCCACATGGCGGTTGCTAAGCAACAGGCTCGCTGCTGACTCAATGGCTTCAGCGGCACTTCCCAAACAGGCGGTGTGACTCAGCGCGTCTTCATGAACGCCCACCGTCGCCGTCCTCCGCCTTTCACTAACCCCCCCCCCTCCTGCACATCAACAAAACAGATCCACAGGGACAGGGTCGCATATTAACTCTTCTCGGGGATGCGAAACTGCTCTTCAGCACATGGACCCGCTCCAAATGCTGCTTGTATACATGGCATACAAGTCTCATTCCATCAACTCACTGGATTCAACACGGCTCGCAGCACGCTAACGTGCTAACACCAAACACCCCAAACATGAAAAAACAAACCACCCTAAAGCTAAGCCTAGTTGGAATGCTACCAAATATTACAAGGAACTACATCTCTTGTGCTCGTCATTTAGCATGGACTCCTTTGTTGTGTTTACCTTTTACTACTTAAAATGGCTAATTTGAAGTTAAGGAAGTAAACAAAATAGCATTGTGGCCAATTTGCCATATTTAAGATGCAGGGTTTAAGTTGCAGCTTGTATTTTTTTTTAAACTAACTTCAGAATGGCTAAACAAACGGTACCTCACTGCTTCTTCATCTCTTCTGTAACTATCGGGGAATGCCAGGCGCTAAGCTAACTCCATCTATGAGCTGCGGTTGGCTCACTCGAGCGGTTAAAACACTGTCCTTCCACATGCGGGGCCGCTCCTCTACGTTGCTTATCGTCACCTCCATGGTGGAGAGTAAGCTACAAATCTGACAAGAATCATTATCATCACTAATGAGGCGCTAACGAACAATACCGAGCGAGGAGAGAGAGGAGAAGACGAAGAAGCCGTGCTATCGGCTAAGCTAAAGTGCAATAGTAGAAAAACACTTGGCTGGACAGATCAGCGCAATCCACTCTGAACAATAAATCATTTAAAAAACTACCCAGCACATACTCACATCTGAAAAATGAAAATGAATCAGTACTTTATCGCATACGTCAGCCAGGAGAAGCTTAGAAGGTCAAAAGTATATTCATACGTAGTCTTCAATATTTATGTAGCTGTTTTTGTAACATCAATATGTGTGTTATACTATGTTATATTAGCATGGTACTGTTTGTTGAACCAATCAGATTCCAAATTGTCCTCACAGGTCAAGGTAGCTGGCCAACAATAACGTGAGCTTTTTTCCACCCTTTGATTGGTTGGTCACGGCAAAAACAGTTACAGCCGAATTTACAAGCAAAACACTTCAATAGGCATCTGGACAGATTATTAAGCAGTATCTGTGTGTCTGTATTTTATGTTTGTCAAGTTATTAGGTAAATATTGATTGTAAACTGCACCAGATGATGTACGTAGCACAGTCACTCAATTTTCTATTTTGTTATTGAACGGTTTATAATTGCATCATGATAGCGGTGCTATAGAATTTTAGACACTGATCATGTTGCTGAACACAAACCAGACCAATTGGGGTCTGCCCCAAGCAGCAGGAAGGTAGAACGACATTTAAAGATGGGCAGCAACTATGAACCGAGCTTGTGCATCCAACGAAACATAAACAGTAGCTGAATGAAAGACTAAAATTGTCCATGTTTGTGAAAACAAATACGTTTGCCTCATTGAAGTCTAAACAAAAACAATATTAGAGTCTTTGGGGAACAAAATGGTTATTTTCTAAACTCAAAAGACCGTAACCTGAGGTGTGTGATTTTATTAAAGTGCAACAATTCATATGTACTGTGCATTTTTCCATCATCAACAAACCAAACGTGATTTCATAAACCACATGAAGTTTTTGTTTTATCAACACTAAAACATTCTAAAGAACACATTTCCAGTCTTCGTCGAACCTAATGTTTGTTTTCATAAACATTAATTAACGATTTGAGGTGTTTTTGTTCATGTGTGATAGCTTTAGTTTTTGACAAACCTACGTGTATGTGTTTTTACAAACATCAAAAAAATATTAAGATCAGTTTTTTAGATATATAAATATAGACAACAAACATTTTTCGCATCTTTTTAATTAAAATAATAGACCATTTTATTCTTAACATTAGAGGTACTTTTAGTCTTTGACTAGCCTAAATCGTAAACATTAAAACTAATAATATGCGTAGTTGTCAGACTTGACATTTTAGAACACAACCAAGAGACGTCTGAGTCTGACCCAAGCAGCGATGAGTTCACAGGCCAGCAGAGAGAGAGAGAGAGAGAGAGAGAGAGAGAGAGAGGGGGAGAGAGGGAGGGAGGGAGGTAGAGGGAGCGAGAGAGAGAGAGACAGTCACAGGTAAATCGCACAAACGCATCATGCGCTATGCACGCGCGCAAACGTCAGGTCATCAGCGGTCAAGTGGGACACGCACGCACGCACGCACGCGCATCAAAGTGCGCCATCACCGAGCTGAAAACGCGCAGTCAGCCCTCCATTGCGACAGCAGTCGTGACAACCCCGCGCCCCCCACGCCCCACGTGCGCGCTCACGGTGGCGTTAGTGGCGGTCTTACCAGTAGAGAAGCTTGTTGTGCGGAATGGCGGGCGTTTTGTCGGACGCGCAGTTGATGCACCACATTGTTGTGTGCATGTGCGTAGCTCATCCACGCCAATGCAACGCCGAGCGGGAGCGCGCCAACCCACGAGAGGAGAGAGGGGCGGGGGGAGGGAGTGGGGGCGAGAGATGCGCGCCTTCCTCTCCTCGGCCTCCTCCTCCTCCTCCTATTTTTCGTCATGAATGACATATTGTTTTTTCTATACTGTATACAGTATGGAGGTTTACTGCGTATACACGGTGAACCTCCATCTATTCTAGGTTCAGTTCGATTCACAAATGGAGACAGACAAAATAACAGTACTCAGGCAAATATTCATTATCCTCTGCATAAAGCGAATATTACTGCAGTTACCGAATCACTCGTGTAGTTGTAAAAGTTGTCTTTTTTTTGTCCTGCTAATCCCCGTGACAGTATTATACTGACACCCGGTGGCCAACTTGCATAACACAGAAGGAGCTGCACTGAAATAGTCATAATAGACAAACTGTTTAATACTTTAAGTAATATAAATTAATAATAATAATAAACTTTATAATAATAATGCAGGTTTTTTTCCTTTTACAACAAGATCTTTTTGACACAGCAATATACCTTTTTTAGGACCTTTTATCTAAAAAGTTATACAATTATTTCTCATTTAAAAAAAAATTATGTCCCAAAAATACAATTTGGTTCATGTAAGAACTGCAAGATCAGCAAAATCTGTGCTTTTACAAGATTATTGAAAAACATGATTATTTTTCCGAAAAAATAATTTAATTGCAATAATTAAAAAAAAAAAATTCTCACATTATGACATTTTTCCAGAAATACTTGATGATTTTTTAAACAAATCCGATATTTTAAAATCCCCAAAACGACATTCTCGAAACACACGCGCACGCACGCACGCACGCACGCACGCACGCACACACACACACACACACACACACACACACACACACACTCACTCAGACTGACAGCAGGAAGCCTGTATCACCATGGCAACCCTTCACTTGACTCCTGCGACCAAGCCTCCTCCCTTCTGTCCCTCCCCAGCGCGTTGCACGGCAACCGTCGCCAAGCAACATCCATCCTTCCCGCCCTCCTCTCTCTCTCTCACCTTTTCTCTCTGTCACCTGCTCTCTCTTGTCGCCTCGCTCTGTCACTCTCTCCGTCGCATCGCTAAAGTTGATTTTTGCGATTGTGAGTTATAAATTGGAGGGAAGAAAAAAGCAGGAGGAAGAGGTGTGACAGATGAGAACGACAAATGGCGGAGGAGGCTGGAGAGGTCGGATGGAGGATGTGAAAAGGAAAGGAAATGAGGAGGGAGGAAAGGAGGGCAGAGAGAAAGATAGAAAAAAACCCGCTCTTGAACACAACTCAAGTCAGAACATCTTGAGATTCTTGATGCCTTAAGTGACCCTGAACAGGAGTGACGGGATGAGCTGTGTGTGTGTGTGCGTGCGAGTCTTTTTGAGTTGAGTTTATGCTGGCCTCGGTGTGTTGCTTCTTCTGGTGTGTGTGACTTGAGGGCGTTATAATAGTCATGCAGACTCAAAACAAAGAAGAGTTTCACAACTACTTTGAGTGACACAGTAATATTAGTAATTTTTAACAGAGGATAAAGAATATATGCCTGTCAGTATTGTTATGTTGTTGGTCTACATTTGTTGACGCGTCTATGGTGTTTGTCAGCATTAAGCTCAGCGGATTTTGTCAGGGAAATGCTAAGAGGTTGTTATACATGCCTCTATGCGTTTGTTTAATGTTTAGTTTGTTGTTAAACTTGGAGAGACAGTGAGCAGATTGAAGCCTTTGTTGGACACTCTAAAAACAGTTGGGTCAAAAGTAGCCCAATTATGGATCAAAAATGGACCACTTTAAGGGTCAATTTGACCCAACTTTCTGGATTGTTTTGTACAAAATAAGTAAAGGACCTGACCAATATTTATGAGTTGTTTTGCACTAAAAGACCCATTTCTTGCCTCAAAGTAGAGGATCGGTCCATTACTGACCCATAGTTGGATTATTTTTGTTGTATAATTGAATACATTTTAAGTAATTAGTTAATTAATCACTGCTTAGATTTTGGCTCATACCGTAGCCCCTTTGCAATCAGAGATTTACAAAAATAAATAAATTAATTAATTCTTAAAAAGCTCCCACGCAGCTTTGTAGTGTTCCCTGAATGAGGATGCCGTAAACGAGGAAGAAAAGGCGAAGTCCTGAGGGAGGCTGACAAAAAAAAAGAAGAAAAAGTTTGTTCAAAGGGCAGCCTATGATCTAGAAATCTATTTTGAATCTATGCTATGAATCAAAGCAAAAATAAAAAGTGCTGAACAGTGAGCTGGAGGAGCAGAGGCGATCCCTCAGCTCAGATGTGCGCAGTCAGCAATTCAAGACCACAAATCAATCCATTTCTGTGAGCTTTAGTTTGCACACCCACTGTATCGTTTTCCCCATGTAAACAAAATAGAGGACAGTAAGCTACTTTATACACATTTGTATTATTATTGAATGAGTTCTTATTATAAAGTATTCATACAGACGAGGGCTTGACTCCATGCTCCTCCCACATTAGATAGCCTCAGCAACAAAGGTTTATCTTTGTAGAAACGATGCTGGTTGATTTGGGATCTCTCTCCAATAGGAGTTTGAAAAAAAGTACAAACATTGTAATTCATCCAAAATGGCTGCTTCAAACTTCCTGTTCAGTTTTGGGCTTTGAGACACAGTTAGCAATATTAGCAGCATTAGCCTAAAAGGGAAACTTCGGGTGTTAGTCAAGTCAAGAGCAGCAATACTGTAGGTAGCGCTTGGCAGACGATTAGCAGTATTAGTGGAAGTTAGTCACAGCATATTTTTGCCAAAATAAACAAATCCATAACAATACTACTCATGTCCTCTTATGCTAACATCCTAAAAATAGAAAATACATGTCAGCCGCGTGCTGCATGAATTATTGAGCGCGGTGCACTTGAGTGTCTTTACGCGTCGCTTCACTTCAGCAGCCTTATTTTATCCTTCTTCACGGTGACACAAAGCTAAACGCAGCAGTAGCACAGCAAAATATTGTTTGGCAGCAAAGTTAGCATTTGACATCTGTGAGCAGCGTAAGCAAAGGAGAATATGTTTCAGAAAAATTGTCAAACTAAATCAAACAAAATGCAAATAAAGTCAGCTGCGCTAAAATGAAATATCATGGTGTCAACATCTGGTGGCAACAGCAGCAAATATAGTGTTTAACATCTGTTAGCAACAGTTAGCCTAATTAAGCTAGCATACAACATCTGTGAGTATCAGCTGCAAAGCTAAACATCCATCAGCAGCAGTAGCAAAGTTAGCATTCAATAGCTGTTAGCTGCATCAGCAGAAAACTTCAAAATCAACAGAAGTAGAATTTACAAACAAAATGATCAAATAAAATAAAAAGTTAGCCGTGCTAACACTAAAATATACCATATAGATATCTAGATATACATGTAGAATTTAACAGAAAGTTTTGACATCTTGGGATTAGTTTCTCTTTAACAGCAGTAGCAAAGTTTTCATTGGACAGCTACTGCATTAGCGACGGTAGCAAAGTTAAATATCCAACAACAGCAGCAAAGTTAGCAAACAAAATCATAAAACACACATAAAAAGTTAGCCGCGCTGTGAGTAGAAGCATCAAATGTAAATAAATCAGCTGGATAATACAGCAGGTAAATATAATATGAAATATTACAAATAACTGAACAGTAGCATGTAACATCTGTCACAGGTGTTTTTATTGCAACACATCCATTATTACACAATCGCTATATTTTGATATTATCGAATAACTCAGTGACCCCTGCTCTAATGCACACACACACACAAGAACCCGCACGTACACATTCGCACATACACGCTCATAATTACAACACTCACACAAACACACTCGCTAATGTGTAGTACACACACGTATACGTCTACACACTCTACATATACTCATATGAATCCTCCCTGACATCGACACACTCACATGCATAACTACACACTGACATATACACAAACACACACATACATAGGTACACAGCCATACACGCATACGCATTTGTAAGGACACTACTGACTCGTGTATACGCACACACATGCACAACTCGCCATGCACACGTACACACTGACCTGACCTGCATGTTCACACACGCATACACACGCGGCCCAATGTCAGACCCAGCAGGAGGGAAAGACACACACACACATATACGCACACAGATGCAGAGCAGTGTCTTACCTTGAAGTAGACAATGAAGACACCTTCCAATCTCTCTCACACGCACACACGCACGCACACCTGTATTTGTCTCCTCCTCTTCCTCTCCCTTTCTCCCTTTGCCCTTCTCTCTCTCCTCCCTCGCTTTGTCTCTCACTGGGCCACACCCCCGACTCGTATGCTCTCCCCCCTCGCTCGCTTCCTTCCAGTTTGACGCGTACTCCTCCTCTCCTTCCTCGCTCCCATCTCCTCCGACACGCAATCCCCCCGCCCCGCCCCGTCCCAGCCTACCCGCCCCGCAGACGCATGGTTACGATGCTGACAGCCAACCGCGTGCCTGCTTTTCAATTTTTCACTCTCCGCTGCACACACACACACACACACACACACAGGCGCATGCACTCAATATGTCCTCACAAAGGCAGGTGTGCATCTCCCCAATATGTCAACGGGGTGCCACACAAACATGGAAAGACAAGAAAACACACAAACACACACAATGTCGAATGCTAGGAGCCAAATGTGGCGTTTTTCTAGTGGAGAACACAAATTAGAAAGACGAGAACACGCACACTCAAAATGTCCTCATAAAGACAAGTCTCCCCAAATACGGTGTGTCAAAGGTGTGGCACACGAGCCTAGGAAGACAAGAACACACATACATACACACACAGTCAAATGCTAGGAGCTAATTGATGGAGAGTGGTCGAAATGTCCCCAAATGTCCCCTAAATACCCGTGAAATGTCAAGAGTGGCGCAACACAAACATAGAAAGACAAGAACACACGCACACACACACACACACACGCAAATCACAGACAAAGGTCGAGTATGATTTAATGAGCAAACGAGACAGCACAGCGTGATGGCGGTTAGCACTTCTGCCTCACAATGCGAGCAATATTTGAGATATGAATGTACTTCAGCGCCCCAACACTAGATAGCGCCACTGCACTTCACAGCATCCAGCCACCATCAATTTACATCGGTTTCCTTGCAGTTGAAGGACAATATCAATTGGGGGCAGTAATGCGCCATTAAGATGGTTTGCCAATTGACCTCACGGAAGAAGAACAAGGACGGACAGACGATACATTAGTTAACATGATAGGCTAACGGATGGATAGATGTATTGGCAAGCAAATGTGTGGAACCTTGATTTAATGGACTAAATGGGAGGAAGGAGTTCCATTATTGTAAATAAATATTTTTTAAGAAAGCTCTTAGGGAAGTTTTGAAGTTGATCTAATCTTACATGCGATAATAGCACCCCCCCCCCCACCTCTGTTAAAATTGGATTCCATAGATAAGAGCATAGCAAAAAAAAAGAAAGAAACCAAACTGCTCCAAAAATACCATGTTTGTGAGACACGTACACATATGACATGACGAGAACTCGCGTCAGTTGACAACAGCCTGCTAAATATGGCCGCCATATTGGTTTGCTAGTTAGCCTGCTCTAGTCTACAGTACATCTGTGACAACCGCTTAACAGCAAGTCTTTACACTGATCAGCTTGATTAGATTGGCAGATATTTTGCATCTTTATGCAAAATCGGTGATCGGCTGTAATGTCGTGATTTGCCGATCGATTAATGCCGTCATTGATCGCATCCGCAAAATAAGACATGACAGCATTCTAGGGACATTCTGTGCTGTGAATAATTATTAATAATCGAAGATTTCTCATCAAATACAGTCAGATTTAAAAAAAGAAAGAATCCTTTTTCAATAATTATGTTTTTTTTTGGGGGGGGGGGGGGTTCTAGCTGTTTAAAAACTCCAGCTTGCCCTCCACCCTGATGAGGACGATGTGTCCTACCTGTGTAAGGGAGACCAAGATCCAGAGGAGCGCAGACAAAACGAAGGGCAAAGCTCGCAGACGCCTGAAATGCAAAACATCCCAGGAATCCCCGTTTGTACGTTTGGGTCAGTCTAGATGGCGCGTTCATAAACGTCAGCAGATATCCTTCAAGGAAATTGCCGATGTGGAGAAAGGTTCATCTTATAGGCACACCAGCTGGAGTGTCACAACATTGTGGAGCGGTCACATGTCAGTGTCTACTGGAACGCAAAGACGCCCTCTCCAAAAGCCCAGAAACCCGATGTGGGGGCGGGAATGTGTAAATTAGCCCCACTTTTAGGTCACAATCTGGTAACATTGAGAAGGGCTTGCTCACAAACACTTTTTGGGGAAATAGGTAGAGAAAAATCTTCTTCAAGAAAAATGTTAATTCAAAAATAATTTAGCTTTTTTTTTAAATATATTTTGTTGTAAAATTGTCACAATATTAAGAGAATTATTTTGTATATTATATTTAGAAATCAATTGTTTCATCATCAGAATCATCTCATTTAATCCATCTTAGAGCGCATTTACATGACTTTCTCAGGGCTGCCGTTTTGCTTAGCAACAGACTAAATCGTGGAGGATTAAAAAAATAATTTTCGGAATATATTTTTCCTTATAGAAAAATTTTTGTATTTTTTTTGAAAATAATAATTTCTAAAAACAGACTTTGTAAAAATAAATAAATAAATGACATGAATTCATATTTTTTCTCCAAGTCCTAATCTTGCAAGAACAAAAATGTATAAAAAAAAAAAAGAAGAAGAATATTACGGTAATTGATAGAAATTTTTATTTTGTGCAAAAGTCACGTTTTTGTATCATTATTTTTTTCCATCAGAATCATCTCCCAACCTGTTTAAGATGACATGGATGGATGACACGTCTGAGAGACTGTTAACAGTGCTGCTGTTTTGGTTACCAATGGAGTTTGAGCAACGGACTGTGACTCGAGGCTTAGGGACGGCTATTATTTAAAAAAAAAAAAGGGGGGGCTTTAGTAGTCCTGTTTTTTGTGATACTCCAGGTGGTATTTCCTAATTGAGGGGTACATCCTGTCCCATGTTTCCCAATCCAGGTGGTACTTCCTGTCCTGCGCGGTACTTCCTAATTCATGGGTCATTACATGTAGCAGGTGGTACATTCTGTTGGAAACGGTACCCTCTAGTCCATGTGGTGCATCATATACTAAGCCATATTCCAAATCCGGGTGCTACTCCCTGCTGTTTTATTGTATGTCCTGTTCCAGGTAGTACTGTACCTCCTAATCCTGGTGGGTCTTCATGCTCCAGGTCATAAAATCCAGGAGGTTCTTCCTGTTTAAATTTGCACCTCCAAGTCCAGATAGTCCTTTCAAATCCTGTTGTTACTTTTAGATGGAGGCAGTACGTTCTGTTACATGTAATAGTTCCTTTTCCAGATGTTATTTATACAGGCAGATGGTACTTCCTGTTTTAGGTGTCCTCCAAATCCAGTACCTTCTTCTGGCTTTTGGTGGTACTTTTTCTTCCTGGCTTTATTCTCCATCCGACATTTCTTGTTTGTGGCAGTATTTTTGACCCAAATAGAGTTTTTTAATCCAAGTGCTCCTTCTTGATCAGGTGGTACTTCGATCTGTACTTCCTGCTCCTGGTAGACATGTTCTAATGTGGTTGCTGACGTGTGAATGCGTGGCTTGGTTCTTTCTGCCGACTTCCCCTCTTCCTCTCCCTTCAGTCGCTCACCAAACCCTCTAAAACCTTAATCCAATTATCTGACGCCGCGCCTCCTTCCAGTCGACGCATTTAGATTGAGAAGGAAGGCGGTACTTCCTGTTCCAGGTGCTACTTCCTGTTTCAGTCTGTGCGTCCTAATCCGGGAAGTACTTCCTTTTTCAACTGGTACTTCCTGATCAAGGTAGTGCTTCGGGCTGTTCTTGTCAAACTGTTACTTCCTGTTACAGGCTGTAATTCCTAATCTAGGCAATACTGTACTTCTTTTTCCAAACTGCGCTCCATAATCAAGGTTATATTTCCTAATTCAGTTTGAAAAATAGTAGTAGTCCTGCTCTTTGTGGTACTTCCTTTTCTGGGCAGTAGATGGGGACGTGTGCATGCATGCGTGTGCTACATTTCCCGGGGAACAAGCTAAGGATTGTGGGTAGTAACAAGTGATTCAAGACTAAAAGCAACAATCATTTCTTCATAACTTTAATCTGAGCCTCCGCCATCATTCTCTTGATCCTCATCAGACACGAACAATTCACCGACATTCTGCATGTTTTCATTGCATCATAGTTCTTCTTGTGAACTGCTTTTAAAAGAATATAATATACTGTATTGTAGCATCCAAGGTCACGTTCGCTTCAAATCATTCACAAAAAAACTATTTACAGTACATACTGTATGATCAGGACACGCTGAGAATCTGAAAATGAAATACCATGACTGTGTGTGTGTGTGTGTGTGTGTGTGTGTGTGTGTGTGTGTGTGTGTGTGTGTGTGTGTTTTGCTGCAGCAGCAAGTACAGTGACTGTTGCCAAAAGTTGGTGTTGTAAAAGTCTCCCTTGAAAATGTAAGTGAAATAATAATCATAATAAACAGTAAAAATAAAACACTTCAAAGTTTTTTTGGGGTGGGGCGGAGCATTAATGCTCATTTAAAAATATATATATAATTTTAGCCTGAATGAGTTAGTTCCTCCTCTCACATTACGTCGCTCCTCCTCCGAAAACAAGAGCGACATAGCGAGCCAATGCTAAGGAAGTTAGCATATCTCTGTGCCACTTCACATTTGCGTTTTCCCTTTAAACTGTCTCAGCGACTTCAGCTTTACAGAGTCCACGTCATGCTATGTGACACAATAGTGCTGTTGTTAAACGTCACATCCCCTGCTCTCTACAACTGTTGTTCTTCCTTTGATACTATATCGGAAGCGGGACAATTTGCCTTTAATGCCCATTTCGATGAGGGTTTACGCAGAACCTAGCGAGGCAGAATATTGCCACAATTTCACACAGCAGTATGGAATAAGACTGTGACAATATTAAGCGGCTGTAATCACTTCGGAATATACTGTAAGTTGTCCATGGCTTTAATTGATAGCATACAAATCAATACACTAAATAAAAGTATTGGCAACCAATCAGTGAGGCTGTGACTGCGTTACCGTGATCAATCAATGATCAATGCTAATAATCCTTGAGTGTTTTATTTTTACTATCATTGTCAAGCTAGCTACCTCGCTAGCGTGTGTTAGCACCTGACGACCTTTTGTTGACCACATGCAACATAAGTCTATTTTGGCGAGCGAGCGACAATGTTGGCGTGCCAACTTAAGAAGCTCAAAGTCATTATTGCGGCCGACGTTGGAGCAAGTTTGCTGTGTTTGGCTTGAACTCACTTTGCTAATGGGGCATTGGCTTAGTGAGATTGTCGCATATTTTCAGCAACATGCATCCGAAGAGAAACCACACAATAAATATGTAGCGATATCAGCAAAGAGTGCAAATTTTGCTCAAAACATTAACATTATACATTTAAAATAAGATGTGGGGATTTATATGAATAGAAAGTTTCCTTATTGGAATACTATTCTATGCTATACAATTATACTATTATTTAATATTTAAAGCGAATAATAATAATAATAATAATATTGACAATGCGACAATTGTATTCAATTCTGTCATTACCCTGATTGTCACTATCTTATTCAGGCAATGTTTATGCGAAATCATTTGATTTAAAATTGACTAATATATTAGAATAGTTTTCCTTACAAGAGGAAACACTAATATTAGTGTGGTAGTTGCAGCATGTTGTCATTTGGCTGAAGTGCAATAAGAGTAGAAATGTCACATTTTAGACAAAATTATTAGAATGACACATCATATTTTTGTTCATATTCATTTGGAACTAAATATTAGCAACAAAACTAGGTAGAGGTAACATATTCAGAAAAGCCACAAAGCTGACATTTTGCTTTAGATTATATTGTGTAAGAATTTTTGACCACACAGCCGAACTCATCTATGACACAAACTCTAAAACAAAACAAAACAAAAAACTTCAAGTGTAATTGGGCAGCTTGGCGATGAAGTGCTGCCTCCACCAGGGAAAATACAAAGGATGCTTTTACGTCTGCTTCCTCTTCAGACTCTTGTGCTAGCCTTTGCTATGTCACTAGCCCCGAGCTCCGACCCTGGTCGTCATGGAAACTAATTATCATCAGCATTTGCCCAGCAAATGACGGACTGTCCCCCAAAACAGAGTGATTGCAAGCTGATGTTTAGTGGATATTTAGAGCGGTTTTATTCTTAATCCTAATAAAGAAGTACATTTTAAAGAACAGTGGCTTGTCAAAAATCATGTGCTGTATCTTCATAGACAGACACACGCACATGCGCTCAGCCTAAATGCTAGCGTATCTTGATTTTCACGCCAGGGAACGTCTAGCTTACGTGTTTGGGAATTTGGCAGACCGTGCTTCAACGGTCAATTTGGTGACTCGACCTTCGCCCAACTCAGAGCAGGTCTAAGTTGTGGCGGATTTGATCGAGGTGCAAGCAGACAAATTCTGAGCTCTTCGGATTTGTGTGGTGGATGACAATACCATGATTTACGCTGGGCAGGAAAACAGTGACCCATATGGTTACCAATATCACTCTGTTATGGATTGAGGTTCCGTTAATCATATCAAAAGACATTTACTCGTTGCTGTTGCTGATATGTTGTTGTGGTTAGCATGTTAGCATTTACGCTTTGGATGGCAGCCTGATGGATGTTGATGAGAACACGCACATGCACACACACACACGTATCACTTTAAATCAGAACAAACTTTTGCTCAAAGGACACAATTTACAGAACAGAGATTTATACATACATACATTTATACACATATATACACATACTGTATATACATATATACATGTACATACATATATACATATACATATACATATATACGTATATTATATATACACATATACTGTATACATATATATCAGTTTATTTGGATACTAAATAATGTTTACATTTAACTTATAATAATCTAATATTAATAAATCTTTAAATGAAATATAAAATGCTTAGTTTATGTACAATTGCTTATTTTGCGATGCTTTAACACATGATTTACAATTGAAAAAGCTAAGTAATTATATGAAATAATTTTAATGAACCAATGTTGGGATAAAAATTGAATTACATAAATGCAACAAATATTACAGGACTTTTGAATACTGCTTAGTGGGCCGGATTAAAGAATGTAGGCCGCATGTGGTCCACGCCTTTGCTTTAAATGCACCAAAAGCTAAATTAAGCAAAGTATGCCCATGTCTTGTTTTTTGTTTTCTTTTTGACCTATCGTTAATACAACCATTACTATTTCTACTAATGATATATATTTTTTCAATTATTACAATGCAATGATGCATTGTGGCTAATAATAAAACTCATTTCGCTAGCATCAACAATGAGCGAGCAGTCCACGGAATTAGCATTTCACCGAACGTAGCATTCTAAGGCCTCTGTCGTGTTTGTTTCATTTGAGCCGCACCCTAACAGAACTACTTATGTCCCATTTATGTCACGGTTGTTATCTTTTGTCATATATCATGTCACGTACCATGTGCCACTTGCGATGGCATCAACGTGGTGACTGTTCTGGACTGTTGACCCCAAGTATTTAAAGTCCTACTCCCTCTCTCTCTCTCTCATTCATGCATATATTGTCTTCCTTAGGCTAATCTTAATTCCTCTCCCTTCAGCCGCATGTCTCCAACTTTCTAATTGTTTCTCCACTCGCTCTTTCCATCTATCCAGCGCATCAATTTGCACCAGGCAACACATTTCCATCTCTAGCCTTAATCTGTTTTTTAGATATTTGGCTCCTTTCGTACTCTTCAACCTGGCATACATGTCCTACTAAATCCACTTTTTCCTTGCTAATCTCTTGTTAAAAGTTCCACCACCAAGTCTTCTACCCTTACATATCAATTACAAGATTGCTGCTTCCTACTCATTTGCGGGTGGGGTTCCTTGAGACTTTTACGTCCACCCAATTTCGAGTTGATCTGTGAAACTGGTGTTAGGTGCTATTTTTTTCTAACTCAGCAGGGGGCGCGACTGAGTTCAGTTGGCGACCACTAAAATACACCACTTTTCACCAGGATACACACACTTGTTAAATTGGGGCATTTTCAAGCATGTTGAGGCCCCCAAAAAGGCTGTTCAATGAAACACAAGAAACAATATGATTCTAAGAAGGCCTTCAAACTACCCTATGTATAAATAATAATCATTGTCACCTATTTTTTTAGCCTTGACAGTTTTGTGTTTTCATTGAGAAAAGTTGTGATCCAAATCATTATGCTGTTGGGATACCAAGCGCAGTGGTAGGGTCCCAAAAGGGCGGAGCTAGACACCGCGTCCACATAAAACCTCGTTGTCTTGTTAAGATGTCCTCCATTGTGTGTCCGACTCCTACTATGTCAACTTGCTCTTCTTTGGTAAACACATTGTGTGGCCACAACGTACATTGCTGGTGGCACCTACACGTGACAGGATTTACACTCTTTTACATAAGATTTTAAAAGATTTAAAAGATCTTAAAAAGGGGATATATTGACTTTTTAGGGTTCGTATATAATAAAGTCGAACCGATAAGCGTGATGTCGATTGATCAGCCATCACGTGTTATCAGAGCTGCAGTGTTAGCTAACGTGGTTACCAGCTTTAGCTTCTGATAGAAATGTTATGTTTGCTTAATTGTCGACATGGTTGCTGGTGGGCTAAAATTATAATTCCACAGCTTGGTGGTGAAATGATGCATTTATGAGGGATACTTGACGGTTTTGGGAGAATAGCACTGGCTTTCTTATTCACAACACTTGACTGCGCTGTAAAATTGATGAGAGTGGGTAGCGCTGGGCTGTTACGATACAAGTAAAATAATTTCACTGTGTTAAGAAATATCCAGTAGAAATATGTCTATCGTTCTTGATCTTTGGAGTATTTTGACAAAAGCGTGCCACCGACATGTTAAAACGTATGGAAAGTGTTTTAAATTGTAAAAAAAAAAAACAATGCACAGTATGTCACCTTTAAACTTGATTTTGATTTCACACTTTCTTCTAAACGTCTTGCCTCGCTAGGTGCTGCCGTTTTGGTTAGCAATGGAGTTCAACAGGGCTTAGCAGTAAAATCCTGTCAACAAAATGAGCTATGAAAATTATGCTTACTACATGTTCTTTTTGGGATTCCCAGATGGGAGCAAGAAGAGTCTTTCTGAAGGATGTGTTTATTTGTCTTGAGTGGCTGATGGTCTGTTTCAGGGACGCTCACGGGTAGAGGTATACACACATTTTACCTTTTGAAACTCTTTAGTTAGGCTTTTTTTCCCCCAACCACACATGATCCATTTTAGCGGTCCAAACAATGTGCCAAATCCAGTCCGATAGTGATCGTTCGTTCTCAACCTGAGGCCACTTTTGGTTAAGTGTCAACACAGAGGCATGCAACAGCACTCCTCTATTGTGAAAGATGTTTGGATCGTTGAGAATTGATCAATGCTTTGTTCAAACCATCATTTGTACTGTGTTTAAACTCGTGGTGGCAATTTGGGCTTTCATTCCACTTTAACATGAAATTGCCACAATGTAAGGGGAGGATGAGCATGGAGAGCATGAAGTGTGTCGATAAGCCATTGTTTGGACCAACAAAATGTTTCTTCTGAATTCTTCTTGGAAATCACAAGACCGCATATTCATGATCAAATCAAAAGTCATGTACACATGTTTGGCTCCAAACAAGAAAAAGTCACATAAAGTCAATGTTGTTGTTTTCTAAGGAAGCAGCTAGGAGAACCCTTTGCCGCAATTGAGCCGAGCAGTGCTTGTTCGTTTACGTCCGGCTAGCAAGCGCGCTAGTAGCAGTTCGGTGTCCTTTGGAGTTTGGAGCGGCTGGCGCTTGTCTGCGATGTTTTGTGCACAAGAGAGCTATTGGCTTGCTGCTAGCTTGCCATTAGCTCGTAGCAGCGCTGCGAGAATCCACGGAATGCGAGCGGGACGGACCCCGCAGCACTGCTTAGAAAGCATCCCGTCCGGAATATGATGTTCTTCGATGGGAAAACTGCTCATGGCTTTGAGAACAAAAAGAAGCTGAGCAGCCGAGTTGTTGTCTTCTCCGTCGGGGAAGCTCCACTTTCCCGCTTTCATCGCTTCTATATTTAGAATTCGTGATTGGCTTAACGCCATCTTCCGTCAGTTAAGTTGGGCAGCGGGGCGGAGACGGGGGTCGGGAGTTGTATGGGGGTTGGCGTTGAGGGCTGATGGTCGCCCCTGGTTACCTAGAGGAGGGGCTACTGCACTCGGAGGCGGGGCAACAGAACTGATGGGCGATGTCATCATCTTCCTCCTCTCTGAGAGACAAACAGATGGACGGACGGACAGAAAGACAGACGGCAGCAGAAAAGCAAGGAAGAAAGAAAAGGGAGAAAGAGAAACAAAACAAAATAGATGAAAAGAAGGATAAAAAGAGAAACAGATACAAATGAAGAAAAAGATAAAAACAGACAGACAGAAAGAAAATTAAGAAAGAACACATAAAAATAAAAAGTAATTAGAAGAGAAAAGAAAAAGATTAAACAAAAAGAGAGAGAGTGAAGAAGTAGAGGCAAAGAAAAACATGAAAAAGAGGAACAAAAAGGGAACCAGAAATGAAAAAGAAAAGGGAGAAAAAGGCAAAAGACAGACCAACATAAAATAAAGAGCAAATAGAAAACAAAAAGGTGAAGCAAAAATAGAGGAAGGAATCAAAAAAAAAAGGAAGCATTATGAAAAAGGTAGACAGACATAAAAAAAAGGAATGAGAATGAGAAAAAGAAAAGAGGAAGGGAGGAAAGAAAGAAAGAAACAAAGAAAGAGAAAAGAAAGAAAGAGGGAAGAAAGAAAGAAACAGAAATCAGAAAGGACACAAAATATAAAAAATGTAATCCAAGGAAAAGAATGGAGTGAAAAACAAAGGAAAGAAAAAAGCAATAGAAGGAAAAAAGGGAAGGAAAAGGGGAATAGAGTAAAAAAAGCAATAGAAGGAAAAAAGGGAAGGAAAAGGGGAATAGAGTAGCGAATAAAGAACAAAAAAATACAACAAAGAAATGAAAAAATGGCAAAAAACAGAAACAATTATGAGAAAGAGGGAAATGAATGAAAGCCAAAAAAGAAAAGGAAAAGAAACAGAAATGAAAGAGAAAGAAAAAGAACCACAATCAAAATAGAGAGACCATGGGAAAAAAGTGAAGGTAAAGAAAGCAAGCAAGAAAAAGGAAAGAAAAGGAAATGTCAGTGAGGACGCACAAAGGAAGACAAGGATGTTAAGTGTGGGTCATGGGCGGGTGCATGGGGGGGATTTGAAGGGGGGGGGGATCAATCATAAGACTAAAGTATGATTTGAGACAAAAGTTTAGTTTGATATCTATTACGAGGGTATGTGGAGAAAGGTCAACCAGGCCAACAGGATGTTAAATGCTAAAACTAAACTTAGCAGGAAAGTCTGTTAAGTTTAGCTTTAGCATTTAGCATTGGGTCATCACCTTCAGTCGGCAGGTGGTTGAGCTATGTCATTTTTAGCTTTATTAGCATGCTACGAGAATAGCTGGATGGCAAACTCATTCAATGTAGACGCCACTGTTTTGTTTAGCTGGAAAAGAACATCTCGAATATCAATGTATGAAAAATGCAACCGCGGGTTTTTTCTCTCCTTTTTAATTTTTTTTAAATGCCAAAGTATAACAATAAATGTAGTTTTTAATGTTTTAACAAGATGAATGAATTAAAAATAATTAATGCATATTTTGTTTGATCAATTACTTGATTTTAATTACACTGTAATTAAATTTAAGATAATTTCTTGGAATTATTAAATCACTTTATAAATTGTTTCATGAGATAAATAAATACAAACTCACATTTGCATTTAGCCATGTCAGGACTCTTTATAGTAACTTAAGTGCTCGATGGGCCGTATTAAAGAATGGAGCAGGCTATCCTTTGCCCACCCCTGTCGACTAAAATGCTCAAAGACGAGGACTTTCAGACTAGCGCTTAAAATCACACCTCCCACCCTCTCTTGGTGTTTGGTCTGTACTGGGAAGGAGTGGGTGCCACCCGGGGGATGAGGGAGGATTTGGAGGGGGGTTGACTGTGGCCCTTACCTTGCCTGCTCGTGGTGCTTGTTGGCGGGGGGCAGGGCGCAGGGAGGCTTGGGCAGGCGGAGGCGCGCGGGGCAGCAGTACTGATGGTAGGAGGCGTGGCTGTTAGGAGGGAGGCTGGACGAGTAGAGAGAGGAGGAGGAGGAGGCGGAGGAGGAAGGTGTGGTGATGCTGGACGGACGACAAGAGGAGGCGGGGGCGCTAGAGAGACAGGAAGTGAGGGAAGAAGAGAGAGCGAGCCAGAGGAGAGAAAAGAAGGGAAAATAAAGTCAAGAGAGGAACAAACACAGAAAGGTAGACGACAACACACAAGCACACAAACAAACACCATTAGCACGGTCAGAGCTTAGCACAGCTATATTGCAATAATTAGTCATGTTAAAAGCAAGAAAGCACACCTACGTCAACATTAGCTTAGCACACACTCAATAGCAGAAGCGTAGCCATCGGCGCACGGTCTTGAGTTAGCTGTGTGTAACTGTGTTCGCAATTAGTAGCACAACGTGGTTCGCTGTGTGTATGAAAGAACAAGCAGACAGCTCATGGTTAGCACACAGTCAACCTAGTTAGTACTAGTTAGCCGTTGGCATCACAGAGCTACGTGTACAGTGAGAGGGAGGATGATGCACAAACATACATACAGTAGGTTGGGTTGTTTACTAGAAGTGGAGGACTGGAGTCAAATGACTTGCCTCCAGTTAGGCTAAAGTTGTCAGTTTAGGACTTAAGGGACTCGCTTGGTTAAAAAAACTAAACAAAACAAAAAACAAAACTCCACTTGACTTTGTTTTCATGAAGGCTCCACTTGACTTGAACTACATGATCTGTTGAGTCTCACAATCGGAAGTCAGCATTTTCAGTTGCCATTTGCTTTTGAAATTTTGTATTTGACATATTTTTTGGTGTGCAGTGGACGCAAACCTGGCAACCCGCAAGTATGCTATGTAGCGTAGTACAGAAGCCACCTCATGAAGGGAACGCTGGAGATTTGTACATTTGGATTCAAGGATTATGTTTGTAATCTAAAGCAGGAAAAATTAGACAACGAAAACAGGCCGGCCAATCAAATTCGTCTATTCGTGAGCAACGTCACTCTCCGCAAGTCGTTTCAACAGCGGCGAGCTTACTGATTTATAACGCTGCTCGAAAATCAAAACTCATGACACCATGGATCTTCAAGTTTTCCCCCTAACAATGACATAAGTCATTCACTACTGTAATAATAATAATAATAATAATGCATTGGATTTATATAGCGCTTTTCTAGACACTCAAAGACGCTTTACAATGGAATGGATACATTATTCATGCATTCACACAATCACACTGTGGCGGCGGTAAGATACTTAAATAGCCACAGCTGCCCTGGGGCAGGCTGACGGAAGCTTGGCCGCCAGTGTGCGCCTACGGCCCCTCCGACCACCACCAAACATTCACATCTTCCATACACCCGTGTGAGTAGCACTGGAGGTTATGTGTGTGAAGTGCCTTGCCCAAGGACACATGACGGGGAGAGAGCGGAGATCAAACAGCCGACCTTCTGCTTACTGAACGACCGTCTCTACACCCTGAGCCACGGCCGCGAAAAAAAAAGAAAGAGACTTCAACGAGTCGTTTTTCTGACGTCACGTCCGCTCTTCACTCATTGGTTCATGTTAGCTCAGGTTTGCCCCGCCTTGGGCGGCAAAGAGTGAGTCTGGATTTCCAGTCTATGAAAAAATAGCATGCAAGCTTTGCAACTAAAAGATAAGAAACACGAAAATTATAACATCTAAGCTCATCTGTTACAAAAAAAAAAAAAACCTACAAAGACAGGTTAGCTAAATTTTGCTAACCACTGCTTACGTTGCTTACGTCACAAATCAAAATGGCGGTCAACTCAGTCGAATTAAACTCTCCGCTCATTGAAAAGCATTGAACTTTAGTTGATTGTAATTTGATTTGTGAGCCTTATTTTGATTTCAAAATGTGATGAAATGATTGAAATGTCGTTTGACTACTATAACAAACTGCCTGGTTTGTATGCTAGCTATAGGCAAAAGCAAAAAAATATGCAGTTTGTTTCCAACGTTTGAAGAAGTATTTGTATTGTGTTGCATTGCGGAAACAACACAAATGCCCGGATGTTCGGAATTGTCACTTGCTGGTCAATCACAAGCTGGTCAATCACAAGCTTCATGCATGGATTTAATAGATGAGATAATAAAGTAGTAGACAATGCGGAGACTGGTTTAGGACCATTCAAAATAAGATTGTGAATGTGTTAGTATAGCTAACTAACAAAAGTACAGCGTAGCTAATCATCGTTATCATCCTGGACCGGTACCGTACATGTATTTAAATTAGCTGGCAAAAATGAAGAAGACTGATTGACAACATAAAGAGTCAGAAGGCGAACTGCACTTCCAGAAAGGAGGCCAGTCGTGTTGTCACGGGCAACCATGGAAAATCAAAAAACATGTTGTCACGGTAACAAGGTCTGCGTGTGCGTTACAGCCGACTCTCACTGCTGCTGTTTGACTTTGCGAACGCCTCTAAAGTCGCACAAAAGCCAACAACAACATGAAAAAAAAAAAAGATTTTCAAAACAATCCAATCAAACCAAGAGTGACGGAGGAAAATATTTTATTCATAGTAATTAAAACATTAAAACATGCCATTTACAATCAAACAATGATGGAATCCCAGCTATTTCAGCTGAGAGTTGCAACGGTCAATGAGGAATTTCAACAGCAGATTTTAATGGATTCGTACAGGAGGATGTCATCGACAGGCAGCAATTTTAAAAAAGAAGAAAAAGAAAAAAATCCAACAGGTTTCAATTACTATGAATACAATATTTTTCTTCCATCACTCTTGGTTTGATTGGATTGTTCAAAAGTTCCTGTTTTTTTGTGTCACCTTGTATCTTAATGGGGACATCTCATTGACATAATGCAGTTCCTAGCCCTTTAGCCTAACCTTAATCATCACAATTGATTGCCTAACCCCAACCAAGACAAATCGGTCCCCACAATGGTAGTTGTAGGGGGGGTCATAATGTGGCAGAGATGAAGGCACACACACACACACACGCTTGTTTTACTATCTTTGTGGAGCCATCTCATTGACATAATGCAATTCCTAGCCCCTTCCCCTAACCCCAACCATCAAAAATGATTGCCTACCCCTATTCCTTACCCTAACCTCAACCATAACCCAATTCAAACCTAAACTCTAAAACCAAGTCTTGACCCTCAAAAAGAGGTTGTGGGGCCCAGCAAAATAACCCCACATGGACGGGTGGGCCCCACAACTCTGTGAAATCCCGAAATGTTAGCCCCACTATGTAACAAAAACAAGCACCCCCCCCCCCACACACACACACACATACTTGTACTTATATAATTGTAAGGACATCCATATACATAATGCATTTAGTCATTTACCCTAACCTCAACCATAACCTAATTCAAACCTAAACTCTAAAACCAAGTCTTGACCCTCAAAAAGAGGTCTTGTGATGTCCTCACTTCACAAAAATGTCCTCAATCTGTTGGTTAAAGACGTATTTTGGTCCTCACAATGTAGTATGTACAAGTACACACGCACACAAACACACACTGGGACCCCAGGGTGCCGTCTTGCTGCTTACCTCGGAGAGGTCATCCATCACATCGCTATTCATATTGGCTAGCCTAGTTTCCACGGCAGCTTGCACACGAGCGCACACTTGTACCCACGCACAAATGCAAGTCTCACAAAAGCAAACAACAACACACGCAAAAGTTTCAAATGACATGATGAATGGCATCACGCCAAACTCGTGTGAGGAGACATTTTTTCCAGACTATAAATCATCATTTAGGATTTGCTGTGGAACCTTTCCCCAGTAAATCTAACGAAGAGCAGTACCTTATTGTACCAATACCTTGGTTAGATTTTTGTGTGTGTGTCTTATAGGGGAAGTCAAGTCAAAAAATGTCAGGACCATCGTGGCTCACTTGTTTTCGGGGTTTGGTCATGTGACGTTTGCAAGTGGCAAAGTGGCCCCCCTCCTGAGATGGCTAAACACGGGTGGATTTTGATGCTTAATTCATTTTTATTCATTCCAATACCACGCTTAACTCATTTGCTCCCCAAAACGTATAAAAACGTTCTAAAAACCTATTTATACGTTTTTTTTTTTTTTTTACGCTAGAGCATACAGAAGGCAGCTTCTGACCTGAAAGGGTTGCTTAAAGCAACGGTTACTTATTACAAAAAATGGCCAGCAGGTGGCAGCAGAGTATAAGAGATCAGCCAGGGCCATGATGCAAAAAGCTCTTTCCCCACTGTTTAAAAAAAAAAATCTGATTTGTGAATATTGATGAAACTTGGCTATACATGGAGTCCTCGAGTTAAGTCGTATGCGATTTATGTCATTTAGACTTTACGGCGCCCGTGCCTCGTCCGTAGCACCTTCGTTTTCATTAATTTCCCACAGTAATCGCGCCATTTTATAGTTATTTAAAGTTGTGTTGTTGTTACCTCCAGCAACGGACGTCATCGAGCAGGCCGGCTCGCCAACAGGCGCGTCATATTTCCATGTTTACGTTTGAATTCGCTCCACTCTGCCGTCCGTCAGCAATGAATGTCCGTGCGGAAACACGAAATATTGGTGATACAAATATCGACTTTAACAGTGAAATTCGACTTAAGTTAAAATTTGGGTTACATCGCCAGCTTAGGAACGTAACTCGGACGTAACTCAAGGGCTCCCTGTATTCTAATGCTAATTGCTGCAAAACGGAAAGAGATAGTAATATATATTTTTTTCCTGATGAAAGAAGAGACTCTAATCTTTCTTTTGGTAGGTTCCATGTTTTTAGAGCAATATAACACAATATTCTGTGGGCCTTGCAAAATCAGTCAAAATCCAATAAAACAGCCGGGAGCGAAGGGGGTTGCTTCAGTGAAAATGTCTGCACATAGAAAACCTGATTTTAATGATTATTTTGGACTTGTCTTCCTCTGACAAAGTGCAAACATTTGCGAGCACACATTAGACCTTGCCACTAGATGGCAGCAAACGTCACAAAATATGTCACCATCCATTCATAATATTGGTTTCCTTGCAGTGGAAGGACATGAGTTGGTGGCAGTAATGCACAATTATTTTTGGTTTGCCAATTGACAATAAATACCACTGAAGAAGAGCAAGGAAGGCCAATACATTAGGTGCAGTCGTTGAGTGCAGTTTTTCTCATTAAAAAAGGGTGTTTTTTGGGGGTAGAATGGGTTAATCATATTTCCATTTATTTCATGATGATGATTTGAGATACGGGTGTGGCCACTGTACGAATTAAACTTGCATCCCAATTTTTTGTGGGTAAGCCAACTTCTGTGGAAAACGATTTAGAAATACATATCTTTCCATGCGTTCCTAATGAACGGCAATTATATGTTGATTTTCACTATTGGCAGGCTGGCCTAGTCCCTATCCCCCGCGAATAGTGGGCGTACTAACTACACAATAATTATTTTTGCGGACCCCCAATTTAAGGCTTGCTGACGCCCCTAGTTAAAGAATCACTGACTTAGGACATTTGATCTATAAATAGACATACCTCCTAAATAGACACGGTTACACAAGGTTATGTGTGTGTGTTAACAAATTAATTGCAGTACCAAGAATGGCCACCAGGAAGCTTTCCTCAGAATGCACATTAGCGAGTAGAAGCGCTAGTTGGCAGGCTGGCGGCCATGTACACGCTCACGCTGATCTGCATGAGCCTGCTGGACTGTTTCCATGACAACCCCCTCCCATCAGCACCAGCCGCCTTTGTGTCTCATTTGAATGCGGCCTAATAGAAGACACAGTGTGCGTGTATGTGGAGGTGGCGTATGAAGAGATGTGCACTTGTGTTGTATTTGGAATGAGGCTGCAAACATGAGCACAGAGAGAAAGAAAAGACAGAGCAGACCTCCACCAAGGCTCATCAACTGTGAGATTGTTGCCTTAAAGGGGACGCATTATGGAAAATTGACTTTTTAGTGTTTGCATGCAGTTGTGTCTCCAGAATACGTGCGCACCAAGTGCAAAATAAATTAGTGCCCATATGCCACGAAAATGCGCCACGAAAATGCGCCACAAAAATGCTTTTATTGTCTTGAGCCCAGCGGGGCAGAAGAAGTTGGCAAATTGCTGGGTTCACCATTGACTGGACTCACCATTGCCCTTTGCACTTTCGTCTTTGCCAATTGACGTCATACATCGGCTTTTGCAGTTGATTTTAAATGCGTTTATGGTCATCAAAGACAAGCGCTTTCCAGTATAATACTTGTCAAGGTGAATAACCACTTAGGAAGTCCACAAAAGGGCTAACCTAGGACAGGGTTTGGATTCAGGCCATCACACTGCGTTGCATCACGGCTGTAGAATGGTGCCTTGAGATATGAGTTTAATTCATTTCGAGACCATGCTCCTAACACGTTCATATTTCAAATCACCTTTCTCCATCGAAATGAATGGAAATGCCATTAAACCGTTCCAGCCTCCCCAGTAGGAAAACAGCAAAAATGTTTCTGTGTTTTCCAATAAGATTAATATGTTACTTTATAACATACGGTAATGAGACATTTAAATAGAATGTAAATAAAGTCAACAGTTTTGCCACATTTTTTGCTTCACCTCAGTGGACATTGTGCTCCTTCTAGTGTGCACGCCTTGGCCACCTGAGGCCAGTATTTTGTTTTTTTATATTTACATTTCATACTGTATTTTTTTCATTTAAAATATTTGGTACAAATAAAGTTCCAGACATTTGGATAAATTTAATGATGACAATAAAATAGCTTATAAAAGATAAATGTATGTGCTGATATGGAGCTATTTTCCACACTTTCCTTTATTATAACCAAAACCACCTAAGTTTGTACATCTGGCAAAAATGGAGTTTTGAATTATGCTCAACAGAGCGGCATCTACAAAATAAGTTAGGTCAAATAAAGCAAACGCACAAAACATGACCTGAAACGTGATTGGAGAAACATGACCAAAAAATTTATGACTGGCAACATGAGCTCTCTTCGCGGACGACGACAGAAAGTCATCTGAATGAGTCACGGCCGCATTTCAGCCGCCTGGGAGAAGCCAGCCACGCTTGTCAGCATTTAGCGAGCCTCGCGCACGCTTAGCGCACGTTGACGAGCGCGCTCCTTGCGGCGGGCTGTCCGCAGTTGCCTAGCAACAGCATGCGCCATGACCAGTGCTTAGTGTCAGACGCTACAAGGAAGGAGGCGCCGGCGATTCGCACGGGACAACGTTCACTTCCTGATGGGGCGCTCCGAAAAATCGCGTTGCCAGGCAACTAAGCGAGTGGTGACGACTGCGGCCGATGACAGTCGACGACTGCGCTCATCTGCGCGGCATCGTGTACGAGTTTTCCCGACAATCAACTGCTCATGTCAGTGATTCCTGTAACACATTCGTGTGACGTGAGCGATCACCACACCCGATGCTAGCCGACCCGAACGTGTGTACAACCACAGCTTTTGAATTAAGAAAATGAAATGAAAACACGACCATGCTGTCTTGGCTCAAAGCTTAATAAAGGACCACGGTCAGACTCAGAAGTGGATTCGCAGGCAGACACGGCACGGACGTAAAAATTATCTGGACTGCTCATGCCGAAGCGAGAAGTGAAGCCTGTGGCGGCCATCTTGCATTGCCACTCGCTTAGGGCAAGTTTGTTCTTTACTAGGCTGACATTACCCCAAAAAGGGATTCATGTAGTAAAACACTCACGAATGAGTGTTTTGAGCGAAAAAATAACATTTCTCAAGTAACAACCTACTTCCTAAGCATGAGTTTGATGATGACACAGGACGGTACGTTAATCTTGCAAGTGAAGAGCAATCAGCTAAGTGTAACGTTAGCGCTTCTAATTCACTTGTTGTCAACAATAATTGCACAACAGGCTGCTGGTCAAACGTCGAATTAGGGGAGTACCGGCACTTAAAATGGAATAATCTCTATTTTTTCCTAAAGGCAATGTAAAGGTTTGCAGTTTACAGCATATTGCCGGAATCAGGTTTGGGATCATAGTTTGTGATACAGTATATTTATGATTTACATTATTAATACACTACAGGCAGTTATAAAGGAATTTAGGGGGTGTCAAGTACCCCCATATTTTTTGTGTCTTCAAATAATATTTATTGTTCATCTGTCTATGTAAATGATGTATTGCGACAGGCAGAACAATTTTCTTCCACTTATTAGCAAGAGGAACAATTAACCTGTGAATCAACTTGTTTTCATTTATATAACTTATTTGCTCCCAAAAAACATGTTTTTATACGTTAAATTTTTTTACACTATTTTAATATTGTCATGGTCCCTAAAACATATTTTTACATTTATGTTTTTATATGCTAGAGTATACAGAAGGCTTTGATGTAGCCTCTGACCTGAAAAGGTTACTTATAGCAATGGTAGGTATTACAAAAAAACGGCCAGCAGGTGGCAAAAGAGTATAAGAGATCAACCAAGGCCATCTTGCAACAACCTCTTTTCCCCAGTGTTTTCAACAGGTTTGCGAATAATGATGAAACTTAGCTTTATTCTAATTGCTGCAAAACGGAAACAGATACTTTTTTTTCCTGTTGAAAGAAGAGACGCTAATCTTTTTTTTTGGTAGGTTCCATGTTTTTTTTAGCAATAGAACACAATATTATGTGGGCCTCAAAATCTAGTAAAACAGCTAAAACAGGGGGTTGCTTCAGGGAAAATGGCTGGGAGTGAATGAGTTTTATTAACAACTTTGCGTTCAACAGGCCCAGATGTCTCAGTATTTAGGTATATATGCTTTTTGTGATATAGGCTGGTGCCATGAGCCTTGTCTAATGTAAAATACAATTTGCTTTGGCTCAATAAAGGTTGGGAAGCAGTAGTCGGTCTCTCACTCCACCCCATTCCCACGTCCATTCCAAAATAGGAATAATCAACAACAATATCCGCATGGTGCTGGAAGGAGCAGCACTCCTGCTGTGATTGACGGCAACACACTAAAGCCCTTTTCACACTGCACTTGGTCAGTGTGAAACAGTTGCGAGACAACGTGAAATGACCTGTTGCCAGGGTGCTCATATTTGAAGTTGTTGATGTAGAAGCCCACCAAAAGTCAAAACGGAAACGTTGCTGCTGGTTAGACCACAGCTCGACAAGATGCACCTTTTGTTGTTGCGCAATAGCGCCATGACATTTTAAGGAGGAGGAGGATACGAGCAGCAGAAAAAAAAAATAGCTCGGCGGGAACTTGGACAGTTTGATTATGCCGTTACTTCTAAATAAGTCCGCCAGAGTAACACTAAATCCCTACGCCATCTCCACTCCTATTGGAGGCGCTTGACTGGGGTCACGACACCGACGCTCTCGAATGGAACATTTTCCAATTCAAGGCGCCTTGCCGCCATTGAAGAAGTCCGCTTGCCGGGACGCCCAGCAATGCTACGCTCCGTGGTCCCCGCCCCTCGCCACATACACAATGAATAGGTTTAACGACAGCAGCTCCACCTTCCTAAATGCAGTGGGAAAAGGGCTTAGGCCTAAACATTTTCTATATGTGTTTGACAAAAGGATGCGTTCTGTGCCAACTTAGCATGTTAACATAGCACCTGCAAAAGAGAAGTTACCGAGTTGCCATCACAGTCCAAAGTAGCACGAGTCAACATGGAGGACCTCTTAAGTAAACTCAAGGTTGAACAAAGAATAGAATTTGACTAAGAAATATAAATTGTAAGGTGGTACTTAATAGCAATAAAGGGGACATATGATGTAAAAGTGACTTTTTAATGTCTTGTTTCATTCTCTGGAATGTCTGCTCACAAGTCAATCGAGGCTAATTTAAGCTCCGCCCTTAGTTGTCACATGATCATTTCAGAGAGTAGAAAAATGGGGGCCAGCATGGTAGCACGTCTGCCTTGTGGTTCTGAGCTGGAGGGCTCTTGCGTTCTCCCCATGCTTGTACATTGTCCATCAATGTGAGTGTCAGCGTGAATGGCAGTTTGTCTACCCTGCAATTGGCAATGCGACCAGTCCATGATAGCTAGGACAGGCTACAGCTCAATCACGACTCTAATGAAGATAGGATTTTGCAAAGACCTGAATGGATGGATGGAAAACTAGATGGTGGGAATGTGCTGAAACGCTTGATCCCTTGATGGATATTGAGGAAAGCGAGTATTATATTGGCACCTGGGGACTGTTTCAAGTTGTGAAAAAAGATTGAACACCTTTCACGTTCTCTTAACCCGAAATGAACTCATTTGCGTGTGTATTCTCGTGCGACTGTGCCGTGCGCATCTCTGGAAAAGTGAAGCAGTAACTTACGCTTTGTGGTGGTGCAGCGTGTGGGCGTGGTGGTTGTTGGCGGCGTTGCTCTTGTGCAGGCGCTCCAGGCGCTCCTTCTCCTTCTCCACAAAGTTGGTGTTGGTTCCAGTGCTGGTAGACGCCGTCCGGCTCAGACGGCCGTGCCCCCGGGGCTGCTCCCGGGGTGGAATGGGAGGTGGCGGCGGGGGAGGAGCCGGCGCAGGGACCTGCAAGACGGGGCCGGCGGCAGGAACGTGGGCCGCCGAGGTGCTGTTGTAGTGGTGGTGATGCTGGTGGTTGTGGCTGGCGTTGAGCGGGATGGAGGCGGGAGGCTTGTTGTGGTGGTGGTGGTGGTGGTGGTGGTTCTTGGTGGAAACGGAGGAGAAGTGAGTGGGAGGCGGCGGTGGCGGGGGAGGAGGAAGACGAGGCTCCGGAGGCGGTGCGGGTGGAGGCGGGGCCGGGGCGGCAGGCTGACGGTCCAAGCGCAGGTCCTTGTTCTCTTGACTGAGGCGGTCCAGCTGGACCTCCAGCTCGTCAATGCGCCGCCTCTGCGTTTCCAGAAGCTTCTGCTGGCTTTCGATGATGTTGTTGAGTTCAAGGAGGTACTCCACCGCACGATTCGGACTTTCCGGGCTGCCCTGGCTTGGGCCTTGATTAGCATCCATAGTTAACAGCCAACTTGATGTAAAATAGAGACTAAACCTATGAAGCCACCGACAAGAGAAGCTAAAAAAAGTGACTTCCTACTTGAAGTCCTCAGAACATCTAAAAAAAAAAAACAACAACAACGAAAAAACTACGCAACTAGCAGCTAACTAAGCCCCGCCCTCCCCCCCACTGGCAGAAAGTGGGGGGGAGAGGACTGGTTCTTCTTCAAGGTCTGATACGAAGATCAAGATGGATCCGGCACTCTTTGGCGCTGACCCGAAGGCTTGGCGGACTTGTGGAGCATTTCTGCTTCAGTCAGGATTCTCTGGTGGCCTTCACTTCCATGAAGGAGGAATACTCAAAAGCCATGATGGAGGAAAAACAGGACAAACCAAGCAGCGAAAGAGTTTACTCCAAGCCGACGTCCAATCAGTCAGTCAGTTGTATCCGCTCTGTTAACGTCAGCAGGAGGGTTTCAGACTGGCCGTCTTTCAACATGTTGTCAAAATCAGTTGTCATTGTCCCAGTGTCTCATTCACGTGACAACTTAAAACAAAAACAAAAAGTCGAGATGACTATCCAGTTGCTTCCCGCGTGGGGAAATCCTTCAGGTGACAGAGAACCACTGGAGATTCTGTCTTTTCAACCCTTCATCTCCTCACATGGACAAACTCTTGGCTGTTCCTCTGCTGGGAAACTGGAAGCAGGAGGACGTGGGCTGTCCGAGTACGAAGATCACCAGGACTGCGCCTCATCCCACGGTTGCCTCAGCTGTCATGTCCGGGATTCTCTTTCTGGATTCTTCCTGGCGTACGCGTCCGTTCCATGAAAGACAAGTAAAGAACATGAAAAGATGAGGACCGTGGCAATCATCACAGCCTTTGGTTTTCTTCTTGTCCAGTCTATCACTCTCAATACACGTCAAAACGGAAACGCCTCTTGAGGATGTTCCGTGCGACACGGCTAAGGTGACAATCAAAATCATGATAGTAATTAAAGCTGTTCGGTATGCGTCATGATGGACATTCTGCTCTAAATATCAGCTAACTTTGACTCCATTCCACTCCTACATTAGATTCCTTCAACAAAAACGCTCGACTGTTTAGTTCTCGAGGGCCTGAGTCCTGCATATTTTCGAGCTTTCTCTACTCCAACACACCTGATTCAATGATCATGATCATTATCAGGCCTCCTGCAGAGCTTGCTGATGAGCTTAACTCATTCGTTCGCAGCCATTTTCACTGAAGCAACCCCCTTCACACTGTTAAACTGGATTTTGACTCATTTTGCAAGGGCCACAGAATATTGTGTTCTAAAAACATGGACCTTACCAAACGAAAGATTACAGTCTCTTCTTTCATCAGGAAAAGAAAGTATATCTCTATCTGTGTCCGGTTTGTAGCAATTAGCATTAGAATAGAGCTAAGTTTCATCATTATTCACAAATCTGTTTAAAACTGAGGGTAAATAAGCTTTTTGCAACATGGCCCTGGTTGATCGCTTATACTCTGCTGCCACCTGCTGGCCTTTTTTGTTGTTGCAATAACTACCGTTGCTTCAAGCATTCTCTTCAGTTCAGAGGCTGCATCAAAGCTTTCTGTACGCTCTAGCATAAAATAAAATAAACATATACAAAAAATATATAAATACATCTTTGGGAGCATGGTAATATTTAAAATATAACATATTTACGTTTTTGGGAGCAAATGAGTTAAATATGAATCAGCTGTGTTGAACGTGGGAAACCTCTAAAACAGGTTTCACCAATTCTGGTTCTGCAGGTTTTAGCTGTTTCCGCCCACTAGCACACCTGATTCATATAATCAGCTCATCAGCATGCCTGATAACGATTCTGATCTTTAGTATCAGGTGTGTTGGTAGGCAGAAACATATAAAACCTGCAGGACTCCGGACCTCGAGGACCGGAATTGGTGAACCCTGCTCTAAAAGACACCACTGGTCTAGAATAACGACTTCTGATTGGAGCTCGTTGAGGCAAATTTACGAGTAGGAAATTACGGAATTCCTGTCCAATGTAGGACATGAGATTTTTTTTTGTGTACTGTTATGATAGACATGCTTGCCCAATTACAAGTCAATCTGTGAAATTTGTGTCAGGGGCAGATTTTTTTTTCTAACTTTCAAGGGTGTAGTACTTCACCGTGATCACTATATGTTTAAAAACCCGACTAAGACCCTGGGTTACCCCTTTTCTAACTCGAATACTTACCCATGCCGATTGAACGAGGCACTGGTTTTATTTAAATTTTATTTGAAGCCCCAAAAAAATCTCCTCAGCACTCGTTGGCGTTTCACAGTATTGCGGCAGTTTGACACATTGACGAAGGCCTCTGTTTACATTTTTTTTTTTGCCATTGTGTTAAAATTAAATTAATATATACCAAAAGTACGCGAGGTATCAGTATAGGTATCGGTGAGTGACCACTTGTACTCGTATCGATCTGAAAAGTGGGATCAAACATGGCTACAGTCCTTTGGTAAAAACATCCCTCGTTTTTACAGGTTTTGTTGGTTACCAGTTTGGCAATTAATTGGTCAAAAATATCAACGCAACAAATGGAATGAACATCACAGCGTTCTCACCTCCCAGGCACAAGTTGCCCCCCCCCAGTCAACCTCAACCAAACTTAGGGAACCTGAGTAACCATTTTGCCATTTGGTAGCTCACGATTAGTAGTCCCAAAGGCAAACCTGCTTCCTGTTTACACACTCGTGACCAATCAGAGAAGTGTGTGATGTCGGCTGGTTTGTGGCTGATCTTATCTCCGAGGCGCGCACAACGTGTTCTTCCCGACGTGCACGCGCGTGTAGGTGGATACACCGCTTCTCACGCAGCTTAATTTACGCCGTCAACACGCACAGGCGCGCGCGCGCGCGAAGCAACTGCAAAATGTCGCATGCTCTAGTACACACGACACGGCAATCAGTGCGCGCGTGCGCGCGCGCGCGCACAACAGCATATACGTGAGGCGCGCGGTCACGACGGGAAAGGACGCAAGACTGTGACAGCTTTTGACGAGAAAGACGAGGATGTGGAGGTTTATTGATGATGCTCACGTGCCGCGGCGGATGCTGCTGGTCCTTCCTGATGGTCTTCAAGTCTGCGCCGCTTCCTCACTCATCACCATCATCCTCATCGTCACCCTCATTCCTTTGCGCCGCCGCTGCAGTGCTGACAAAAAAGAAGAAGGGGGGGAAAAAAAGAAAGCGTTCTTCTTCCTCCTCCTCCAGCGCGCTGATGAAGAGGAGGCAGAGAAAGAGGAGGAGGAGGAGGTGCTGACTCCAGACAGAATGCCAGCTGGAAAGCACACGAGGACGCGCGCGCTCGCGAGGCTGAAGGAGTGAGCGTCGCGTACGCGCATTGCGGACGAGCGCGAACCTGATTGATACGATACGCGCTGACGTAAATACGCACATCCACAACTCTGTGTCCACGTGAAGACAGTTCAAAATACGGCGGAAGGTGGCGCTAGAATTACGTACAATTATTTTTGGGCTAATCGGAAACAACATTTTAAGCTCGATCTCAAGTTTCATCATCATGACCAAATAAAATTGCATATAGGAAGTTGTTTTAGTGCTAAAAAGAATATTTAATTATTATTTTTTTAAGACTAATATTATGCAGTTTAAACATGAACTTTGTGCTATGCTGTAAAGGAAAATAAGGAAGTACTTAAATAAATATTCAATTAAAATGTATAGCATATGTAAGTTTAAAAAATGACATCAAATTAAATGTTTTTTTAAATGTTCTAATGGCGAATGAATTAAACTAAAACTTAAATACAACTGAACCATACATTCAACCAGGCTAGTGTATTATACTATAGAATCTGTCCACACCTCCTTGTTGGCTCCACCTTCTGCACACCCCTCCTGTATCGTGCATATTTCAATATCTGTGTGTTTGTGTGTTCCGGGTTTTTGTCTAGTCCAGACCTTTTCTTGAGGGTAAAGACATGGTTTTAGAGTTTATGTTTGAAATGTTTTTTTGGGTTGGGCTATAGGGTTAGGGGTAGGCAATCAGTTGTGATGATTAAGGTTAGGGTCAGGGGTCAGGGGCTAGGAAATGCAATGATGTCGCCACTAGAAATGTAAACCCAACTCTGTGTGTGTGTATGTGAGAGTGTGATGCTTGCAGATGTGTATATAGGCGTGAGCTGTGGCTGACAACAGCTTTTGTGTGTGTGCTAATTGTGTTCTTTGGTTTTACTGTCCTCCTGGTGTTACAAACTGCTGAAAAGTGCATTGCCGATTTTGGCGTAAATAAGTAAATATTGTGTAAAACATGAAAAAAAAAATGCAGGATAGCGGGGCCGTGAATGTTGAACCACAATTTCATGGGCAACACTGTAGTGGAAATCGACACAATAATGACAAGCATTTAGTGGTTCTCAAACTGGAGCCGTCACTTGGGAATTGAAAAATAATTATTTGGTCATATTATTCAAAAAAAAATGCATATTTTCATATGGGCACCGGCATGCCAGTAATAAGCTAACCCCCCCCCCCCCCCCCCCCAGCACCCTCCACCAATGAAAGGCTCTGATATAATGGTGACATAAAGTACAGTATATCGTAAATCTGACATCCATGTTGCTTTTCTAGCCTCTCATGCTATTTTCTCATGTCCAGTTGTACAGGTGAAGCAAGGCAACGTCTAATATAATAATATCCTGAAGCACATCGGGTCAAATGTTCCCGATGTGTTGATAAATCACTACCGTCATTTTGCAATGAATGGACCATGTTTCTGCGGGCTCCTTTCATACCATACTGAACACAATGATTCTGCTCATTTTGTCTGTTTTTTTAGCAGGAGGTGACTTTTGAAAAATTGTTGCTCGAGCAGTTAGAAAAGTCGCTAAATGACCACATCGCTGAGACACGGACCGTGCTTTTGTGAATCTCTGTAGAAATTGTGTGAATGCGGAAATGCTGAACTGAAATAAATACAATTGTTTAATAGTTTAAAAACTTTAAATATAAGTTCAAGTTAGAAGCTAAACAAAAAAATTATATAGCTAATGTAATTGTGTTCAAAAGCAGATATCGTGACTGGTGAAATGCTAACGAATACTGATGACAACCTGAGTAACCAAACCACAAAAACGGAGAAAGGTTTCAGGTCTTTTAGGTCGTAACGAAAATGGATCCGATGCTAACAATGCTAAAAAAAAAATAGCAAGACATGAGGAACAAAAGTCTTATGACAGATTGATAGCGGTTTCATACATCTTGCTCCGTATTGAGGTACTATTAAGAAGAACATAGCTGAAATGCCAACTTACTGCGAGTTCGTAGGCTAGCAAGTAGCAAGATAACTGATGAGACGAGCGTCGCAATACTTTTTGGGCGCACGCTGATTGCACTTCTCTGCGCGACGCTGCCAGGCGCGCGCGTGTGCGATTGGAATGTGATGTCATGAAGGATTGCACCGCGGTGTGGTGCTGTTATAAATGAATACTAAAACATATGTAAATATAGAAACACATACCTACAATGTGCTTATTCGTGCATGTGTGTGTGTGTGTGTGTGTGTGTGTGTTCTCACTCACTGTTGATGATGAAGATGATTCATCTAAGCAGCAGCGTTGCGGCGGCGCTCCTCTGCGGCGTTTCCACCTCCATGATGATGAAGAAGAAGAAAAAAGGAGAAAAAGGAAAAGACGGCCACCATTGCCGTCCTCATCAGCTCACGCAGGCTGGCTGCGGCGGCGGACGGCCCCCAAGATCCTCTCGCTTGTGGCGGAAGAGCGTTCACTCTCTCCGTGGAGAGATGCTTCTTCTGCCGCTGCGCTCTGCGGAGGAGCTGGAGAAGCCTCACTGGTGATGATGATGATGATGATGATAATGCTAATAGTACTACGGATAATAATAATACAGTGTTATTATTATTGTTATTAGAGCTGTCAAAATGAATCGAGTAATTGATTATCAAATGAATCGACAACTATTTTAATAATTGAGTAAGTGACATTTTTAAATGGGCTCTTAAAACTTTTCTTTTTGCAAAAGCTTTTTGTTAGACTAATTTTTTTTAAATATAAAGTGCATTACAAATAAAATGTATTATTATTATTATATTAGCTTGATTAACCAATAAATTGGTCGGACATTGACCATTCCGGGTGGTTACCAATTTTATTGATTAGGCAAACAACCAATTAAATTGGTTACAATAGAAAGTAAGTCTAGATAGATCACTTGGGAATATGTTTATTGTATCCATTTATTGTATTCTAAATGTATTTATTAGTGCTGTCAAAGTTAAAGCGTTAACTGATTAATTAACTCATTCACTGCCATTGACGGCTATAAACGTCAAAAATTCATTTGAACTAATTCTATGAGTTTTTACTTTTTTTCCCCACTTTTGTTAACTAGAGAATGAAAACCTAGATTTTTTTTATTATACATCGGATATAAAATTTGTGATTAATCGTGAGTTAACTAGTGAAATCGTGCGATTAATTACGATTAAAAAATGTAATCGCCTGAGGCCCCAAATTTTTTATATATATTTTATTTATTTATTCACTGCCATTGACAGCTATAAACATCAAAAAGTAATTTTAACAATTTCTATTAGTTCAACATTTTTTCCCACTTTTTTAACAAGAGTATGAAAACCTAAAAATTGTTATTGTACATTTAGAACAGACATAAAATTTGTGATTAATCGTAAGTTAACTAGTGAAGTCATGCGATTAATTACGATTAAAAATTGTAATCGCCTGTCACCGCTAATTTTTAATAAACTTTTTAAAAATTAATTCATGGCAGTGAATGAGTTAATCACAAAAAATATTGCATTAATTATGAATTAACAACCAATTAAATTGGTTACAATAGAAAGTAAGTCTTGATAGATCACTTGAGAATATGTTTATTGTATCCATTTATTGTAATCTAAATGTATTTATTAGTGCTGTCAAAGTTAAAGCGTTAACTGATTAATTAACTCATTCACTGCCATTGACGGCTATAAACGTCAAAAATTCATTAAAACTATTTCTATTAGTTTAACTTTTTTCCCCACTTTTTTTAACAAGAGTATGAAAACCTAAATTTTTTTATTGTACATTTAGAACAGACATAAAATTAGGTGATTAATCGTAAGTTAACTAGTGAAGTCATGCGATTAATTACGATTAAAAAATGCCTGTCACCTCAAAATTTTAATGATCTTTTTTTAAATGAATTTATGGCAGTGAATGAGTTAATCACCAAAAAAATTCGCATTAATTATGAATTAACGCAGATTAATGGCACTATTCATTTTGACCATAGATGATCCTTTAGCGCAGGGGTGGGCACACTCGATCGTCCAACTGTGGCGTCAACCTCGGGATTCACCATCATCATCATCATCATCATCAATGTGCATTGGTCGATGCTTTTCGACAACTCTCCATCGCCCGATCGAATCTCCGCTTGTGTAAAAGTACCCGGTCGGTTGTGCTGCGCGTTTTCCGGCGTTAGCAGCGCTAGCCGGTGAGGCTTACTACGTGATCATAACGGTCGCGTCAAGGCTTCCAACTTTGGCGTCAAGCTCGGAGTCATCATCATCGTCGACATCAATGCGCTTTTTAGTATTGATCGATGCTTTCCGTCTTTGAAAAAAATGCTCAAGCGTGAGCTGCTTGCAACCGGTTGCATCATCAGCCATTGTCTCCTCAACACTCTAGCTCCGCCTCACGTCTTCTACTGACGCCCACGGTGGGCGGCCCACCCAACCTTGTGCAAAGAGAGTCATCGCTGCCATCTAGGGGCCAAAACGAGTCATTAAACTAACTAGATCTGCTTGATACTTGATACACAGCTGCCCAAGGCTTTCCTCCACCCGTTTCCAAAAAAACAAAAACATAGTGAACGTCTTTTAACGTCCTCGGCGCCCCTCCGTAGGTTTTTACTAAACGATTTATAACGTTTATGGCGGTCAAAGAGTTAATCGTGATTAATCAAAATTCTAAGATGTGATTAATCTGATTTAAAAAAAAATACCGTTTGACAGCTCTAGTATTTATTAATTATTATGCGATTGCAGTATAATGTAGTGTTTAAAAAGGGAAATGTGTGTCTCGATAGATCAGTAGACTTCACCAGCTAAGAGCCCTAGTGGTAGAGTGTCTGCCCTGAAACTGAGATCGTGGGTTCAATCCCCATGGCCGAGTCATACCAAAAAACTATAAAAATGGGACCCATTTACCTCCCTGCTCGACACTCAGCATTACGGGTTGGAATTGGTGGGTTAGATCACCAAATAATTCCTGAGCATGGCCCTTACTGCTGCTCACCGCTCCCTCATGGTCGGGTCAAATGTGGAGAACGAATTTCACAATCGCTGGTACTTTTTTTCGGGATGCCTCGAACACAGGTTAACCAATCTTTTGGTCAAAATGTCCAATTTGTATTGGTTGGCCCAATCACCAATACAGATTGGTTGAAAACACCTACCATTCCAGAGTGGTTGTTTTCTACCAGCTGGATTGGTCAAACGTCCACTTCCTCCTTACATACGTACATATGTAACATACGTACGCGCATACGTAATACAATGCATACAGTAGCGACATTTACATACATACTTAGAGCACAACTACAGTATATAAAATACCGTCTATAATATTGAGAGATAAACCGTGTGTTGATATAAGCTTACATTACAGACGATGCATGCATCACTTGACGTAACCGTGACAACGTTGTTCTCCTCGGTGTGTATTGATTGCTAATCAATGTAGCATTAGTGGGAGTATGTATGTGTGTGTGATTAGGTGTGTTTGTGTACACGTGTGTGTTTGTGTGCGTGGGTGCAGGAGCCCTACTGACATTTGTTACTGAGCTGGTGAAAGGGAAATCGACCACAATGCAGCCACGGCATTCAGACACACGATGGCAGCAAACGTCTGCCTTGATTTGGGGAAAAGGGGATCTGAAATGGTTTCAAGTCTGCATGATGCTTTTTCTTTGAGCAGAACTTCTACTTTACTGCAGGAAAAAAAGGAAAGATAAAGACTAACACGCCTGAAAATTGGCTTTGTTAGCTTGTTATCGTCTTTATGCTGTAAGACTCTTATTTTGACACTTTAAATCATCTCACGGCCACGAGATTCTTCGACACAGTCCACCAATAAATATGACCTAGGTCATTTTGAAAAGGTGCCAAATTACAACAAAGTGTTACGTATTTTAGTTTAGCGACCTCTATCGGCCATGTTAAATAGCGCAAAAATACAAAAGTGGGACTTGAACTCAGTCCATCTGGTCGTAAGACGAGTGTTTATCTGACTGAGCGACATGTTTTGTATCTTGGGGTGTTAGAAAAAAAATCGATTCGGCAATATATCGCGATATTACAGAACGCAATTCTCGAATCGATTCGATATGCGGCCGAATCGATTTTTTTACTTCTTTTTTTTATGGGAATATTCAACAAAACGTCTTACTTAGGGTTAGGATTCATACATTAAGCATGGAAGAATGTTATAATAATGGAACATTAACCTTAATATTTAATTTCAGTGCTGTTCAAACATGAAACAGACTGCAACCGGAATTTTCAGATAAATAAACACATTTTCATACAAATCTTACAATGTACATGTACCAGTTTACTTTTTAGTATTTTCTAAATTTGAGTAAAACCCCCCCCCCGCAATAATCAGGATTAATCGGCATCGAATCGTGACCTATGAATCGTGATACGAATCGAATCGCCAGCGACTAGGCATTTCACACCGCTATTTGTAACGGCCTACAACCTCACTGTTCCTTTTCCTAATCTCAACCATTCGTGTCCCATGTAAAGACGTAACGTGTACTGAAAGTGTAACGCTAACCCAAAACCATTAGTCCGCCGACGAATTGACATACATGTCAACACTAAAAAAGACACTAAAATCATAAGTTGCCTGTCAGCTCGGTAAGATAAACGTTTGTCTTCCAACCAGATGACCCGGATTCCATTCCCATTGCGATTTTTTCGCTATTGCTGATACAACATGGCCGATACGATAGAGGTCTCTAAACTACAATATGTAACACTTGGTCGTATTTTGGTGCACGGTAAAACGACCGATATGGTCGTTATAGTTTGAGGACTTGTTGGATTCTTACTTTGATCGGTCAAAATGTCTTGCGGATCAAAGACTTTGATCTCGACCCTTTTCCAAAGAGTCCTGCTTTGCCTTGCTTGTCTCGTGACTCAAAACACTCTTATGACCCGGGTCCCGGTGGGGTGGGTGGGGGCTTGGTGGGCGGGTGCGCCTCCTGCCCCCGCCCGGTTGGGGAGGGCCCCGCTGGTCGCTCCTCTTAACTCACTACACTAGGTTTGCACAATACACTTTTATAGACATATAGGGCACATAACACACTTTGGGGGTGGGGTAGGGTGGAAACACCGTCTTTACCCTACAACTCCCCTCCACTTTTAATGCACCACACAACTGGGGTTGGAGGGGGGGCTTGTGGGGGTGCCATCGGTTGGGGACCGCGGTATAGAGCAGTGCTGCGGTCCCCTGTCCGTGTCCCCGACCCCCCCCCCCCCCCCACTTCTATCAAAATTTTTTTAATGCACCACATACACTC